>NC_139626.1:7126688-7166688 GCF_964638095.1 Poromitra crassiceps | reverse complement strand
GTGACCAAACGAGGGGCTTTATTAGAAAGGGGAACAGAACAGGTGAGCTGAAGCTGGGCGTGAGGTGGGAGGAGATGGTGGGGGGGGGGGGGGGGGGGGATGCATGGCAGGTGTTGTGCAGCAAGTTGCTAGGCAACAGGCAGGAAGTGGCGGGGTGTGCTGGGAAGGGGGCCATATGGGGATCGGGTGGGCAGGCGATAATCTTCAGGCGGAGCAGGAGAGGTGTGAGGATCTCCTGCAAGAGAAGAGAGCAATTGGAGGCCTGGCGTGTGTGTGTGTGTGTGCATGTGTGTGTGTGTTTGTGTGTGTGTGTGCATGTGTGTGTTTGTGTGTGTGTGTGTGTGTGTGTGCGTGTGTGTGTGTGTGTGTGTGTGTGTGTGTGTGTGTGTGTGTGTCCTTGTTTTTTGGTCCTTGTGAGATCCAATTTCAGTTTTAGACCTTCGTTGTACACTCACGCATTTCTGTGATTGTACTTTGTTCGCTCCTCACTACTTCTCTGAGGGTCAGGTTTAGGGTTGAGGTTAGAATGAGGATTAGGTTCAGGGTTAAAGGGATAGTTCACTTTTTTTTATTATGTCTAGTAGGGATGTTCATCAATTGTCGTAAATCGATAATTGATCGTTAAGGATTGGAATCGATCCTGTGGAATTTGGATCGATTTCGAAGTAGTAGTACTTTTTTTTGGACTAGGTTTGGGTGGAATTCGTTCCTCCTCGCCCCACTCCATTGCACAGCCGACTAACGTGAGGTGGAGATTCATATAGTTTTATATATAGTTTTCTGGCTGGGCACGGGCCTTTGTGCCAACAAAACTGTTTTAAACATGGGGAATTCACACCGGCATGCGCCGGGGACAGCAGAGTGTTGGAGAGGAGACACATTGAAATAAAGAGTTCATTGAGGAGAACACGTTGTCTTTCGTATTTTCTGCCATAGGCATTCATTTTGTAAAAAAATATATATATATATATATATATATATATATATAAGAATTAATATGATCGATAATCGATAATTGATCGTTAATTTTCATCGATTATGGAAAATTTTCAAAATGAACATCCCTAATGTCTAGCCCTATTTGCTACTTACCAATGATGTTGTTGATTGGTAGATGTATTCCTCAGCACAGTCCATGCTGTTCCTCATAGTAGCTCTGGAACGTTGGGCAAAAAACGAATGCCAGGTCACTGGGGTCACAGTCCTGTGTGTATAATCGTACTGAGGCTCACTGCTGCTGAGCTTCAGTCAGCTTGTCAGCGTTTAGAGTAAAATAGACGATTGACCAAAATGCCAAACTCGAAGCTTCAAAATGACAGTCCACAAACCAGCGAGTGACATCACGGTGGCTACGTCCATATTTGTATCCAGTCTCTGATTAGAAGCCAGGCTTAGCCCACAGCAACCCATGCCAGAGTGAAAAATAACGCTGAGCCTAGTTTGTCTCAACGCTTACATTGTTTTAAAGTGAAGTGAACTCAAACCTACAAGACAAACCCCGTCTTTACTTTGTCACAATGCACCAACCCAAGCACATACACATTATACACACACACACACACACACACACACACACACACATACATGGTTAGAGGTGCCGTGAAATTGGACCTCCACATTTTCCCCATCCTGGCTCGTCCTGCAGCTGCTGTGAAGTGCCCTGCAGGGGGCAACGTCTTCCAACCGCCGCTGGTGTGGTCAGACGACCATCTTCTTGCATGTTTTTAGTGGGGGTCCATGTGGATGTTCTATGGAGGATTCAGGAAACCTCAGTAGAGCACGGGGGGAGAACATGCTGCAAACTCCACACTGAAAGGCCCAGTTTCCACGTGGGCACTAGTCAGGGAAGGCATGGGGAGACACACCCCCCAGTGCCAACAGCGTCCCAGGCGAGAATGCAACCCAGGACCTTCTTGCTCTGTGAGGTGAGAACGTATACCGCTGGGCCACCATCTGGGTGTAGTGTAACTGGTAATGGGCGTAACTCTGGGGCGTAATGCAGTGTCGATGGGGTTAAGGAGCATTCGGAGAGCTTGCAGGTCTGATCCACATGGTGCGTTTGCTTGTACATAGCTCCATGTAGCCGTGTGGGGCAGTATGATATGAATGTGAGTATACAGTGCGAGGCTTCAAGGCGTGTTGCTCTTGGCAGGCTGCAGTGGGTGAGTGGACGCAGATGTGTTTTTTAGGTGGGTTCCCTGCACTCAAGCTGTCAACCCTCCACTGGCACAAGCCACGGAGGCCATAGAGACAGACACATCTGAACCAGTGTCCATCTTCTACTCCTCCCTCTCTCTCTCTCTCTCTCTCTCTCTCTCTCACTCACTATCTTTCTATCTCTCTCTCTCTCTCTCTCTCTCTCTCACTATCTCTCTCTATGTCTCTCTCTCTCTCTCACTATCTCTCTTTATGTCTCTCTCTCTCTCTCTCTCTCACTATCTCTCTCTCTCCCTCTCTCTCTCTCTCTCTCTCTCACTATCTTTATCTCTCTCTCTCTCTCTCTCTCACTATCTTTCTCCCTCTCTCTCTCTCTCTCTCTCTCTCACACTATCTTTCTCTCTCTCTCTCTCATTATCTCTCTCTCTCTCTCTCACACTATCTTTCTCTCTCTCTCTCATTATCTCTCTCTCTCTCTCTCTCTATGTCTCTCTCTCTCTCTCTCTCTCTCTCTCTCTCTCTCTCTCTCTCTCTCTCTCTCTCTCTCTCTCTCTCTCTGGGGAGATAGGGAATGTGTGTGGGGCACATTGTCAATACATGCGTCCACTCCAGAGAATGTACAGATATTATATAGCAGCACAGTGTGTCTCACTCACACACAGTGTGTCTCACTTGTTGTCTGCACAAAGCACTGAAAGGCTTTTGACCTAAATCATCCCCTCCTCCTCTCTAAAGAGGATCACTCGTTGTGGCCGTTAGCGTTCGTTCGCCCACAGAGCCACAGTCAATTTGCTCGTTTAAGCCCCTAAATGTGTCCTAAGCGTTATGAGGAGTGTTAAGTACTGACAGCCCAAACCCGCTGGACCGGCGCAAAGCTGCAACTTTTTAACAGGCGGTGCAGCGGGGGGAGTGCGAGTGAGCGGCGCCAGAAGAAACCAAACAGCTTATGTGTATCGGGCTCCTAAATATACAGCTCTTGAGAGAAACGAAACGAGAAACCACGCCAAACGTGACTTAAGTCAGCATCTCCAGCTAGAAGCAGGTGTGGGCTCTGTTTCTCCTGACTGGTCACTTTGCAGGGCTCGCTTGGTTTGTTCCAGAGCTGTAGATACAGACCAGACGGAGCGGGGGGGGGGGGGGGGGGTCTGTCTGGGCCTGTTGTGATTCAATTAGTCGAGACAACTTGAACATAATGTGTCTGTCTGAGTGTGTGATGATGCTAACACTAGCCTGTCTGAGTGTGTGATGATGCTACCACTAGCCTGTCTGAGTGTGTGATGATGCTAACACTAGCCTGTCTGAGTGTGTGACGATGCTAACACTAGCCTGTCTGAGTGTGTGATGATGCTAACACTAGCCTGTCTGAGTGTGTGATGATGCTAACACTAGCCTGTCTGAGTGTGTGATGATGCTAACACTAGCCTGTCTGAGTGTGTGATGATGCTAACACTAGCCTGTCTGAGTGTGTGATGATGCTAACACTAGCCTGTCTGAGTGTGTGATGATGCTAACACTAGCCTGTCTGAGTGTGTGATGATGCTAACACTAGCCTGTCTGAGTGTGTGATGATGCTAACACTAGCCTGTCTGAGTGTGTGATGATGCTAACACTAGCCTGTCTGAGTGTGTAATGATGCTAACACTAGCCTGTCTGAGTGTGTGATGATGCTAACACTAGCCTGTCTGAGTGTGTGATGATGCTAACACTAGCCTGTCTGAGTGTGTAACGATGCTAACACTAGCCTGTGTGAGTGTGTGATGATGATAACACTAGCCTGTCTGAGTGTGTGATGATGAACACTAGCCTGTCTGAGTGTGTGATGATGCTAACACTAGCCTGTCTGAGTGTGTGATGATGCTAACACTAGCCCTCCAGTAGCACCAAGAAGACCCACATGATGGATGTATATAGGTACTGATCCCTTGTTTGTTTGATTGACGTTATGTTATGTTGTCTTTTACCATAGGGCATGTTCTTTTATTATTTAGTATTACATCATAATGCCAGACAATCAGAAATAAAATATGCTTGGATAAAACATCAGAAAAGTCATTGAACATCTGCAAATTAGAAGAACTAATATAGCCTATTTCCCAACATTTGATCAAAAATTGCCCTGGAAATTATACAAAATGCAAGGGGGGGGGGCAAAAAAAAGCCCCCGTTAAAAAAAGTTAATTTCCTATGCTGGTCACATGACGCAAGTCCTCAATATGCACCTGGTCAGCAACAGTATGTAGGTCCACTGCGCCGCGTCTGGCACGGGCGTTCAGAGTTGCTAAAAAGCAAGTGTCTCGCCCATTATATTGTTCCGCCGCACAGCGACTGTACCCTCGATCATGTGTGCTGAAAGTATATATATATATATATATATATATATATAAGTATATATATATAAGTATATACTTAAGCTTTATTTATCCAGGGCTTAATCCAGCCCAGACGCTTGAGAGTCAAAGCCACAGCAGGGGTTCCCCAATGCAATCCAATGATAGACAGTGCCTGCCTCTATATGTGCCCGTCTGTATGTTGTTTGTCTCTTTGTATGTACGTATTTATGTCTTTATGCTGATGTGCATTTTCTACATCTCGTGTGTGTGTGTGTGTGTGTGTGTGTGTGTGTGTGTGTGTGTGTGTGTGTGTGTGTGTGTTGCTGGCTAGCTAGCACACTGGTCTGAGTTATGGTTACACAGTGTTCTCTCTCACCACTCCGCGGTCAGGAATCTGGAAACAGCTTTTACGAGTGAAGGGATCAGCAGCAGCCAGTTCATACAGCTATGTTTGTGCCTGCGCGCAAGTGTGTGTGTGTGTGTGTGTGTGTGTGTGTGTGTGTTTGTGTGTGTGTGTGTGTGTGTGTGCTGTCAGCGTTCGAGCTAGTACAGAACGTATCATCTGCAATGCCAGCTACTAATGCACCAGCAGTAGAAATGTACTATTACATAATCTACAATGTGAAAACTCCTGGAGAAATGGCCCAGTGCTCAGGGTGTGATGTAACTTGTGCTATTTAGGGTGAGCTGCTGTGTAGAAGAGCCTGCGTGGGACATCAGAGGGCTGTTTGAGGGCAGGTGTGTCCCTGCGGTTATGAAACGGGCACGCCCCATTCATTCAGAATGGCCCCGTAAATCTGCCATTCCAGGTGACAGTCTTTTTTTTTTTTTTTTTTTTTTTAACTTTGGGGGAGTCTCACTGAGAGCAATGCTCTCTTTTTCAGGAGCGCCCTGTTCACATTCACACACACATTCATACCTGGAAGCTGCCCAGTACAACCACAGTCTGATCTGTTGGCCACTGAGCAGCTCCACTGGAGCAGTTGGGGGTTAAGGGCCTTGCTCAAGGGCACCTCAGTGGTGGTAATGAGGGAGGGGCAAGCGCTGCCATTTCACTTTCCCCACCCAGATTTATCCTGCCGGTCCCGGGGATTGAACCGACGACCTTCCGGTCACAAGCTCGCTTCTCTAACCATTGGGCCACCACTGCCCCCACTGTCTTGTAGTCTTACGCTGTACTGTAACATTTCACTATATTTAAAGAGACTCTTTCCAAATTAGTTCCAAAAAAATAAAATAAGCAAACCTAATTCAGATCTCTATATTTCATTGTATTGGGAGTGTTTTGAAATTGCACTGGCCCGGGGAGTTTTATTTCAAAACTGACGTTGGAAGCCAGAAATCAGCACCTGGAAAAGTAATAATCGTCATTGGTACTGATGAACAGCTCTGCAGTATCAGCTTCAGTACGTGGTCATCTTGTCTTATGTAACATCTTATTTATTGCACCTACTGTTTAGACTTTCCAAAACAGCAGCTGCACTACAGTATGAACGTCTTTTTGTCTGATAACTTTTTTAGTCGCCATTTTGCTTCTTCTTCTTCTTCTTACACACAAACACAAGAAAACAAAAGCACAAAAATCACCATGGCCTGCACAAAGACGCTTCATATGAAAAGCAATGTAAGCCAAAAGAAAATCATAGAAAATCGGATTGGGCTCGATTCATTCAGCACATTCCTTCACAAAGTGATAATCAATTAGGAAAGGAAATGTAATGCTCATGAGCACGCTGGCAAAGCCATGACCCATATTAGAACATGTATGGCGCCGGGCTGCAGCGGGACAGACTTTCCAGAACTAACCCGTTTGATAAAAGGTCAGCAGATGAATTGTACCACATGATGAGTGATGAGACTGCAGTTAACAAGTTCCAGGAAAATCACATTAGTCCATAAGAATGCACGCACATCAAGCACACACACACATATTTACCATGTGTGTGTGTGTGTGTGTGTGTGTGTGTGTGTGTGTGTGTGTGTGTGTGTGTGTGTGTGTGTGTGTGTGCGCGCACTCTCTCTCTCTCTCTCTCTCTCTCTCTCTCTCTCTCTCTTACACACACAGACACAGCCCTTACCTCATGATTTTTCTTTTTTTTTGGATCAAGTTTTTCTTCGCATTTTCTCCCCGGTAGACCCTTTTCACGGCGGCCATTTTGTGTCGAAAAGGCAGAATAAACCCAGGTGCAAGCAAAACACTAATGAGGGTTTCCAAATTCCAATCATGGAAGTTTGAAACCCTCGTTAGTGTTTTGCTTGCACCTGTGTTGTTTACCCTGCCTTTTCCACACAAAAATGGCCCCCACGAGAAGGGTCTATTGTACTTGGCCAATTCCCTGTCCCTGCCGTTGCTCCACCCCCTCTGCCGATCTGGGGAGAGTTGTAGACTGGCACCACGCTTCCTCCGATTCATGTGCAATTGCCGGCTGCTTCTTTTCACCTGACAGTCGTCAGCGAGGAGTTTCACCCTGGCAGGACGTAGCAGCGTGTTGCGAGGATCATGCTATTCCCCCCAGTTGCCCTCCCCTCGGAACAGGTGCCCCCCCCCGGCCGACCAGAGGAGGCGCTAGTGCAGCAACCAGGACTCGTGCCACGTTTCAGTTGCACTGGGAACTCTCTATAGGACTCGTGTCTGTAAGAACGTCTGACCAAGCCGGAAGTAGCGCTACCGCAGCCCTTCTGACTGACACCTTCACGACCGTGCTCTGTAGAAAACGGGTGCTCTTGACTCACTGCTCTTTTGGGGCTAATATTGATACTATGGTGGAATTCATATAGCCTTCCCCCAACCCCCCCCCCCCCCCACCTGGCATTGGTACATTTTTATTTATACACGATGCAGTTGACTTCATTTTGTTATGTACTTTAAATCAATCATTTCAATTGACTGATCATGGGCACTACAATCCCCAGGCTGTATGGGCCCAACTTAACACATCTATTTTACATGCTGAGAAATGGATTTACACACCTTTTGACACTGTGTGTGAGAGCCGTGGGAGATGGCTGTGAAAAGGCAGTTTGCGTTAGCAGGGTTTCGAGTCTAACCCGGTGGGAAGTGTAATGTTTTGATACGAGATCCAGTACGCCGTGTCTTCGTCGTTGCTGTCGTCTACATCTTGAAGCTCTCACAGGCGTGACACGCAGCTGAACTCGCGCCGGCTTTGTGTTGCGGTCTGTCTCTAAGCTGCTCCACTTGAGAATGTGGCGTGCGTTCAGCAGTTCTCTTTTTCTCTCCGAGGGTTCTTCTCTTCTCAACGTGGAAACCTGCCGGGCCTCCAGCGCTTGAAGGCCGTGCTTTAGTTTGGACCTGGCAAGACCAGAGATGCAGTCCATCAAAGCTATTAGACTATTACCATTATTCTCATGTCCCCTAATCGCCCGGCTCTCCAGTACACAGCAGTACGATTGGTTGGGCCTGCATTGATGCAGCCCATCCATCTCCCGCTGGTTTATGAATCTATGATGATTCCATGTGCGAGATGATTATTCCTGTTCTTTTATCTCGCCACATTTATTGTTGAAGCCCGTTGTGAATAAATGGACTTGAGTCGTGACACATGTTTTATTCACTGGAGCGCCAAACGTTCATTTCATAGTCTTGGCCTGGATTCACCGAACTCTGGAAGCACACACGCATAGCTGCTCTGCAGGTCACGGCCGTCTGTCTCCAGACACTTCTCCATTCTGTTCACGGTGCACAATTTAGTACTTCAGTTCAGTCATTATCTGATGAATTGGTCTCAAAGTGTCTCTCAGGACACCTGAGGACATTGGTCTCAAAGTGTCTCTCAGGACACCTGAGGACATTGGTCTCAAAGTGTCTCTCAGGGACACCTGAGAACATTAGTCTTAGAGTGTCTCTCAGGACACCTGAGGACATTGGTCTTAAAGTGTCTCTCAGGACACCTGAGGACATTGGTCTCAAAGTGTCTCTCAGGACACCTGAGGACATTGGTCTCAAAGTGTCTCTCAGGGACACCTGAGAACATTAGTCTTAGAGTGTCTCTCAGGACACCTGAGGACATTGGTCTTAAAGTGTCTCTCAGGACACCTGAGGACATTGGTCTTAAAGTGTCTCTCAGGGACACCTGAGGACATTGGTCTTAGAGTGTCTCTCAGGAAACCTGAGGACATTGGTCTTAAAGTGTCTCTCAGGAAACCTGAGGACATTGGTCTTATAGTGTCTCTCAGGACACCTGAGGACATTGGTCTTAGAGTGTCTCTCAGGACACCTGAGGACATTTGTCTTAAAGTGTCTCTCAGGAAACCTGAGGACATTGGTCTTAAAGTGTCTCTCAGGAAACCTGAGGACATTGGTCTTAAAGTGTCTCTCAGGACACCTGAGGACATTTGTCTTAAAGTGTCTCTCAGGAAACCTGAGGACATTGGTCTTAAAGTGTCTCTCAGGGATCTGAGGGTCTAAGGGTGCTCTTATCTCCAATATACTTTACCACTTTTCTCCACTCCTCTTTTCTTACCCTTTTCTTCAAGTTTAACTCTCCTCCACTCTGCTTTACCTTGCTATTCTTGTAATATATATATTGATCTTTAATACAATTTTCTCTAATAAACGGTGCTTAAATTTTACTCTACTCTAATTGACTCTCCTCTTCTCTCCTCTCCACTGCTCTCCTCTCCTCTCCTTCTCTCCTGTCCTCTCCTTCTCTCCTCCTCTCCTTCTCTCCTCTCCTCTCCTTCTCTCCTCCTCTCCTTCCCTCCTCTCCTCTCCTTCTCTCCTCTCCTCCTCCCCTCTCCTCTCCTCTCCTCTCCTCTCCTTCTCTCCTCCCCTCTCCTTCTCTCCTCCTCTCCTTCTCTCCTCTCCTCTCCTCTCCTCCTCTCCTTCTCTCCTCCCCTCTCCTCTCCTCTCCTCTCCTCCTCCCCTCTCCTCTCCTCTCCTCTCCTTCTCTCCTCTCCTCCTCCCCTCTCCTCTCCTCTCCTCTCCTCTCCTCTCCTTCTCTCCTCCCCTCTCCTCTCCTCTCCGCTCCTCTCCTTCTCTCCTCCCCTCTGCTCTCCTGTTCTCTCCTCTCCTCCCCTCTGCTCTCCTCCTCCCCTCTCCTCTCCTCTCCTCTCCTCCCCTCTGCTCTCCTCCTCTCCTTCTCTCATCTCCTCCTCTCCTCTGTGGCTATGTGAGACAAATGTACCTTGCTCTCATCTACTCACCTCATGTTCTGCTGTGCTGCGTTCACGTCCCGCCCTGCCATAACACACCCACGTTTATCTCCCCGTTTAGCCGGAAGAAATTGGCCAGTCGCCGGTCGCTCCCTCGTCAGACGGAGACAAGGTGGACCTGGAGGCGTTCAGCGAGTTCACCAAGATCATCACCCCCGCCATCACCCGCGTCGTCGACTTTGCCAAAAAACTGCCCATGTTCTCGGAGGTGAGCGCCATTTAATTATGCTCCAGTCTGCATGAGCCTGTTTTTGACTGCCTGTGTGTATTTGCGTGCGTGTGCCTGTGTGTATTTGCGTGTGTGTGTGTGTGTGCGTGTGTGTGTGTGTGTGTGTGTGTGAGTGACACAGATGGAGGGGTGGAGGAGTAGTGAGATGTGCACTTAAGGAGCAGAGGGAGGGAGTCAGGGTCTGACAGAGAGGAAGAGCGATGGTACAGAGCCGACATGGCAGACTTACTGTGCATTAAAACAGATTCAGATTAGATTCAGATTCATTTATTTAAAGAATGGGACTTTACACATTGATGAACAGTACAGCCGTACAGTAAATATGTCAGGTTGTAGCCCAAGGGCTAGTTTCCACCTGTAGTCCCATGGCAGGTTGGTGTAATCATGAAAGCGAAAGAAAAATTAATAATACAACAAAGATTAAAAGTACAGAAAGTTAGTAAAACCAAAAATGATTAAAACACACAGTTAATAATACCAACAACAAAAAAAATTAGTAGTATAAAAGGTTAGTAAAACCTAAAATAAATAAAATAAATAAAACACACAGAGCATGCTGCAAAACATGGCAAATGTTAATTGTGATCACATTGTTGGTTTGATCTGAGCCATATTTTCAGCTGGCCTTTGAAGGTGGCGAGACTCGGGCATTCTCTGATCGAGGGAGGTAGATTATTCCAGAGAGTGCTTCCCATGAAGGATAGGGTCCTCTGACTAAAGGAAGTTTTTCTAAAGGGGACCTCACAGACCTTGTTCGTAATGGCCCGGGTGACACGGGTCGAATTGGCGGTCGCACGATATTTGATAAAGTCAGCAAGAGGAGGCGGCGCCAGTCCATGTAGAACTTTGTATATTAGACAGGCAGAGGTGAAATTTCTAAAGTTCTCAAAACTTAGCATGCCATATTTACGTATGATATGGCAGTGGTGATGAGAAAAGGGTTTTTTATCTAGTATTTTCAGGGCTTTTTTATAGAGTAGTTCGGCTGGTTTGAGGATGGTTACTCCTGTCAGCGACCAGCTAGTTATACAATAGTTCAGATGCGAAAGGATCATTGAGTGTAAAAATAAAAACGCAGCGTCTGTGGACAGACAGCTCCTTATTTGTCTGAAATTATACAGGTGGAATTTAATTTTTTTGGAGATCATTTTAATGTGATTGCTGAACGTTAAATTGGAGTCCAGCATCACGCCTAAGTATTTAAACTCGTTAACTACTGATAATTCCTCTGACCCCAGGAAAACATTGGAGCACGGAGGTGCAATGTTTTTTTTAGAAAAGAACATACAAACGGTTTTTTTTGCATTCAGCACGAGACAAGATTTAGTTAGCCATGCCTGAATATGAGAGAGAGCTGAAGATAGGACACGTGCCGCCTCCACTGGGTTTTTAGCCCTTGTGAAAATAACTGTGTCGTCAGCATAAAGCTGGACATCTACATTAAAACAGTAATCTGGAAGATCATTAATATACAGGGAAAAGAAAATTGGGCCCAAAATTGACCCTTGGGGGACCCCTACTGGACAGCTCAGGTAAGGGGAGCTGACACCGCCAACCACAGTGCACTGCTCCCGGTGAGACAGATATGATTCAACCCACTTAATGGCCTCAGCAGAAAAATTGAAGCTGGACAATTTAGAGAGGAGCACACTGTGGTTGACGGTGTCGAATGCCCTCTTAAGATCGAGGAACACAGCTCCCACACAACCATCCCTGTCCAAGGAGCCTTTTATTTTCTCCAAGAGTAGGACCAAAGCAGAGTCAGTTGAGTGGTGTGGACGAAAACCAAACTGCATGGGGTGCAAGGGGGTCTGGCTCGTCTCAAGAAATTCTATAAGTTGTTTAGCGACCCATTTTTCAATGATTTTAGAGATTATCGGTAAAATACTGATGGGTCTGAAGTTGTTCATGTCAGATTTATCACCAGCTTTGTAGATTGGGGTGACTGAGGCCAGTTTCCATGCCTTTGGGACAGTTGAGTACTTAATGGATAAATTAACTAGATGCATAATAGGTGGCGCTAATGTCTCTTTATTTAATTTCAAGAAGCTGGTGTTAAGACCATAAACATCTTTAGCCTTAGAGCTGTTCAAAGCACTAATTATGTCAATGACCTCAGGTACAGAGATTTCCTGGATGGTAAAAATAGGTGCTCCATTGACTGTAGGGTTATTCACCATATTTACAGAACATGTGGATACGCCAAACTGTTTCGAGATGTCATCAATAGATTTTATGAAGAAGGTGTTGAGTTTTTCAGCCAAGGTGACAGGGTTGCTCACCAGCCGGTTGTCGACATTTAATTCCATAGCTTTAGTGTGCTGTTTCATTTGTTTACCTGTCAATTTGCTAATATTTTGCCAGATCTTTTTGCTATTCCCCCTTGCACTTTCCATAACAGTAACAAAAAAGTTGGCTTTAGCCTTCCTTAATTCAGCAATCACCTTATTTCTAGCTGAGACAAACAATTGTCGGTCAGTGCCTAGCCCAGTTGTAATTGACTTTTTAAGCAATAGGTCCCTGACTTTCATCAGTTTCAAACACGACGAGTTGAGCCAGGGGAGGGAGGTTGAGTTCCTCCTCCTATGGCTCCCTCGTCTGGAGAAACCGAGGATTACATCCTTCAACCTAGAATGAAACATATCGCTGCTGATGTCTGCATCATCACACGTGGTGAGATTATCCCACTCAATATCTTTTAGAGCTCTTGCCAGATTTTGTTCTTTGTTTTTAGGGACAATCATGTTTGTACGGTTATCAGAAGTACTAGAAGTACTAGAGAATGGGTTTTGGAAGCGAGATTTATTAAGTTTTCTGGAGAAGAAAATCGCATTATGGTCCGAGATTCCTGTTAACAGGTTGTGTATTTTAGTAACATTTCTAGGTTTGTTCGAGAAAATTAAGTCAATTTTTGATTGAGATCGATGAGTAATTCTAGTCGGTTGGTCAATTAACTGAGTAAAATTAAAATAATCCATAATTGATTTCAGGCTTTTTCTATCTTTTTTCGCGTCCCAATTTATATTCCAATCTCCAATCAAAATAATTTCTTTTTTGTGGTCACATGATTTAAGGAGCGTCTTGAGATGATCATAAAAATCAATTTTAGCCGAAGGCTTGCGATAGATGCAGACAATCACCAGCGACATTTCATCGGACAGAGAGATATTTACACCAACACATTCTAGACTAAAATCATTGGGCCATATAATCTGGTTGCATTTCAGATGTTCCCTAACATACAAAATTACCCCCCCACCCCTCCCCTGACCCCCCCTATCCCTTCTAAAGCTAGTATATCCCGGTAATGAGATAGCAGCTTCTGGTGAGGAGCTAGTTAGCCAAGTTTCAGATATCCCCAGAAAATCAATGTTAGAGTTACATAGCAGGTGTTCTAATTGCTCCCGTTTAGGTAGCATGCTACGGGCATTTAGATGCCCCCCGAACAACCCCCCCTTTTTACATACAGGGTCCCAAATTGTCCTTGCTTGATTTAGTGTCCGAAATATTTTTAAGGATCGATGTCTTTTGATTACAGGGTTTCTATATTTAGCTAGCTTAGAGGAAAAAGGCAGCCCAGTTCGATGGGCCGCTGCTATGGACCTCTGAGATGCAGGCCCTAGGCCCGTTTGATGGATCGTCTCCGCTGCGCCGCTGGTAGCCAGGGGTAGCGCCGCGATGCAGGCTCCAGCCAGATGGTCTGCCGCCGGCCGCGGGGGCCCAGCCCGCGTCCGTGTTGTAGCTGTCGGATGGTCTGCCGCGTCGGATGTGGCTGGCGTTGCTAAGCTATCGCCAGATGATAGCTCGATGAGGGCCCCAGCCAGATGGTCTGCCGCCGGCCGCGGGGGCCCAGCCCGCGTCCGTGTTGTAGCTGTTGGATGGTCTGGCGCGTCGGATGTAGCTGGCGCTGCTAAGCTATCGCCAGATGATAGCTCGATAAAGGCTCTGGCCGGGTGTTCAGCCGCCGATCGCGGGGGCCCAGCCCGCGACCGTGTTAAGATTGTTGGATGATCAGTCGAGGCTGTCGGATGGACAGCTATGGGCCGCGGGGGCCCAGCCCGCTCCCGTGTTGTAGACGTCGGAGACAGCCGTCCCGTCGTTGTGCTGCTTGGGATCGGGGGTGACGGGCAGTCACTGGCCCCCTGCCGCTGCGCCAATAGGCCCGCTAACGGACCTTCACGGGCCCTGCTGATGGTAGTTGGCAGTAGTAGACCACCACTGGCCTCTCGTACCTGCCCAGCCGACCCTCTGCACGGCGCAGCCGAAGTGCCGCGAGGCAGCCGTAGCTGCGGTAATGGGCCCGCTAACGGACCTTCACGGGCCCTGCCGATGGTAGTTGGCAATAGCAGACCACCACTGGCCTCTCGTACCTGCTCAGCTGACCCTCTGTACGGCGCAGCCGACGCGCTGCGAGGCAGCAGCAGCTGCGGTAGCGTTAGCCAGGTTAGTGGGGGAGGGCGGCTAATTGGTGGCAGCTGGGAGGCTTGGATAGCCTCATTGATAGCATCCAAACACTGTGGACCGGGATTAATCTCCACGTCGCCTGCCAGTAATACGATAAGCGCCAGATGTAAAAGTCTTAACGTCTTACTGCCTGGGTTGATTTTCTCTCGTGTCGTGGATGGGACTCTTGCTCGTCCGTTGTTCAGGAAAGCGGAGTACAGCAGGTGCTGGCTCCCATGAGCTGGGGAACAGGCTTTCCCGTCGCATTCGATGGGTAAACGTTGTCGTGTTGAGGTTAAAAGTAGACATAATATAAAAATAATAGTTGGTATCCAACCATAGTGTGGAAATACCATCCGTTTAAAAACGCTGAAAAGGTTAGTTGGTAGTTTGGCTGGCACACACGCAGCACCTGCCTTACAGCGTGTGTGCTTGTCGGCCATCTTGTCGGCCATCTTCACATGCTGCTGTCATGCTGTGTGTGTGTGTGTGTGTGTGTGTGTGTGTGTGTGTGTGTGTGTGTGTGTGTGTGTGTGTGTGTGTGTGTGTGTGTGTGTGTGTGAATCTGTTGAGGAAATTTATGAGTTTGGGATTTCACCACACATGCAAAAAGTGCTACGCTCTCACAATGTTCATGAATGGTCTCTTCCTCCCTCTGCAGTGGTGGAAGAAGTACTGAGAGCAATACAAAGTAGCAAAACAACAATGTAAAGATAACCTGAGAACAATACAAAGTAGCAATACAACAATGTAAAGATAACCTGACAGCAATACAAAGTAGCAATACAACAATGTAAAGATAACCTGGTAAACCAGCCGGTCACGTGACCTCACATTTCATTTCGTTCTTCGTTCCCGTCTGGCCTGAAGCCTTCACAACAGTCTTTGCAGCGGGCGGAAGTTGGGCGGGTGTACTTGCCTTGAGAGACAACTCCTCCAGCCAATCAGCGCTGGATTCAGTCAAACTCAAAGAGAACGGCAAAAACATATTTTCCGTCCAGAAACTCCGCGGTTGCATACTCCTGTACTCGTCTAATTGTTGTTATTGAAGTGCACTTTATGGCTGTTTAAACTCGACAAACGTTGACGTTAGTCCTCGAGGCGGACAGGCAAGGAGGTGGCCATTACTGTTTTGCTAGCGACGTTCCTGATTGGCTGGTTATGATGTCAACTACGAGGCAGGTCGCTGATTGGCTCGTCCGCTTTGCAGTTTGTGCAGAAGCCCTCCCAGAGTTTGGTAGAACGAAATGAAATGTGAGTTCATGTGACCGGCTGGTTTACCTGGCTAAAGATAACCAAATCACAAGTAAAATCCTGCATTCAAAATCCTACTTAAGTAAAAGTACATGGGTATTGGCCGCAAAATGTACTTAGAGTATCAAAGGGTTGGTATGCATAATAAGTATGTTTAAACTGTCCCCATTTAGGGTTATATTTTTCATAAATTATTGGAATACTGATTTATTGTTATATATGTAGGCTACATGTAAGCAGCATTGTAAAGTTGTCAACGTGAAGTTAATCTTAGCAATTTAGCTATACTTTTGGATAGTCTAGTATAACAATACTATTTTATAAAGATGATAAAATGTTTTAAATATGAAAGATTGATCTGAAAAGTAACTAGTAGTAACTGCAGTATAGCTGGGAAATAAAAGTAATAGCGTAAAAAGTACAATATTTTCCTTTAAAATGTAGTGGAGTGTAAGTAGAAACTAGCATAAAATGGAAATACTCAAGTAAAGTACAAGTACCTCCCAATTGTACTCGAGGAAATGTACTTAATTACTTTCCACCACTGAGATCGACCCAGACGCAACCTTTGTGTGTGATGACATTGAGAGAAGCACTCACAGGAGGTTGATGCGTCTCTCTCGGCTCTCCTCAGCATTGTGCATCTGTTGGGCCCGCCATAATTAGCAACTGTAATCATGTTTCTTGTCCCTGCTGCTTGTAATGAGACCTTGTTTGATTGGATAATTATCAGGGTGTTGAATTATCGTCTGGTGTGATGACTGCTGCAGTGAAGTGTGTGTGTGTGCGTGTGTGTGTGTGTGTGTGTGTGTGTGTGTGTGTGTGTGTGTGTGTGTTTGTGTGTGTGTGTGTGTGTGTGTGTGTGTGTGTGTGTGTGTGTGCGTGCGTGCGTGCGTGCATGCGTGTGTGTGTGTGTGTGTGTGTGTGCGTGCGCGTGCGTGCGTGCGTGTGTGCGTGCGTGTAATGCATGCGTGTGTATATGTGTATGTGTATGTGTGTGCGTGTGTCGGGGGGTTGGGGATGTGAGTGGGAGTCTGGTAATGGATCACATGCTATGGGACTATCTAATACATTTGCTTAGAAAAACAATAATTACATTTGCTTAGAAAAACAATAATTACATCGGCGATGCTTTTGAATGTACAGGTGATTTTTTTGAAGTGGAGAGGCATGCCGATTCTGGAATTACAGACAATAATACATAATAGACAATAATAACAACAGTATGTCCTTTGGAATAAATCCCTCCTTTATTGAGACGATACTGCGTTATATTATGAATGTAACCTTCGTGATGAGGGAGGTGGAGAGAGAGAAGCTGTTTACATGACTCGTCTTCCCTCCACTGTAGCAGTAAATTACAGATAAGCGCGCTCACAAACAGGCCGCACTCCTCCAGAGACTCCAGATGAATCATCTTTCCTTGTTCCACAAATTGATTTGGTAATAAATACATTATGACCTTTTACTCTCTAAGTGTGCCCTCAAGGCACTGCGCAAGACAAACCCAGCCCTTAAATGCTTATGAAAACGCTCACCAGTTAATAGCAGCAAATAAATAACCTGCTTTACGCATGAAGGTGGGATACAACTCGCCCACATCAGGGCCTGTAGATCTAATCAAATGGGTCTCAAGTCAGAGATTCCAATATCCATGTAAATCAGGGTGTATTAGTTATCATTTATTATTCATTTTTCTCTCTCCCCTCTCTCATCCCTCCTCTCTCTCTCTCTCTCTCTCTCTCTCTCTCTCCTCACTTCACCCACAAAATGAATTATTTTAATTCCAAACTGCTCTGTAGGGAAAAATGTTGCCTGATGTTCAATGCTGAATCACAGATGGTTTCATCTTTCAAAATGTTATGCTTCTGTAAACGGTTTGGCTTAAGATAGCTTATAACCCAGTTTTGCTTTCATACCAGCGATCATTTTGTGAAAGTGGGTGTCAAACGGGTGGATATCTCATTTGAGAAAGATACTATTTGCCTTCAACATGTTTCAAACTCCTCCCCCCTCCCCCAAACTCCTCCCCTCCCCTCCCCCAAACTCCTCCCCTCCCCTCCCCAAAACTCCTCCCCCCAGCTGCCTTGTGAAGACCAGATCATCCTGTTGAAGGGCTGCTGTATGGAGATCATGTCGCTGCGCGCCGCCGTGCGCTACGACCCCGAGAGCGAGACCCTGACGCTGAGCGGGGAGATGGCGGTGAAGCGCGAGCAGCTGAAGAACGGCGGGCTGGGCGTGGTGTCGGACGCCATCTTTGACCTGGGCAAGAGCCTGGCCACGTTCAACCTGGACGACACCGAGGTGGCGCTGCTGCAGGCCGTGCTGCTCATGAGCTCAGGTCTGTCACGAGGAGTCGCTCACTCGTTCCTCACGGATCCTTTGTGAGGCTTAAAGCTACGACAGCACAATGCACACCACTTTGACACTTTTAGGGCAACTGTGGGTAAAATCATGAACTAAATGTAATATTTTTTCTAATCATTACCTCCTGCTTTTTATATGTTAAATCAAAATGTATTGCCTGAAGGGAAAGGTTCACATAACAAAGCCGGGGGACAAAAAGAGACATTTAAAAGCCTAACTGCTTCATCACAGAAAGCTGTGTTCAGTTAGACCTTCACCGGGGACTCTTTTGTCTGAGGTCATAGGTCACATAATATACCCAGCATATTGGAGATAATGGGATGGAGATGAGCCGAGGGTCAGAAGGTGTGTCCTCAAGGACGACCGTGGCCTCATGCTCATCCTCCTCATGGCTTTTGTTTGGTGTGATGGAAACACAGAGTTGCCTCTGAACCCAGTCCTCAGCTGGAGATAAGTTAAGTTAACCCAGTCCTCAGCTGGAGATAAGTTAAGTTAACCCAGTCCTCAGCTGGAGATAAGTTAAGTTAACCCCCTCAGCTGGAGATAAGTTAAGTTAACCCAGTCCTCAGCTGGAGATAAGTTAAGTTAACCCCCTCAGCTGGAGATAAGTTAAGTTAACCCAGTCCTCAGCTGGAGATAAGTTAAGTTAACCCCCTCAGCTGGAGATAAGTTAAGTTAACCCAGTCCTCAGCTGGAGATAAGTTAAGTTAACCCAGTCCTCAGCTGGAGATAAGTTAATTTAACCCCCTCAGCTGGAGATACATCACTCTTCTTTACATACAACTTGTTGAGGGGTAAGAACGGACAAACACATTCTCCCCGTCGGGTGTCGAGATGATTAAAACGACGTCACTTTTCATTGCTTGCTGCTAATGTCCGAGCTCACGAGGGATTGGACAGGATATAGAGATGGGCTGAAGAAAGGATGGGAGGAGAGAATCAGACTGATGTCAAGTATGGATTCCCACAGTCGTGTAGGGACTATCTGCTGTGCAGACTTATGAGAGGTTGTCATAGACTATCTCCGTGTCCATGAACTCTGCTCAGTGTTTTTCCATCTCGAAGTAGGTCAGAAATGTGATGCTGCTTCATCCTTGATCCTGACAAAGTGTAAATGAAATGATTTGAATGGATCACACAGGGGCCAAGAAGCACCCTAAAGCACATTTAACCAGGGGCCAAGAAGCACCTAAAGCACATTTAACCAGGGGCCAAGAAGCACCTAAAGCACATTTAACCAGGGGCCAAGAAGCACCTAAAGCACATTTAACCAGGGGCCAAGAAGCACCTAAAGCACATTTAACCAGGGGCCAAGAAGCACCTAAAGCACATTTAACACAGGGGCCAAGAAGCACCTAAAGCACATTTAACCAGGGGCCAAGAAGCACCTAAAGCACATTTAACCAGGGGCCAAGAAGCACCTAAAGCACATTTAACACAGGGGCCAAGAAGCACCTAAAGCACATTTAACACAGGGGCCAAGAAGCACCTAAAGTACATTTAACCAGGGGCCAAGAAGCACCTAAAGCACATTTAACCAGGGGCCAAGAAGCACCTAAAGCACATTTAACACAGGGGCCAAGAAGCACCTAAAGCACATTTAACACAGGGGCCAAGAAGCACCTAAAGCACATTTAACCAGGGGCCAAGAAGCACCTAAAGCACATTTAACCAGGGGCCAAGAAGCACCTAAAGCACATTTAACACAGGGGCCAAGAAGCACCTAAAGCACATTTAACCAGGGGCCAAGAAGCACCTAAAGCACATTTAACCAGGGGCCAAGAAGCACCTAAAGCACATTTAACACAGGGGCCAAGAAGCACCTAAAGCACATTTAACCAGGGGCCAAGAAGCACCTAAAGCACATTTAACCAGGGGCCAAGAAGCACCTAAAGCACATTTAACACAGGGGCCAAGAAGCACCTAAAGCACATTTAACACAGGGGCCAAGAAGCACCTAAAGCACATTTAACACAGGGGCCAAGAAGCACCTAAAGCACATTTAACCAGGGGCCAAGAAGCACCTAAAGCACATTTAACACAGGGGCCAAGAAGCA
The DNA here is from genome assembly GCF_964638095.1 of Poromitra crassiceps. Lineage (NCBI taxonomy): Eukaryota > Metazoa > Chordata > Actinopteri > Beryciformes > Melamphaidae > Poromitra > Poromitra crassiceps. The sequence goes on along the minus strand of NC_139626.1, from coordinate 7,146,679 downwards.
CCTAAAGCACATTTAACACAGGGGCCAAGAAGCACCTAAAGCACATTTAACCAGGGGCCAAGAAGCACCTAAAGCACATTTAACCAGGGGCCAAGAAGCACCTAAAGCACATTTAACCAGGGGCCAAGAAGCACCTAAAGCACATTTAACACAAACCTTCCAGCCAGTCAGTGTCGAGTGTCATCACAGGCCGAGGTGTCAAATAACATCCTTCTCATCGGTGGGAACTCGTACCCTGATGCCTTTAAGTCTAGCTTGTCTCAGTGCTCTCGCACTCTTAATCTGGCCATCTAAACTGTTAACAATTACAATTCACTTTTTATTATTCCAATATGTAGATTTGGATTGTTTGACATTATTCCCATGAGAAGGTGTGGAATGTTGTTTTGTTTTGTTGAGCGGGCCTTAGTGGAGTCTGTTGTGCAAGTTGTATTTTGATGATGACGATGAATGAGCTGAGCTGACCACCCCGTCCCCCCCCCCCCCCCTCTCCTCCCTGCAGACCGCTCGGGCCTGACCTGCGTGGAGAAGATCGAGAAGTGCCAGGAGACCTACCTGCTGGCGTTCGAGCACTACATCAACTACCGCAAGCACAACATTCCCCACTTCTGGCCCAAGCTGCTGATGAAGGTGACGGACCTGCGCATGATCGGGGCGTGCCACGCCAGCCGCTTCCTCCACATGAAGGTGGAGTGTCCCAACGAACTCTTCCCGCCGCTCTTCCTGGAGGTCTTCGAGGACCAGGAGGTGTGAAACACGGCTCCCTCCGCGGAAGCAGAAGCGGAAAGTCGGGGTAAAATTTGGGAGACGGGAAGGGCCATCGTTTTTTAAGAAGAGAGGGGGAAAGATGGAGGGAGAGTCTTCTCAGCGGGACTTGGCGTTTCTCCGAAATGAAAAACGGCAACACACCGACAGCAACACACCAGCATCAGGAGAGTCAAGCGAACGGAGGAGTTTGTGTTTTTGAACATCCCCTCCTCCATCGGTTTCTCCTCCTTTTCCTTACCCGCATTTGTGACATCCGTGTGGGGGCCCTTCTGTCTGAGCATGATGTCTTATCTAGTAAGAGTTGTAGCCATTTGCCAATTCACAAACATAGACACACACATGCACACTCAGACACACACACACACACACACAGCCACACACACACATGCGCACACACACACACAGCCACAGCCACCTCAGTTCCTCAGAGCAGCGCCCTCTAGCGGGGGGGGCCTGTTGCTCGCTGTGGCTCTCTTTGTAGGGCCACCACCAGATGTGAAGGTGGTCAAAGCTCACAGAAAAAAGCCCTGTTACCAGCTTCCAAGGCTGGCCGGCACCTCTCAGTGTTCATCTCTGAATTAGTGTTAGGCAGTGATTCAGCAAAACATGGTCAACAGTGAAAGATATTACTCGCAGATATACAGGCGTGCGCAATCAGCAGTACTGCGCGTTTTTTTCTTTTTTAAGTTTGAGCACACGCTTAGCGCGGTACTCAGCAGCCAGTTGCGCCAGTTTGAACGTAAAGTCTCACCGAGTCTGAGTTTACGCATTGCTCAAATTTGAGCAGTTGCACGGAAATAGTTACAATGTAGACTTAAGTTACGACTTGAAACTTTCACCTACCTCCTACTTGGTGTAAAAGTCCGCCGTGAAATAAGCGTTGGCGCAGCGCATCAACTTGACCGGTAGGATAACTTGCTGGAGGAGGAGGGGGAGGGGCAAAGGAGGGGGAGGGGCAAATCCAGGGCGTTTTTTGTCGGCATCGCGGCTTCCATGACGGACAGAGATACGCACACAAGCATCGGAGCCTAGATTAGGCCACATTGGATAGGCTTCCCTGGTGGTGCCACCTGGTGGCGCCACCTGGTGGTGCATTCAGACGTGGTTTTTAGTCAGTATTATAGACACCTGGGGTGATTATTCATCTATGCAGAGTACCTACTTTATACAGCGATTTCGTAAAGTTTCCACGTGCATAATATTTCAGTCATCCGAACATTTCAGTCTCTCAGTTGATGGAACCAGCTTTCCCGATGTGTATATTGCTCCACTTAAAGCCACTTCACCTGCTAAGGAGAGATGCTCCGGACATTCAGGAAACATTGACTTATATCTTGGAAGTGAATTTTGATCACTGGACTGACGAATAACAAATCTACGACTTTCTTTAGCCATCAATAATGGTTGATGAGGGCAAAATGCCTAACTTTCGCTCTGTAGAAAATAACGGTTAAATCGCTTGATGTCACTTGTCTATTAAATTCTATCCTCGTCGTAGGCTACTATCTAGGCTAGACGACTGGTCTAGGCCAGAGGGTATACGAGGCAAACTAACGTGAATCCTTAGCCTACTTTATAGCCATAGCCTACTTTATACTCAATAACGTACCTCTTTTTGGTTTGTTGGTTTCTAATGTTTTTCCGATGCTATTACATAGCCATGCTACATGATAGTTGTTGATTTGAGCTCGAGGTGCGGCACAGGGAGGTTCTATCAAGGGTGCGGCAGGGGAAAAACATCGTCTGCGACAAGGTTTTGGGTTAGTGGTCCGTTTACGCTCGGCTAGTTAAGATGTACCTTAGGTTTCACGGTGCAACTAAACCAAAGACACGGCTTTAGTGTCAAACTAACTTAACAGTTAGTATCAACTTCACGCGCTAAACTACGACAGAGCTTACGTTCAGCTGGCTGCTGCTGGTGCACAGTGAGCGCGGTAGGAGCAGTGCTATCAGACCAACACCTCGACTTAACCTGAGCCGTTATAACTGTTTTGGAGCCTTTGTTAGACCCCAATTAAAATCGGTGCTATATTTATAAAGCTACTCCAGTTTTATGAAATTGTGTTGTCTACCTTTTAAAAAAAAGTGCAGACCATAGCTCCATATCTACCTTCGTTTCTGTCATTGGACCGGCTCCTGTGACATACAGTACACACACACACACACACACACGCACACGCACACACGCACACGCACACGCACACACACACACACACACACACACACACACACACACACACACACACACACACACACACACACACATGGGCAGACTTGCCTTGTCATTGCCTGTGCTGCTTGTGCCAGCGGCGTACTCTCTCATGAATGACAATTGAGCCCTTCTCTCTCCAAGGAGAGTCGCCGCATTGAAGGAAAGAAAAGGGAGAGGAAAGGAGGAGGGGAGGGGCACTAGGAGGAGGAGGGGAGGGGCTCTAGGAGGAGGGGAGGGGCACGAGGAGGAGGAGGAGGGGAGGTGCACTAGGAGGAGGAGGGGAGGTGCACTAGGAGGAGGAGGAGGTGCACTAGGAGGAGAAGGGGAGGGGCACTAGGAGGAGGGGGAGGAGGGGAGGTGCACTAGGAGGAGGAGGGGAGGGGCACTAGGAGGAGGGGAGGTGCACTAGGAGGAGGAGAGGGAGGGGAGGTGCACTAGGAGGAAGGGGAGGAGGGGAGGTGCACTAGGAGGAGGGGAGGTGCACTAGGAGGAGGGGGAGGAGGAGAGGTGCACTAGGAGGAGGAGGGGGAGGGGAGGTGCCCGAGGAGGGGGAGGGGAGGAGCAGAGAGACGGGAAAGGGAGGAAAGGATTTAATAGCCGGACAGTAGATTCTTAGCCAGGCATCTGAAGTAAATCTGCTGTGTGACTCCCACACCCAGCCTCCAAGGAGGGTTTCAATAGCAGCAACCACAAGCAAGGCAGGGCAGCTCATCTTACACACACACACACACACACACACACACACACACACACACACACACACACACACACACACACTATCTCTCTCTCTCTCTCTCTTTCTCCTCTCTCTCTCTCTCTCTCACACACACACACACACACACACACACACACACACACACACACACACACAGAGACATACACAGCATCACCTCAGAATAACTTGAATGCCTCATTTGACTGTATGCACTGCACAGCGGTGTTGATATATATAGCCCTAACCTGCAGGGTTTGTGTAGAGTCCTCTCCTGTTGGACTTAGCTCAGTGTGGCCCCTCCAGGCTTCCATACACATATGCCTTTTTTTTTTTACCATGGGCATCACTGAGAGCAGGCACACGCCAAGAAGGCTGCCATTTACCTCAAAGTGGGCACACCCCCAGGCTGGGGCAGCAACACTGCCCCTGTGCTGTCAGGCTCTACCTCACCTCTCTGGACACAGGGCAGCTGCCCACAGCCTACACACACACACACACACACTCGCGCGCACACACACACACACACACACACACACACTTACACATACATACCGTTCAAGTTGGCATGTGTAGAGTAACACAAATGTGCATAATGTTGCATGGATGCACACTTGTAGACTTGTAAAAAAAGACAACACTCTCACACACACTCACACACACACACCCTCAGTGCTATCACTTGGTTGAAATGAAATACCACTGAAGACAGGAGGGCCGACCACTCCCCTGGATAGTAAGGTTTCACTGACTGCAGGGGGGGTGGTACCCATTACATTCGGGTGATCTCTTTTTTGTTCTATGGGACCAAGTGTCTTTTGAAATTTGGAATCCCCTCTTTTTTCTGTCAAAACAGAAACAAACTCACACAGGAGCAACGAAGGACAGTGTGGACGTACAGCCCAGCTGCCACTCCACTCAACCACACGTCGTCGCCGGAGGAGGAGGAGGAGAGAGAGAGAGAGAGAGAACAGAGTCACTGAGAGAGAAAAACAAACCCCAGGTGGCCACGCCTCCTGTCCAATTAGCAGGTGGCCACGCCTCCTGTTCAATTAGCAGGTGGCCACGCCTCCTGTTCAATTAGCAGGTGGCCACGCCTCCTGCTCAATTAGCATGCAGAGCAATGTCCTCGTGTATCATGGTGATCTTCCACAGTACACTTACGATGGCTGCCGTCGGATGTTGATAATGTCGTCGTCGTGGAAACGAGCGTTCTTTTATGCAGGGGGGGGGGCGGTGCGTTAGACACACACACACACACACAAAAAGGGGCGGGGTGTTCACAACTGAAATGCAGCCTCTTCTTCATCGGTTAGTTTAGTCGTCGACTCTGTGAGTGTCTTGCACTTTTACCACTGCTCACACACCTCTGTGACGACAATATCACACGTTCCCATCGCAAATATCCTAAGTGTACTAGCCAAACGACCATTCAAGAATGTTGATTTGAATATAAACGCCCACTCTATTCATTCCAATTCTGTGGCCAAGCCTAAACTAAACTGGGTTTAGCACTCTTACAGGAAGAAAATGTAAAAAAAGACTCAAATCTATTTTATATTCAATGCCAAGCAGTAGTAGTTTATGAAACTGGGCAATTGTACAGGATGGGTGTTCAGCGGGCCCTCTGGAGTCCCTACAGGGAGGAAGCTTGCGAGAGCGGCGGGGACGCCGGGCATCATGGGAAATCACGACAGATGGCCACGCCTCAAAGTTGTGGCAGCACGATGCTGGAGAGGAGAGGAGGAGAATGGAACTGGAACCCCCCCCCCCGTGATGATCACACCTCTGGGCACTCTGGGCGGAGTAGCAGCTCGAGTCCATCCACCTCAACTGACCTGCCTTTCTCACTCTCTGGAGACCCACCACCCAACCACCACACCACACCCCGCCCTGGCCCTGCCCCGCCCCTGACAATGCCCTTTCTGGAGCCAAGCTCCACCACCACCACCATCATGTCTGCCCCCACCCAGCCAGGCTGGTGGGAGTTTTTGCACTACTGCAGTGGTCCTCAGCAGTCGTTCCCGTCAGCGCTTACTCATCAGAGGTTTTACCAACCCTCCCTTGTTTGGCCTACATGTTAAGTATGCCCCCCGTATCCCCCCCCCCACACCTCCTACTCCCCAAAAGGGGCATCCTGACCCGCTCTGTGTAACAGAGGCTGGCAGCCGCAGTGGGCTCAGTCCCAAACCTGTCACATTGTCAGTATTAGACAAACAGCACATGACACCCCTGCCCCACCCACCCACCACCTCCACAGGTGTATAGTGTGTGTGTGTGTGTGTGTCGGGGGGGGCACCCTTATTTGGCACTTATATTCATTCTCCCCCAGCCCCCCCCCATCCATTAACACCCCCCCCCCCCCACCCCCAGTGCTTAATTTGTAAATGATGAGGTCCCGGAACACCAAGTGGTCGGATGTGGAGGGAAAAGGTACTGGAACATATCAAGACAACAAGTGCATTGGAGACTCGGTGCTGCTCAGTACAGCCATAAGAACTTACAGTTAGACCTAAAACAAGACCTTAGAGCTCCGACTACTGGAGGACCTAGAACCATATTTGATCATTGTTGCTTAGGCTACATGATGCTCATCTTGACCAGCTTGCCCTTCAGGTAGCATACTAAAGATGTCACTGCACACACTAGTGTGCACAACTTCAAAATGCCCACATAGGCACTACTATGAGACATCCTAATCATACATAAAGGGAACTGCAATGGCTTCAACCGTTTACCAGAGGAATTCTGGTTTGAGTAGTTATGCATCGATATTCAACACAAATACTTTCATACGATGTCGATTTTGAATGTAAGGAAAACAATGTCAGCGAATAATGCAATAAAACGTGTGGTGGTGCAGCTAGAAGTCAGCCTCAATGCGCCATTCAGCTGCATCGCGCCCCTTCAGGTCAACATGTGTAATTGCCCGCATCTTTAAACTGTGGGACTTGCAGGTCCGCACTCCAAAAAGTTTGCTGTTTCGCAGTCGTCTATGCAAATATGAATGTTGATTGTCCCAGCAGAGACCAAATAGATTACAGAATATAATGCGACACATGTTTACAAACAAAACAAATCATGCTGACTTCATCTAATTTTCCAAAATTGTCCACAGGAGACATGTGGACAGCAAATTCAACGTTTAGCCATGCCACGGTCTGAAGTCTCCCCATGATGCACTCTGCACTCTAGTCACGGGATTCCAATGCTCTTGTTGTTGTTACTTTCTAATAGGGGAGCATAATCACCTGTCTTCATATGGAAATGAGACAGGTTTTTGGAAGGGAGGGCAACATGGCTGACAAATGCCACCAGGTGCCGGATCCACGCAGAGGTGGTCCAACCAAACCGCGAGGGATCGGATCCCTGTTCCGGCAAGACCCGGTTACAAATTAAGCACTGCACCCCACCCCACCCCCTCTCCTCTTCCCTAAGCATCATATCTACCCTCCCCCCCCCCCCCCCCCCCACCACCACTGAGTGGGACGGCCCCAAATTGCCCCAGAATCGACACCAAACGGAATCCAGGCCTCTCCCTTGTGAGACAAGGCTGGCCATAGCTGCCCTGTAGAGTGGCGCCACCGAATGAATGTGAACCGGCGAAAGCAGCAGCAGCAGCAACGGGAGAAGAGAGACTGAGAGAGCGAGAGTGTGAGCATGCAAGAGACAGAAGACAGACAGCGTGGGACAGGGGGACAACATAGGCCATCATAGGACACGGGTTGGAGAGGGTGATGTGGCCGGTTGTCTAGACAGTTTCACAAACACTTTGGGTGAAGGGGAGACAGCGATGTACGAGGTGGTCTCCCCTCTCGGTCCCACACAACCCCCACATTAGCCCCCCTGCCTTCCCAGCCCACACAACCCCCCCCCCCCCCCCCCCCCCCCCCAATGTCCCCCCTTGGCTCCCTGCAAAAGGAGAGCCTCCAACGTTCATATGGTGATGATCAGTGAGAGAAAAGGCCCTGCATTCCAGCGATGCAGGTCTGGAATTCCACCCAACCTTTGAAAAAGACAAAAAAAAAATCTAGTGATGTCCTTCGGTCTCGTGAGCTGACTGGGTTATGTGTGTGTGACAATAGGGGTTAAAATGCTGCTTTACCTTCTGAGTCTGATTTAGATTAAGAAAAAAAGATATATGAAATGATTATAAATCCATAAAAACAAGATGAAAAAGAGATGACTTTAAAAAAGACTCCTGAACAAAAAAGGCTTGGAGATTGAGCTTTTTTTTTTCATTTTATCAATGTTTTTCTTATTTTTCTGTTTGTTTTTTGACGCTTAAAACTGCTCTGTGTAAAAGAGAAAAAAAGAACAGCCGTAGTCACTTTTTGACCATGCGTGCAGTGTAACATAGAAAATATTTCACTTCTTTTTCACATCTATAGTTTGTGTTGATAAGCCAACTGATCTGTTGTCTGTGTATCTGTCCGATTGTCCGTCCCCTTTTATCAGGAGGAATTTACAACCAACAAAACAGGAATATTTTCTTTTTTATATTTTTTGTTTCCTTTTTTATGAAATACAACTTTGGAAAGAAAAAAAATACAAGCAGGAAAAATAATGCAACCGAAACTGAAAATACAAAAAAAACTGAAACACAATCTTCTCATACCTCACACAACACAAAACTCAAAGGAACTCGGGAGGAGTCATATTTTGCAGGCACATGTGAATTGCATATATATATATATATATGTATATATCTCTATATATACAGTATATATGTATATAGAAAAAAAATGTACATTAAGATAATATGTGCTTGTGCGTACGCATCAGTAGAAGTTGCAAAAGGCCTCTTCCCTCAAGCTTTGGTGCTCTCTCTTATGGATTGGGTTCTGGGACGATGCAGCACAAACATCAGAAAAAGTCGTGCGGTCGTGGTCGGAGACGCTGCGATCATGCGGGCAGTCGTCCCACTTGAAGTGCACCGTCTGTAGACTCAGACGGTGCAGCTAAATGTGAACGGCCCGCGGCTCGGGGGATCATGTCTTTTGTAATGGCTGAGTGTTTTATGGTATTGAATGTAGCTGACAGGACGAGGCTGGACCTGAGCCCGGCACCCACCAACCTCACTTCCGCACACCAGCAGAACGGATAGCGGTGTCACATAGACGTTACAAACAACCAACAAACTGAGAATATATTGCCCGTCTGCAAGGTGCAATACTATGTTATGTATGTTTTTTTTTTTTTTTTGTACGTTTTCTGTTTTTTGCTTTTTATTTTCATTTCATTTACATTTTATTTTGGCCATAACCAAGGATGTAAATACAAAAAAATGAAAGATAAAATCAGTATATGTAAAACCATATGCAACACTCACACAAATGACCAGATGTTTTGCGTGGGCAAGCGCGCAAAAATACACGTAACCGCTCCATCCCACCATCTTGTAAAGTAAAATGCAAAGTAATGTGTAAAATGCTTCATACCATCTGTAACTGTGCTTGTGTGCACTCTCACACGCACATGCTGATCCATGTTCAGAAGTGCCCCGTGTGACATGTCATCATCATCATACAACCCCCTGTGCCTCCTCTTGTGTGCAAAGAGACAGATACTGACCCCCCCGTGTTCTCACCACAGCATACGACACGCCACACTTGAATGCCTACAGTGTGTGTGTTCACCTATATGGAATCAGACTCAGCTCTTCCAGACTACGATGTGGGATGCCAGCAGCCACAGTGGGCAGAGGTCAGGCGGGCCACTGGCCACTGGGGGGGGGGTTCTTTTGGAGACTGACTGGACATGGGTGGAGGGAGGGAGATAACGGAACACCATTAGAGAGTTGATTGTTGTTTGGCCTGAACCTCAGCTAGCCTGGCTGCTGCTGCATGCCCTCATCATAGTCGGGGTGGAAAGTCCAAAACAGAATTCCCCGTCTGTCCCCCAACACCACCCCTCAGTAGCAATCTTATCCTGGTTCAGTCTAACATGTTGACACATTGGACGAGGGCGGAGATGATCTGTGATGTTTTTGGTTTTGTGGTTGTTTGGTCCCCCCCCCCCCTATGCCAAATGTAGAGCTTGTGAAGACATGCAAGTAGCAAGATGTCTATGCAATTTCCCTCCAACTCCCTCCGGAAAAAAAAGGCCAGCTCACCGTAAGAACGAGCCGCTAAAAAAGGCCAGCTCACCGTAAGAACGAGCCGCTCTGAGGCCAGCTCACCGTAAGAACGAGCCGCTCTGACAGTCTCGCATGATGTGATGTTCAAATCAATTCTCGACCCGGTGTGGATTCCAGAGGTCCTTTGTTTGACCCAGATGCAAAGACCCTTGCTACTTTGTGTGGGCGAGGGTCCGGACTGCCAGAGTCCAGGTCCCAGAGAACAAGTCGGAGGGGCACTGGGGGTGTTGTGGAGGATAAGGATACTACGAGTTGTGCTGTTTTTTTGTAAACCGCTCCAAAAGTGGTGTGTGCCTGCGTGTCTGTTGATGCGCCTGCCGGAGTCTGGCTATGGTTTGTGTCTACTTGCTACAGTGCTCTCGTGGTGTGGTGGGTTGAGCCCGGTGAAAATGATGCAGCCTTAAAACTCCAAAGTTTGGACAAGACCCTAAATTCTATTCCTTCAGAAATACATGTGACAGTAGTTGAGCTTTAAGTACTTAACCCTGTGGCCAAATGAATGTAATGTTAGAGTATTCTCAGTGGGTGAGGAGTGATGTAGGTTGGAGAGATGTATGTGTAAACGTTAGGTGTACCTGACCCTTTGATCACATGTGTAAACGTTAGGTTTACCTGACCCTTTGATCACATGTGTAAACGTTAGGTTTACCTGACCCTTTGATCACATGTGTAAACGTTAGGTTTACCTGACCCTTTGATCACCTGTGTAAACGTTAGGTGTACCTGACCCTTTGATCACATGTGTAAACGTTAGGTTTACCTGACCCTTTGATCACATGTGTAAACGTTAGGTGTACCTGACCCTTTGATCACATGTGTAAACGTTAGGTTTACCTGACCCTTTGATCACATGTGTAAACGTTAGGTGTACCTGACCCTTTGATCACAGCCAATACACCAATGAACAATCAATAATAAGCAAACAGCATTACCCCGCTGAAATGACAACCCACTTTTTTAGGCACTTAGCTGAAATGCACTTTGAGCAGCCCCAACCTATGTGGAAGAATTGTTGTGGTTAAATGATTGTGATAAAACAAAACGTTTATTGCACCCAACAAACAGCCAAATGGCTTTTGCACCTTTTAAATGTTCCTTTTTGAATTAGTCCAAAATGCAAAATGAATAGTTGCAGCCTTAATTGTTTTTTTAAAGAAGTGCAATACGTGAGTAAGTGACCCTTTTGTAGTTTTACTGGTCTTGTCAGATGTTTTTAGACAATTTTGGGGGGAGAATAACGATTCTCATTGCTTTTTAAATGCGCCCACCCATGAGAGCACGTGCTAGCACACAGACCCACTCCACACACACACACACACACACATGCACACACGCACACACACACACACACACACACACACACACACACACATGCACACACAAACACACATGCACAGACTGCTTTTTGTGACTGGGTAAAGGAAGCTATTGAAGGATTCTCTCAGGTAAAAGAACATTTTCTAATAAATGATGATGAACCTTAGATGAACCACCATTGTTAGCTCATCTTTTTTTCTCTTCTGAATTTACATTTGGCAAAATGTACCTTTTTTCTGTTCTCTGGTGCTTCTGTTTGATTTCCTATTTCTGTTCGGCAAGACAGGATACGAAAAAGAAAAAAGTGTAGAAAGACGTCCAGGTTTCAAGGAATTGGAACCCTTTGTCTATTTTCAAACACAAAGAAACCGCACCATGGCCTCATGGCTTTCTAAACCCCAAACAAGGAAATATTCCACTGTGTGTAGGGGTGAAAGAGTGTCTTTGTTTGGATGTGTGTGTGTGTGTGTGTGTCTGTGTGCGTGTGTGTGTTTGGTGCTGCACTGTGAAAACACATCTTTTTTTTTTCGTTATCGGGCCAGCGCGTCACCTTTATTTGGAACATCCTGCTTCACCATGTGATCCTAAATCAATCTGATTTTTTTCGCCTTTCCTCACAAACACATCGAGCTCGAGTGTACAAACAGCAAGTTCAGCCCTCACAGTCGGCGCATTCCTATTTGATATTCTAGTCAGTGCATCTTCTCCCTTTACGGTCAAAGTGCCCGCAGCAATACCCAGCTCCCCCTCGCCCAGTTGGCTATAATGGTATACATACATGGCTCCCATCCAGCCCGGCACCATGGTATATATACATACATGGCACCCATCCAGGCCGGCACCATGGTATATATACATACATGGCACCCATCCAGGCCGGCACCATTCAGCCCCCCCCCCCCCCCCCCCCCCCAGGCGGTGGGCTTATTCCTCGCTCTATTTTCGGTGTGGTTACTGTTTAATTTTGTGATGTTCTGAAAGCCCAGCATGGCTGAAATGAAGGCTGTGCATGTATATAGGTGTGTGCATGTGAATGTTAGCGTCTGTGTTCACCTGAGAGACCTGTGTTCTGTGTGTGTGTGTGTGTGCGTGCGTGTGTGTGTGTGTGTGCGCGTGCGTGCGTGTGTGTGTGTGTGCGAGCACTCATTGCATTGAAAAGTCTGTCATGCTGATATCTGATTGACCTGCATTGCTTCCCTTCCTGAACGCCCCCAAAGCACCTTCTGAGGCGGGATTGTGTCAAACAGAGCCTTGTGGTAGACTTGTGTTATTTATTTCCTTTGAAGAATGTAAAGTCATATTGTGTTCAGCAGAGCAGGGCAGAGTGAGGAGAGGAGAGGCCTTGGGAACCTTGTATAGGTGAGGGTGGGAGGGTATAAAAAGACGTGAGAACCAAGTGCAAAGTGTGGGTGAGCCTATTTACAAAGAAAGGAGGAGGCTGGAAGGACTGGTAGCCGGTGAACAAACCCCAGACTGTTGCGAGCCGAGCGCTACACAGAGGAGACTGCTTTTGTTGGCCTTCAAGGCTTTGCGATCTATCTCTTTTTTTTCTCTCTTTCCAAGCGGCGGCCTTATTGAGTGCATTTTGTATCATTGCTCCTCTGTTATATAGACAGAGCACTAGAGGATTTATTAATATGAACGCGTGCACTTATCAAATCAAATAAAATGCTAAATGTTGTGGCGGACGGTGGATCCCTGTGAAAGTGTGAGTTAGTTCTCCCGTGAGAGATTTAGGCTTTCCTTCCACACTCAATTCAATGACTCAATAAGCCAATACCCCCTTTTGCACCCAGAAATGAGTTTATGATGCGGCCACTGGAATGAAAGTGCCAGATTGGCATATTATATGAATTAACTCTTATTTTTTTGAAAAGCTGGAGAATCCTAAGGATGTTTTGTTCCAGTTGTTGTATTGGTGTAAATACACGTGTGACTCTATTTGACTGTTAAACAGTGACTGTTAAAACTTTTTTTTTTTTTCTTTTTTTTTTTGCTAGCCCCTGTCTGGCATGCCTGATCATTGCTGAGTATAGCTATGTATCGATACATCAATCAATTAGCACTATGCTAAGCCCCTCCCCTCCACCCCACCACTCCCCCACGGCACATAAGCCACTACTAGAGTCTAGGTGGGCACGCCTGCACTAGACCTTAAGACGAGTTTTGACAATGAAATTGTCCCGTTTTGAGAGAGTTGCCTGCTAGACCAACATTTCCAGGAAGAGTAAATAGCACTTAAAAAGTCATGTTGTGGCAGATGAGTCCACAAGGACGTCTTGAGTTGACGAGCTTGTGATGCTTGGACTAAATACAAGTGTACTATGTCTATGAGTTCTAATCATGGGGATATTTTTTTATATATAAACGGGTGGGAAACTAGACAGCAAAGAATGTAAACCAATTAGCTAATCTCTCAGTATACTATTCCAATCAGAGATGGGTGGGGATATTTTTCATGATTAGATAATCAATTATGTGAGCAGAATTGTGTCATAGTTTATGGAGATCTGTGCTTATGATAGATATGCAATTATGTTTGTCAGGTTTGGAATTGGTTCGGAACTGCTCAGGTTTGATAAGCCGGCCTCAGAGGGTGCTTTCCCCTTTCCCATCCCCTCTCTTCCCCATGCTGTGCCTGTCAGTCCAACATGGCTGTGCCTGTCAGTCCAACATGGCTGTGCCTGTCAGTCCAACATGGCTGTGCCTGTCCGTCCAACATGGCTCCTATGTATTTTCCATGGGCTCCGCTCTGTCAAGTACCCGTGGAAGCACATATCTCTCCCTCGGCACATTAAGCCCCTCGGTGTGTATGCAAAAGCAGAGGAAACGCTCTGCCCTGCTCGGCTAGCTCCGGAAGACCTAGCGAGGGGGGATCAAATTATTCCCGATTTTCCGCTCCGCATCAGGTCCATGTCATTTTATACAGCAGCGGCAAATCACCCGAGCCGCAGCTCCCGCCATGCTCTGCACGTCCACCGGGGGAGGCTCTCCTCACACACACCACCTGCTTTCTCACATCGTGTTCAGTGGGAAAGTGGTTGCATGCAGCCAACAGCGATGAGAGCTTAGCATGTTCTTACCATCCAAAGAGCAAAATATATCAACTTTGAGCAAAAGAGAACCATAATTATGCTTCATAACTGGTTTTCAGTGGTGGCATCAACAGCAGGAGCAGAAACATGACACTACAAGCTAAAAAAGAAATATGAAACAGGCTCCCCAGTGGACGCAGGTCCTGAGCCTGGTATGCAGAATTTGGTGCTGGTAGAAGGTTCCATGTGAAACTCTCTTTCTTGATGGGGGTTATATTGTACAGATGTCTGTGAACTATACTGTTTGTGTCTGTTTATTCACTATTATACACGCCACTGTCCTGTTACATAGAGGCCTCATGTGCCAATTTGACTTTGGAGAGGGGGGTGCGTTTCAACACGACACACCCTTTGCAAACCTTGTGTGTTGATATATTTCACCAGATTTGACCAATAGAAGCACGCTGAAGGGAACCTCCACATCTGCGGAGGCGGACTTTTCTCGGGGTTGTTTATTTGTTTCACTTAATGTTGTTTCTATTGGGATTTCTCTTCTTGTCTTTTTCTCAGATTATCTCAAGGACCCTGTTCAGCCGGTCTGTGTGTCAACCGCTCAACAGACTTCAAGCCAGCAGTACATTACATTACATACAAAACACAATCTGACAGGAAATGGAGTGAGCATGCAAACGAGCTATACAGTACCATCGCCACAAACGCAAATACAACAACCACAGTACAATTCAGACTTTTGGATTTTATTTTTATTTTATTTTAATTTTTTTTACCTTTGTATCACTTCTTCAGGAGTTCCTTGCTTCACTGTGACTGAGGCTGTTGGGAAATGACAGACGCTCAGGGGGGTCGTGACCTGTCAGGGTCATGGGGGGGTCAGAGGTTAGATGGGAGGTGCGTACGATCCAGGTCCCCTCTGACAGCGGAGAGAGCATTGGGAAAAACAGGGTGCGATCATTAGCAGCCAAAGGCAAACAACAGACCCAGACGAGCCTCTTGAACGTCTCCTCTGAGAAAAAAATAAACGATCGTCTATAAAGAGACGATAGTTTGTAAGTAGCTAGGCTGGAGTGCAGGAAGGGACAGTATGCAGGCAAACGTGGCCTTTCGCTGCACTAAGAGTATAGGGATCTCTCTCTGTCTCACGAGTTCTTTCCAGGCCTGAGTCAGATCATATTTTGAATACTTGCATCGGTTTGTTTTACCTTACTTAGCCGCTGGATGATTGTGGTTTGCCATATAGGGCGATCCAGAGAGTAGCAGAGAGTTTAGACAGTTGGAGGAAAGTATTTGGAAGTCAATTCAGTTCACATTTCCGTGACTAATAATATATCTGAGGCTCACTAAATTGTCCTGACAAGAGTAAACCCCACCCATCTGATACCAGCTGCAGGTTCAAACAGATGCTAAGAATTATTCGTAATATATTTGACCCCGCCGCGTCTCTTTCGGTGGTGTCGGTCCGACTCAGATGAAGTCACTGTCACAGGCACGTCAAGCAAAGGAACAATATTCAGGATTCATTCCCACAAACAATGCACAGGGGCAAACCAACCAGGATGTACAGTCAAGCTTCAGGCAACACTCTGGGCT
Organism: Poromitra crassiceps; assembly: GCF_964638095.1. Taxonomy (NCBI): domain Eukaryota; kingdom Metazoa; phylum Chordata; class Actinopteri; order Beryciformes; family Melamphaidae; genus Poromitra; species Poromitra crassiceps. The sequence continues at coordinate 7,130,888 of NC_139626.1, read as the reverse complement.
AAATAAACACTCTTTCAAACACACACACACACACACAGGAAACCTCCGAATATCTACTGTGATCTCCTCTCACACCACCCACACCTCCATCACACCCGATCCCCTTCTCTCCTGGACCTGACCCCCGCGACCCCCGTATTAACCCGTTAACACCCCACCCCCACTTTCCTCCTTTTCCTCCAATAAGAGTCCAGTGGGTGGTGTGATGTCAGGTTTTTGTGGTGGGCTGCTTATGACAGGTCCAGACAATCAGCGTGTTTGTAAATGTCAATGTGTGATTTTCAAATCTTTGTTTATGGTCAGGATTTTAAAGGAAGATATTTTTATGGTAATTGTCGCTGGTCTATTTTATTATATATTTATGTAATAAATATGTGACTAAATTTACATCTCACCGGCTCTTTCGTCTGTTATTGCCCTCTCCGACCGGCTGCTTCATTTTGGGATACTGGGACGTTTTCATTTAACGGGTTAATAAATTAAACCCACTGCATTTTTTTTTTATTATCGCCTCCTTGTTTGGATTTCATGAAATTATATACTTGTGCAAACAACTTATTATTTTTCACTTGATCAAGATAATATAAATACGAATAAATATACAATACTGATGGGCTATCATGATTGGTCTGTCAGCAGACCAGACCACTGAAATTGGGAGAGTATAGGTGGGAGAGCAGCGCCTGGAGGCTTAATATATATAATCCTGACAGATCAATCTTACCTGTCTCAGCAAAAATATACAGCACCAGGAAACAAAGACAACAATGACATAAACATTTGACTCTGAACCGATCATTTGGCTCGCAAGACTGGTGAAAAGCAAGCTGCCATTGTCAAGACCTACCACCAGCACTGCATGCTCAAACATTCCACCCACTCCAAGTTTTTAGTGGGAAAAATTCTGCATAATTTATGTCGAAAAACATTGTTGTTTACTTTTGCAGGAGGCAGAAAATTAATGGTTGAAAAAATAGCGACGGTAAAATGAGGAGTAAACAAGGTCTGCCTGGTTGCATCATTGTCAGCGTGGAAGTCAGGGGGCTGCCAGCGCTGCTCAGTTCATCAGTGCATGTCCCACTACATCAGGCCCGGCTCCAGACCCAAGTTACAGAGGGGGCCTGCCACTAGCTTGGGGGGGCCAAGCTACCCAAGGGGGGTCCGGGGGGATTCTCCCCCGGAAGAAGATTTTGTACATTTTAAAGTAAAATTCGTCAACCTGGTGCATTTGAGAGCAAAATGAAGAGGCTAAATCTGTGAAGAACTACACACATCTCTAATGTGTTGTGACTTTACAAATAATTAGGCCTAAACAATTAATATTAAGTGTATTTACACATTGTGCACAAATTGCATTCATTGTGACAAATTTACAATAGTTAATATCCAGCCAGAATCATTGCAAATGGATGTTCAAAGTAACAGTTAGCAATAGCATTCAGTTAATCAATGCCTAATGACAGCCAGATTCCATGTTAAACTTTAAAACAGAAAAACGGAAAAACGTTTAGCAAAAAAAAAAAATTTTTTTTTTTTTTTGGAATGGGGGGGCCAGTTTGTTGAATGGGGGGGCCCGGCCCGGTCAGGCCCGCCCCTAGCGCCGGGCCTGCACTACATCCTGTCTGTAGGTCCCACTACATCCTGTCTGCGTTAGTGACAGTTCAAATCAGATGTCTCTCTGTCAGAGACAGCTGGGTGCAACGACCACTGATTCCACAAGCCACAAAGATCGGTCTTCACAGAAGACTGCGGCTTGCGCGGTTAGTCCCAGAAAATGACCCTGATTCAGTTGGATCAGCAATCCAATCCTCCAGTGACTCTGTGTTTTGCTTGCATGATTGTACAACGCATTAAGTGAAGTTATGACATTGTTGAAAGCCTGGTAGACGGCGAGGGTCATCCGCTCCCCTAAGACACTGAGCACTGACAGGAAGTAGGCTACACGTCCCTGTCTGAGACCTTGCAAGCCGAAAGATGTCCCCTGTGAAGAGAGGATTCTTGTTTGAGCAGCTGTCAGATGTTGCCTTCCTGTGTTGGAGATCCAGGTTGGATTCAGTCCTGCAGAGCATAAAGGAGGCAGGCAGGCAGCACAGAGGAAGTCTGCAGACCATAAAGGAGGCAGGCAGGCAGCACAGAGGAAGTCTGCAGACCATAAAGGAGGCAGGCAGGCAGCACAGAGGAAGTCTGCAGACCATAAAGGAGGCAGGCAGGCAGCACAGAGGAAGTCTGCAGACCATAAAGGAGGCAGGCAGGCAGCACAGAGGAAGTCTGCAGAGCATAAAGGAGGCAGGCAGGCAGCACAGAGGAAGTCTGCAGAGCATAAAGGAGGCAGGCAGGCAGCACAGAGGAAGTCTGCAGAGCATAAAGGAGGCAGGCAGGCAGCACAGAGGAAGTCTGCAGACCATAAAGGAGGCAGGCAGGCAGCACAGAGGAAGTCTGCAGACCATAAAGGAGGCAGGCAGGCAGCACAGAGGAAGTCTGCCCTCCAGGCCCATGCAGGTTATGAGGGGTCACCTGGTGACGATGATGTCCAGCCTGACCGTGTATCACCATCTGGTGGTGGAAAGATTGAACGTGCGCAAACTTACCAGCAGCAACCAGTCACAAAACTCCAAGGCACAGCTGCTGTCATTATTGATTGCATGTAGGGTTGCTCTCCTGTCTGTCATGTTATTGTAACCCAGCATTTAGGCTTTGCATTCTCAGTAGAAAATAACCAGACGCCATCAGGTTTATTCACAGGAGCATGCGTGTGGGACCCATGATGTGCCAAGAGAGGGAGAGAGGAGTCAAGAACACGGTTCCCCCCTGCATAACTGTTACAAAATCAACTTCAATCACTCAGAGTAATCACTATGAGGAACCTCAATAAAAATCGTTTACATCATGTCCCACTGCCCAAACAGATAACGTGCTCCTCATTGGTCGACCAATTAGCCTATTTCACTTCCCACCCAATTAAAAGTACGGTAAGTAAAACGGGTGCAAGCAAGACATTGATTAGGGCCCCAGCACTGGAACACCTAAATGGATTGGAAGTTGGAAAACCCTCATTAGTGTTCTGCTTGCACCTGTATTACCTGTATTAATACACCTGTATTATATTGTTATTATAGGTCCACAGTAGTCAGAGCTCATCACGCCCCCCCCCCCCCCCCATTTATATTTCAGGAAGTTGGCAACCCTAATTGCAGGGTAATGCCACACAAAGCCTAAAATGACAGAGGAAATGCAGTGACTAGTCAAAGAGCAAATTGCACTCAAACTGAAGGGGGTGCAAACATAGGCTTAGCGTATATAATTAAAGGCAATGAAGTTCCAATATATTTGTGATTGCAGATTTGAATTCACTCTAAGGCCCAACAAAGCCTCTGCTCCGGGCTTCTGTTTCGCAAACTCCGGGCCGGAGACTGGTGCTGGACCCTTCAGTGTAAACTCCAGGCCGGAGGTTGGTGCTGGACCCTTCAGTGTAAACTCCAGGCTGGAGGTTGGTGCTGGACCCTTCAGTGTAAACTCCGGGCTGGAGGTTGGTGCTGGACTCTTCAGTGTAAACTCCAGGCCGGAGGTTGGTGCTGGACCCTTCAGTGTAAACTCCATGCAGGAGGTTGGTGCTGGACCCTTCAGTGTAAACTCCAGGCCGGAGGTTGGTGCTGGACCCTTCAGTGTAAACTCCAGGCAGGAGGTTGGTGCTGGACCCTTCAGTGTAAACTCCAGGCCGGAGGTTGGTGCTGGACCCGTCAGTGTAAACTCCAGGCAGGAGGTTGGTGCTGGACCCTTCAGTGTAAACTCCGGGCCAGAGGTTAGTGCTGGACCCTTCAGTGTAAACTCCAGGCCAGAGGTTGGTGCTGGACCCTTCAGTGTAAACTCCAGGCAGGAGGTTGGTGCTGGACCCTTCAGTGTAAACTCCAGGCCGGAGGTTGGTGCTGGACCCTTCAGTGTAAACTCCAGGCCGGAGGTTGGTGCTGGACCCTTCAGTGTAAACTCCAGGCAGGAGGTTGGTGCTGGACCCTTCAGTGTAAACTCCAGGCCGGAGGTTGGTGCTGGACCCTTCAGTGTAAACTCCAGGCCGGAGGTTGGTGCTGGACCCTTCAGTGTAAACTCCAGGCTGGAGGTTGGTGCTGGACCCTTCAGTGTAAACTCCGGGCTGGAGGTTGGTGCTGGACCCTTCAGTGTAAACTCCAGGCAGGAGGTTGGTGCTGG
>NC_139626.1:7066688-7124188 GCF_964638095.1 Poromitra crassiceps | reverse complement strand
ACCTCCTGGGAGGAACGCCTCTCAGAGCCAATGCATTAAGCGATTATTGGCTCAAGTCGACATATGAAGACATACAAACCATATATTTTTTAAGGAAATGTAAAACATGAAAAAGAGTTGGGAGAGTGTGAGGAACGATGTGCAATAAACGTGGATTGCAGTTCAGCACCAGTGTGTATACACAGTATCACAGATCTGACTTTAGAGGCCTTTTCTCCATTAAGATCAGCACAAAAAGAGATTCTGACTGATCACAGTACAGTATACTGTATATATGTACATAAGACACATACAGGCAGTTATAGGTTACTATGTTTTAAAGAATTGTAAAACATCCGAGAGTATGTCAACATTACACATATTATGCAAGAAATCAGGAAAGATTCCTTGACTGCAGTGATTCTGTACTCGTCTGTCTAGTGTCTAGCGTGTGTTTACAGATGGGTATGGGAATTAACTGTAAGGATCTTAGAGCTGCAGGGGCAGGGGTGGGGGCGATCAGCGGGGGGCCCCGCGCAAATAACAGGACGCCTGCAGAGAGAGGCATGGAAACACATGACAGGAGGAAGTGTGTATGTGTGGCGCGCGCGTGTCTGTGTGTGTATGTGTGTGTGTGTGTGTCTGTCTGTGTGTGTGTGTGTGTGTGTGTGGAGGGGGGAGGGGTCATGTGACTGGGTCAAGTGGGTGAGGATGTGCTGGGAGCAGTATGGCGGGTTATCCCAGGATACCGGTGTCTACTACAAACATATTGGAAAAGACACATTGTTACACATGACATTACAGTAGCACTGACGGTATTGCGCACAGGGGGCACTATACGTGCTGCCTCGATTCATTGGCCTACATGACTCCTTCAGTGAAACACTTCAGAGACTTGATGATCTGAGACCAGAAGCACATTAGTTGAGGGAAATATGAGAGCATGAATCATGGCTGCTTGCACTGACACTTTGTGTTTTGGCCAAAAAGAGGGAGAAAAACATAGTGTTGGCCTAAGCTCGTAGCTCAGGACTGCATGTGGAGTGATTCATTACTATGTGCTGTCGAAAGCACAGTAGAAGCTTTAAGCCTGTCCAAATTCATATGAAAAGGCCTTGTGTGTGAGCCGTATATTATTCAAGGTGTCTATCATCTTGTTCTTACTCAACGCTTTGGGTAGGTTATTTTGTGACTCATGCTAATAATTTGATAAAGTTCACTGAGTTCACAGGCAGCCGAACAAAAAATAGAGCGAATGCCTGTTGCGGTTTCGGCACAACATCCCATTCCCCTCCATATTTCACCTCTAAAAACCACGAGTTTTAATCAATTCTTCATTACACTGTATCAAATTATTTAAGCCACCAGGCTAGGCCAGACATAATTGGGCTTTTGCTATGCATCCCCACAGCCAAAGTTAAATTTGTACAGATATATAATAAATAAAACATAAAATGAAATAAGTTGTGCATATATTTGCATAGATCTTTATTACACCTATAATGTCTTAGGAAGGTTTTCAACACGGCCATCTCTTAATGAGATGTTCTATTAAATATATTCAAACGAGACATAACGTTACAATAAATAAAACAAGGGCCAGGAGCCTCATCGTTCAGCAAAATACCCTAAAATCCCTAAGAGGTGCCTTTGGTTAAATGGATCTATTTCAAAACAGATTATTCTATTACCACAACCTACATGATGACAACTTGACAAAAAAAAACAATCAGTGTCCTTTCAAAGATTTTAGCGCCATCGCGTGGCGAGATTGACCAACTGCACGCGTCGTGTTTCCGTACAAGCCGGAAGTTGCTCAAATCCAATATGTCTGCTGCCGCTGTCTACGTTTTCTGAACAAAAACAAGACTCGTGGAGAATGGCAGACCTCGGAGTTGACGAACTACAGCAGCTTGAATACTTATCTTTGGTGTCCAAGGTCTGCACGGAGCTCGACAACCATCTGGGAATAAGTGACAAAGACCTGGGTATGTACTTTGTCGCTGAGAACAGCCGCTTTGTTCATAGGAGCAGCTGAGCTAACTGGCTAACATTATTAGCTGCTGCTAGCTAGCCATCCAGTGGCAAGTTTTCCAACAGAGCGTTCAAGTTGTTCTGTGTTGCTGCAATTGAAATTGCAATTGCGCCTTTACGTGTTTAGTGACGTTGCTCTTAATAGATATTGACGTTGCTATAATATGTGTGGCTGTTTGTGCCTTTGTTATAACGTCGTTGACGTCACTGCTTTCTTTATAAACATACCGCTAATCCGATTCACATTGTTTCATTACTTTACAGCCGAATTTGTCATCAACCTCGCTGAGAAACAACCGAGCTTTGATGGATTCAAATCTCTTTTACTCAAAAATGGAGCGGAATTCACAGTAAGTTACACTCGAGCATAACGTTACACATCTGTAGCTGTCAGTCAGTCACTGATATTAAAGAAAATAGATGTCACGTTAGCTAACTAGGTGAGTGTCTGTTTTAAACCTAAATCTGTTTTTGTGTTTGTGTAGGATTCTCTCATCAGCAATTTGCTCAGACTCATTCAAACTATGCGACCCCCGTCCAAGGAATCTGCAAGCAAAGGTAAGTTAATAATGTGACCTTTGAACTGCCAGGGCATTAACGTAGGTATAAAGTTGAATACGTTTAACTCTGCTTTTGTTAGCACATTTTCGGATGTGATTGTGACATTATAAAGTGACATTTGCATCAACTTTTCGGCCAACAAACTGATGGGGTTATGTCACTACATTGATGTGCATAAAAAGTTGTAGTAGTTCCTCTGCTAATTGCGGATCTATTTAAATAAAGATGAAAGAGGGCATCCGGGTAGTCACGAGGGTCACAGGTTCGAGCCCCCATGTTACCTCCGGCTTGGTCGGGCGTCCATAAGGGTAGAATTGCCCGTGTCTGTGGGTGGGAAGCCGGGTTGAGGGTATGTGTGTGTCCTGGTCGCTGCACTAGCGTCTCCTCTGTTAGCTGGGGCATCTGTTCCGGGGGAGGGGAACTGGGGGCAATAGCGTGATCGTCCCATGCTAGGTCCCGCCAGTGAAACTCCTCGCTGTCAGGGGAAAAGAAGCGGCTGGCGACTGCACATGTATTGGAGGAAGCATGTTGAATGGGAAATCCGTAAAAAGATGAAAGTTGAGATGGGGGGCTGTTTAGACTGAACTGTGATAAGAACTCAAGAGAAACTTCACCCTGGAGTGGCAAATCATTCATCATTGATGTGTCATGTATCATTGTGTGTTTCCTGTACTTGTACTGTGTTGTTGGTAATCCTGTGTATGCGATGCGCTGTTGTTTTCCACACATCAATTTCCACTAACACTTTATAGCCAGGGTTGGAGTTACTTTATAATAACCAGGGTTGGAGTTACTTTATAATAACCAGGGTTGGAGGTATGTGGGGGCCAATAGGGGCTGAGCTCCCATAAGGAGAGTCTAAGATCCCATCCCATGAACACATACACCTGTGGGGGTCCAACATACGTACAGACTTTCTCTCTCCCTTGTAACCGATATCGCTGGGCGATGTTTCCGACTCTGGTGAAGGCAAATCTAAAGTTAATGAATATGATTACATATATAAATATAATGCTAGAAAGGTAAGAAGCTGTACTTGACTTTTACGCCATTAGTTGGGAACTTTACATGGTCATTTATAACAGTAAATGAAGCTGTCCAAGTTAGGACAATAGAGCAGCATAAGTGTCCGAGACAATGATATTAACCCGCCATTTCTTTTAATAGGCTCTGAGCCTGTGGACAAGCCAAAGACGGAAAAGGACAGGTTGAAGGAGCTGTTCCCTGCACTGTGTAGAGAAAATGATCCAGCACCCACAGTAAGTGACAGTTTTGCTCATTAATAGATTGTATTGGCGTTCTATCATGCACCAGTGTACTTAAATAGTCACATAACCTAACCTAACTTCTTCCTACTCCTTTTCGGGCATGATAAACAAATGTAAATTGATTGTGAATTTGATGTCTATTGTATGCTGTGAATTCCAATTGACTATGATTGTTTGGCACTTGTTGCCTATATTTATTTTATTTTTTTGTTTTGTTTTGTTTTTTGTTTTTACCATGTTCGAAATAAATCTAATCAAAAACCTAAAGCAGTGGTTCTCAACTGGTCTAGCCTCACGATCCACATTTTTCCTTAGTCATTAAGTCGCGACACAAATTTCACGATTTTTCCGTCGCCCAAATTTAGCCAAACTTTGGCGCATTATTTAGACCCCTTCCCGAAAGCTAGCATGACAAGATTGGTACCAATGAATGTCTTACTGTCGGTCTTCTAGTTTCATATAATAGCAGGATCTTCACTCTGGCTCTAAAAAGGAGCCCTCTACAGCCTCTGAAAGACAGTAATATCGGCCGTGGATGCCGGCGTCCTCAGACTAGAACTTTTCAAGCACACATCCGTGACCCACATTTGGGTCTCGACCCACCAGTTGAGAACCCCTGACTTAAAGAACTAACTACAAAAGGGTTATTATCAGTGTTTTTTTACTGACAAATACACGGGTCACTTCCTATGAAGCCAATGAAATAGGATATAAAGAATAAATGAGTCCCTTAGATCAGTGACATAACCAAGATGATTGATTAGAGAGCTCTCTCATTCGTTGACAATCTCTCCCTCTCAAGCAGGGGAGATTCTTTTCTTTTCTTTTTCATTTGAATTTCAATCAAATCGAGACATCCAACACGGCAAGAGATTCCAACAACAGCCCTGAAACGTCTGTATCCACCAAACTGTTTCGCTGGCTCTTTAAGAAATGTATATTAGTGAGCAGCCATTAACCCAGCACAGACAGTTGCAGTCTGCACAAGCTTATATGTAGGCTATGAACAACACTGCAGTTTCAACTGTCAGATTATCCCAGATTTGGTGCTATATTTGGCTGGATGCATAACAGTAATTCCATTGTTTGATATCTTTTGAGATGGGGGCAGAAGCTGACATTCACACCCAGGCATTCAGTTTCCTATCCTGATAAGAGCTGCTGGCTTTCAAAAGAACAGTGATCTGCTGATTCTTGAGTAGAGGAATTATTTTGAGGAACGTGGGTTGGAACTTGGTCGTCATTTAAGCTTCAAACAAACTCCTGTGAACTAATGTGGACTCCTCTATGGTCTATGGTTGCAAAATACGATCTCATGATCTCATCATAGCAGCAGCACAAGGGACGTCTCTAGGTCGAAACGGTGCATCTGTGCACTAAATTGCCAGATCAACATCTGTGAATCTCAAAAGTAATTAAATGGTCAAGCTCCCTAACCAAGTAAAGATGTAAAGCATTGACAGCTGATAAACTTCAGCTTGCCTATAATGATTGCATGCGCATCTTGCTGAAAAAGCCCAGGTGGAGCAGTGCTAGTGAGCTGTTCTGTAAGGCGGGGGTGGCCACTTTCCAGGCGCTCCTGAGAAATCTGAGGTACAGGTTAATCTGTAGATTGAACGTGTCTCAGAATGTTATTATTAAGTTGCTCACTGATCCTGGGCTAAGCACTGTGAGATACCTGTCACATATGTGGAAACTCTGGTATGACTCTCTTTTATAATGTACTTTTGTTCTTTTATTGTGCCCTTATGTGCTTTTTGTAATTGTGTATGTGACATCTATGGACCAAGCATCTGCCAATAAAGGTTTGATTGATTGATTGATTGATTACTGTTCCTCCAATGTCTTTTTGTCCGGCTAACTCCTCCCTCAGAAGCTACTAGATGAAGATGATTTGAAAGTAGCAGAGGATGCCATGAAAGAGTTGGAGATGTTTCTGCCCAGTGTCAGTGGGGTCGACTCAAAGAGCAGCAAGAGCAGGTAAGAGAACTGAAAAGTCACGTTTTATGTTCTTTGCTTTGAGGAACTCTTTCGCTCATTCCCCTCCTATATAGTATTTTTGATATTGATCTGTTGCTGGACAAACCAACAACATGCTAACATGTTCACAAATGTCCTGTTTTGTGTACTGAATATATTGTATTGATATGATCATAAACTGTTGACAGCTGTCGGGCTGATGTAGTGGGATCCTAACTTTCAGCTATAACCCCAGCATGGGTTTGAATGGAAGTGAAAAGATATTACATTAGGCATTAGGCTACATTACTTATCAAAAGGAGTTGACATAGAATAGCCTAAATGTGTGTGATTTGGTTAAAGATAGTTCAGAGATACAGTAGTTTTGGGGGGATTTTAATGTTTTTCCCACTTTCACAACTAATAAATGCCATCAGAGAGACACTTTTCTATGTATTTGGTCTAGTCTGAAGTAGGGATGCAACGGTATGAGTTTTTGACAGTATGATAACCTTGGACAAAAATACCACGGTATCGCGGACCATTTGTGTTTTTACAATAGCCGAAATATTCCCATACAGCCGACGTCGTCTTTTTAGATGGGGGAAAGTTCAGGGGGGTCCTTGCGGCTCCTCTCTACTGTGCTCTAGTCTAGGTAGGCATGCAGCCAGGGGGAGGGGCCACACGTAAGCTGCACTCTGCAAGCGACCTGGGCACTTTGTTTTGGGGAAACAGCTGATACTGCGGGGAAGGTATGATGCCAAATTTGAGTGGTTTTGATACCGTGACGTTTTCAAACCGCGGTATACCTTCAAACGGTATACCGCTGCATCCCTAGTCTGAAGTATGTCAAACAGCAATATCAGGCTATCTCGGCTCAATTGTTGAGTGTCTATGGGATCAAATAACATAATCATGATCCAATAGGCCTCCAGGAATTGAGTGAGGGGGTGGCACTGTTCCATGCTTTGTCTTTACAAACCCTTGCTTTATGTAATTGTACTTTTTCACTTCTCTCCCAGGTCAGAAAAGAAGAGGCGACACAGCCGAAGTCGTAGCAGAAGCAAAGAAAGAGACCGAGATCGAGACCGAGACAAAGATCGGGACCGGGACCGGAGGAGACGGCACCGTTCTCGCTCTCGCTCCAGGTCCAGGTCTCGCTCCAGAGACCGCGACCGGCACAGAGACAGAGACCGAGAGCGTGGCAAAAGAAGAGAGCGATCGTCCCGCTGGAGCGAGCGTTCCCCTAGCCCCCGCAGAGACAGAGAGAGAGAGAGAGAGAGAGACAAAGACAAAGACAAAGACAAAGACAAAGACCAAGACAAAGATGCTGACCGCTGGAAGGACAAACATGTGGACCGGCCTCCACCAGAGGAGCCTTCTGTGGGAGATATCTACAATGGCAAAATCACCAGCATCATGCAGTTTGGATGCTTTGTACAACTGGAGGGACTACGGTCAGTATAAAGCTACCAAACTGCTGCAAACACAACATGGCCATAACCTAGAAAAGAGAAGGACCTAGAATTGATACAGGTGTACAAGTACCTGATGTAGATCAGCCGATACATGTACCAGAGTACACTCCTGTTCTACAGAGCGGATGTGCGTGCTCTACTTTCTTTTGCTCTGACTTTTAATGACAAAATAAATAGGGCTGTGGCGATTCACTTATCTCCCGATTCGATACTATCACGATTCTTGGGTGCCGATTCGATTTATATTGCGATTCTTAAGTATTGCGATTCTACGATTATTGCGATTCGATATTACGATTTATTGCGATTTTTGTTTATTTTTTTCTTTTATTTTTTCAGTTTGTTTGCTTTTTACACTAGATTAGAACATGGGAAAAGTTTAATCATACACTAGAGACTGTATATTATATATCATGAGTAGGGCTGGGCGATATAGTTAAAAACAGGGGCGGACTGGGATCATAATTCAGGCCGGGCATTAGATACCAAGCAGGCCAGGCCGATATGGGCCGACGCGCGTGAAATTTGGGCCGTTTGAAGCCCAATTTGGGCCGTTTGAAGCCAGATTTGGGCCGTTTGAAGTCCAATTTTACAATGAGATGCACCCACTTTAACCCTGAAGTGTAATTATTACTTCAGACTAACTAATAAAGTAATAAAACCACTAGTAAACCAGTAGGCGCCGCCTGGCCTGCTGTTCAGTGAGTGGCCTGACTGCAAGCACCAATTTTTTTTTTTTTTTTTTTTTTTTTTTTTTTTTGCGATTATCGATTATGGAATAAAAGATCGATTCAAAAAATCGTGACATTAAAAATCGCGATACTTGGGTGAATCGATTTTTTCCCCCACCCCTAAAAATAAATCTCAATCGTGTTGAATTTTCCCATTTGCAGGAAGCGGTGGGAGGGCTTGGTGCACATCTCCGAGCTGCGTCGAGAGGGCCGTGTGGCCAACGTGGCCGACGTGGTCAGCAAAGGTCAAAGAGTCAAGATCAAGGTGTTATCTTTCACCGGCTCCAAGACCAGCCTCAGCATGAAGGTAAGAAAGCAGACATCTACAGGATACGTGTGGTCACACACACTAAAGACCAGCCTCAGCATGAAGGTAAGAAAGCAGACATCTACAGGATACGTGTGGTCATACACACTAAAGACCAGCCTCAGCATGAAGGTAAGAAAGCAGACATCTACAGGATACGTGTGGTCACACACACTAAAGACCAGCCTCAGCATGAAGGTAAGAAAGCAGACATCTACAGGATACGTGTGGTCACACACACTAAAGACCAGCCTCAGCATGAAGGTAAGAAAGCAGACATCTACAGGATACGTGTGGTCACACACACTAAAGACCAGCCTCAGCATGAAGGTAAGAAAGCAGACATCTACAGGATACATGTGGTCATACACACTACAGACCAGCCTCAGCATGAAGGTAAGAAAGCAGACATCTACAGGATACGTGTGGTCATACACACTAAAGACCAGCCTCAGCATGAAGGTAAGAAAGCAGACATCTACAGGATACATGTGGTCATACACACTACAGACCAGCCTCAGCATGAAGGTAAGAAAGCAGACATCTACAGGATACATGTGGTCACACACACTACAGACCAGCCTCAGCATGAAGGTAAGAAAGCAGACATCTACAGGATACATGTGGTCACACACAGCATGAAGGTAAGAAAGCAGACATCTACAGGATACATGTGGTCACACACAGCATGAAGGTAAGAAAGCAGACATCTACAGGATACATGTGGTCACACACACACTACAAGTCCTTGAGTGAAGGACGTCAACTGCAGTTTTAGAGAATTGGTGGAGAGGATTTTCACAGATCTATTTCTTGCCATAACCTAGAAAATTGAGACTGCTGCTGCTTACTTAATTCAAAGAGATTCATTATATTATTAATTCATTATAGATGGTTTTCACCAGAGTGCAACCCCCACAGCACTTCCTTTTTCTCAGCATTCGGCAAACTGCAGAAATATTCACTTGACATCATTACTTTTGTTTTCGCCGCTCAGCTGTATAGACAGTTTTCACGGAATGGTCAGTCCTGCACTTGAATGTTTTTTTTTCTTTTATGTCCATAGCAAACACTGCAACAGGAAGTGAACGGGGGTTCAATTTAGAATGTTTTTGTTGTCAAGTTAAAACCGTCTATAGAAACTAAGCAAGTCATAAGGCCAGCTTTACCTCCTGCCAGACACTCAGTGTATCAGGTCTCTCTTGTAAAAGAGATTTTAATCTCAATGGGACAAGCCTGGTTAAATAACGGTAAAAAAAAAAGAATCAGCACAGGACTTCCTCTCGGGGTAGACTGGGACCCCTTGAAGTGTCTGTGCACATTTGGCCTATTTTCCACCTCTTTCTCCTCCCTGTCAGGACGTGGACCAGGAGACAGGGGAGGACTTGAACCCCAACAGGAGAAGGAACATGGGTCCAGACGGAGGGGACGACGCGTCCATGAGGAACCCCGACCGGCCGACCAACCTGAACCCGGGTCACGCTCCTGAGCTGGAGCAGGACGACACCCTGGAGCGCAAGAGGCTCACCAAGATATCGGATCCAGAGAAGTGGGAGATCAAACAGGTAGGCTTGTGTTCGTTGGTGCAGGAGAGTGGCAGCGTGGCCAGGGAGACCACTGTTCAGCTGGAAAGATCTGGGTTCAAGCCCCCATGGCAGCAAGCATCATCCATGCTCAACAGTTTCTGCTCATTTAGGCTTCATTTGTCAGATGCTCATTTTCCCATGTATCTCTTCTACCCTCAGATGATCGCAGCCAATGTCCTGTCCAAAGAGGAATTCCCTGATTTTGATGATGAGACAGGAATACTTCCTAAAGTCGATGATGAAGAAGGTAAGAAATGACCAGTTGTACTAATGAATTGCAGTTGAGTGATAAGTAGTTAGTTAGTTGTGGGGGTTTTGGGTCTCATTGAAAAGGCAGATGGCAGTTGGGTAGAAGCTGTCCTTGTGATGAGACGTTCTAGTACTGCCAGACATCAGTCTTCTGCCATGGGGGAGGACCCTGAAGAGTTCATGACCTGGGTGGGAGGGGTCAGCGGGGTGGGGGGGGGGGTGGGATATGCCATTTGCAGTATTTTCCCTAGAAGATTTTAAGTAATAAAAAAAAATGGGGGGGGGGGGGGCAATTTCAGCTCATTTTAGACCATTATTCTGACCATATCTGTGTACAAACATTTGGAAAATCCAGAGCACATAATAAATAAACAACACCCCAAAAAGCTTAAAGACAGAATTTGTCCAGTGGGGACCAGCATTGATTTTACATTCATTCGGCTTGGGTGCTCCTTATCCTATTTCTCCTTAAACTTTTCCCATATTTTGGATGCTCTGGGTCGGTTTGTTTTTTTATTCTCATTTGTACACTCAGGGTTTCATAATGCTATAGCCATGTTCAAAATAGAATAATGTGTCCATCGTGAATGTGCAAATCAACCAATGTACATAGTCAGCATGAATGATCTGATGACTTCAACCTTCATACTAAAAGATGGTATAACCAAATGGATGAGGTTGGACTGCTTGCTAACTGATCTTGCTCCTTGTCATTCAGATGAGGACTTGGAGATTGAGCTGGTAGAAGAAGAACCTCCGTTCCTGAGGGGACACACCAAACAAAGCATGGACATGAGTCCTGTCAAGATTGTTAAGGTACACTATATCTTAACTGTATGGTATACAGACTGTGTGTATGTAGGGGGGGGGTTGTATATAATGTTCTATTATATATTATTTTGCATTGCTATATTGCTGTATATGCGATGGAAAAATTGAATAGTAAAATTTGATTAATATTGTGTATTGTGTCTGTAATGTGTATGTTTTTTAATGGAGTGAGTGCTAATAAAGTTTATTGATTGAATAGAATAATTTTTGGAATAGAATTGATCCTTCTTCCTCTGCCATGCAGAATTTGTTTATCTAGTTGGCCTACAGCCTGACTTATAACACGCTTTTTATGTCCTGTTATAGGCTGGCTATAGATTATTAAAGTCAACTCTCAAAATGATCAAAATCCTCCCTCTTATTGTCCGTCAGAATCCCGATGGCTCCCTGTCCCAAGCAGCCATGATGCAGAGCGCTCTGGCCAAGGAGAGGCGAGAGCTGAAGCAGGCAGCGCGTGAGGCAGAGATGGACTCCATCCCCATGGGCCTCAACAAGCACTGGGTCGACCCGCTGCCAGACGGTCAGAACATACATTAGATGTGTACATGATTCATATTTAATGAACAACTGTTGATGCTGAAGCTGAACCAGACGGTCAGGAAATACATTAGATGTGTACATGATTCATATTTAATGAACAACTGTTGATGCTGAAGCTGAACCAGACGGTCAGGAAATACATTAGATGTGTACATTATTCATATTTAATGAACAACTGTTGATGCTGAAGCTGAAGTACATTTAGTACAATTGATCTAATGTACGGAAACATCAGGCCAGCTGCAATTTGGCATACACTCTCAAGTATGGAGTATGGACTATTTCAGCCACTGTCTCCATTTGATGTATTTTTCAAGTTTGATCTCTGCCGTTTAGTTTTGAGTGTTGCAAATCTTTTTGGAACGTATTAGCCCTGCTTCAACTAGGGATGGGCATCGAATTTCGAATTTTCGAATAATCGTTGTTATTATCAAGGTCGACTTTTATTATTGAAATTCGAAATTCGAAAAAAAAAAAAAAAAAAAAAAAAAAAAAAAAAAAAAATTTGAGTGAAATGTTGCATTGTCTCCCCTGATTCTAAGTATAGTCAAATCGCTTGGTTTGAGCAAGTAAAACAATTTTTATAAGCATTTTAAGCAAGGTTTATGGAAAAATGAATGGCGGATGAAATCCCATGAAGAGGGAGAGGGGGTGACTTTGGCACCCCTTTGGCACTCAGACCTGAGCCTACTAAATATTTAATGAACCACTCATGATTGTCAAAACTGTTTTTTATTTTCGAAAATGTCAATGTAAAAAAAAAAAAAATGTAAAAAAAAAAAAAAAAAAATTACATTTTTAATTTTTTTTACATTTTTATTTTTATTTTTGAAATTCGAATTAAATTCGAATTTGGCCAGCGAATTTCGAATAGTGTTTTTGCTAGAAATGCCCATCCCTAGCTTCAACCAGACTGCAGCCCAGTCCGTGTCAGACATGATACTTCCTTCACGGTGGCAGACAGCAGCCCTAAGGCTGTCCACTACTGGAAGTGGTTATCTGGTTTCCTGCAGCCCCCCCCTAGCAGGCCGGATGGATTGGTCTTAGCATGGCGCTGTGTGGGCCATATCATATGCCCTCCATGGCCCGAGGTGCTCCAGACTGTTTGCAAGGCCGGCACTATCCTGCCAGAACCCCCCGCAGAGAACGGGCTTTGATTCCAACATTGATCCGATGAGGTTTTGGGAGGGAGAGTTAACAAATGCCTAGCAGTTTTCCTCACGATATTAATATTCCGCTGTGTTTTTCATAGTTGATGGAAGACAGATTGCAGCCAACATGAGAGGCATCGGCATGATGCCCAACGACATCCCCGAGTGGAAGAAGCACGCTTTTGGCGGAAACAAGGCTTCGTATGGAAAGAAGACCCAGATGTCCATCCTGGAGCAGAGAGAGAGCCTGCCCATCTATAAGCTCAAAGAGCAGCTCATTCAGGTCCGTGTAGAAAGCAAACTGAAACACATCCTTTCACACATCACACATGGAGGTCTGCACTTAATTGTGGTTGGTATTAGGCTAAAAACAAACAATAAAGTGATGTCTGAAGAAGAATAGCCAGGTAAACCTCTTAAAAATCCAAAGGAAAGTTAAGATTGCAATGGCTTTCTAATAGAAAAAGGACAGGGCAGATTGGGCGTAACATTATACGTGCTTTTTGGCCACAGTGACACTAACTGGACCTTGAAGCCCAGGTTTTGACAGTGATTCTAAACAAAGATCAAAATGCCTAAGCGAGAAGTGCTGCTCGTCCAGTCAGTTGGGTCAGTTTAACTAACTTGTTGCTTCCTTGTTAATCCGTCATAGGCTGTCCATGACAACCAGATCCTGATTGTGATTGGAGAGACAGGTTCTGGGAAGACCACGCAGATCACCCAGTACCTGGCAGAAGCGGGCTACACCACCCGGGGGAAGATCGGCTGTACTCAGCCCCGTCGTGTGGCCGCCATGTCTGTGGCCAAGAGAGTTTCTGAAGAGTACGGCTGCTGCTTGGGCCAGGAGGTGAGTGACCGCTTCTCTGCACTATTTGGATGCCAATTCACTTATGTGAATTACGTGTGTGTGTACCTGATCAAACCCTGAATGAAAACAAAACAAGCTAGTTTTTACATTTTCCAGACATATTGGGCAACTGTCCTCCACTGCAGCTCCAACCTTTTTTGTACCAAGGACCGGTAGATAGATGGGGAAAAAAGTCACGGACCAGTTGTCAATTTTAATAATATATATATATAATATATATTACCATATATATTTTTTTTTATAAACATAGGCTATAATATTATAGGCTGTGTGGTAGTTGAAACATAGTTTCAAGTTGACGTTTATTTATGTTTGTAGTTTGTAAAAAAGATGTTTGTTTAAAAAAAAAGAAAATTGACCGGGCTCGCGGCCCGGTACCAAATGCGTTGCGGCCCCGTACCGGTCGGTTGGGAACCACTGCTCTAGAGGGCTGATACATTTCATTTCTGCTTTTTTCTCCAGGTGGGTTACACCATTCGTTTTGAGGACTGTACCAGCCCTGAGACCGTGATCAAGTACATGACAGACGGTATGCTGCTGAGAGAGTGCCTGATCGACTCTGAACTGGGCCAGTATGCCATCATCATGTTGGACGAAGCCCATGAGAGAACAATCCACACTGACGTTCTCTTTGGCCTGCTCAAGAAGGTAAGCAAGATGTCTCCAATCTGAACCTCTGCATTGCTGCTGCTGGATGAAAACCCAATCCAAACATTTAGAAAAAACGGTGACTAAGTTCCATCCCTGTGTTTAAGAGAGACTGGGTGTTTATTTCTTTTTTCTCTTTCTCAGACGGTACAGAAGCGCACAGACATGAAGTTGATTGTAACCTCAGCTACACTGGATGCTGTGAAGTTCTCTCAGTATTTCTATGAAGCACCCATCTTCACCATCCCAGGAAGAACTTATCCAGTGGAGGTTCTCTACACCAAAGAACCTGAGACGGACTACCTGGATGCCAGTCTCATCACGGTCATGCAGATTCACCTCACTGAGCCTCCAGGTACGATCCAAATCCTTCAAAAGGGAGAGGCACAAGCATACTGGACTTCTCACTAAATACAATTCAGCGACACACCTCCAGGCTCTTTTCTGTTCCAAGCTTGTTGGCTCCATCTCTGTACTCTCATCTGCTCAGACGCAACATCTTACATCAGCAGAGGGTCTGAATCACACAAGTCAGCATTTCCGCGTTTTACCATCAGAAATCCGGTGGCAAAATCTGATTGGCTGGGCTGTTACGGAAGTCCGGCTCTCTGCGTGCATTGGTGCATTGTTTAAAAATCTATGAGTTACATCACGCAAATAAGGAGGTCCGTGGTTGGTCAATTCATATGTCTGTCACGCATTTTGTTTTGGTCCCAGGGGGGGGGCGATTCTTATCCACTTGTCAAGAGTTGTGCCCTAGATGTACAGTACGGTAGATTTATCTACGGCTGGCTACTGCGAGACTACTGCCTCTGTGAACTGAAAGCAAACCCAAGACACATCAAATCTCAAACCTGTGCTTCTCTCCTTGTCCGTTGTCTCTGTCCAGGTGACGTCCTGGTCTTTCTGACGGGTCAGGAGGAGATCGACACCGCCTGTGAGATCCTGTACGAGCGGATGAAGTCACTGGGGCCTGATGTCCCTGAACTCATCATCCTGCCCGTCTATTCTGCGCTGCCCAGCGAAATGCAAACACGCATCTTTGACCCTGCACCCCCGGGCAGCAGAAAGGTGTGTATAGTCAATATACGTCCACGTCCAGGCCGTGTTTCATTTCGGCCCAAACAGGGGCTTTTGTGAAATGTGTTTCAGGATTTTGGGATAATTTCCAGGACAACTTTTACACGACAGACTAATATTCAATGACTCCTATCCAAGCATAGCCTATTTTATTTCTAATTTCTAAAAGTTCATACACAATCACAGTTAAAACTCTCCATTTATCATCACAACCACAGTGTTATTGTCTGATATGTTATGTAATGTAGGCCTACTTGGCAAAAACATGTCAACATATCTACATATACAACATACATACAACATATATATAGCAACATATCAATCAAAATAACATGTATTACAACAATCATATTAGGCCCATGCTAACATTTGATGTTGCAGTTCAACATCCTCCTCTTCTGTCATGTCAACAACATCAGTTGATTGATTGTTTGTTTTTGGCCACATGGCATAACTGAAGTAAAGGCTGTATGTTCTGATATAAACCAGCGCTCCACTGCTGGCTGAGCATGCAGACGGTGCTGCTCTCGACCGCGCGCCTCCTGCGTCACAGCGTGCGTGACCCTATCCATACAGTAGCACTCTGCATCGATACGCGCTTCAGCAAGGAGTAGTAGTGTCTACGCTCCTATTGGCTAGTGTGTGCTGCTCGTTAGTCATTCACGTGCAGTTCAACCGAGCCTGATGTGTGATGTGACGGTGCCTACAGCACCCAGACAGAGCAGAGCGGCTCGCTGCTCCTCTGTTTACTCACTCGTTTAGTCAACGTGATCCCTAATTGTCCAAATTGCAACAAATCCGACACTGCAAATTGCAGTAACGTTAGAATACAGAAGGTTCACTCTTATTTGTGCGCATCATTCAATGAGCTGTCATTTTTTCCTTAGGTCGTCATTGCTACAAACATTGCAGAGACATCACTGACCATCGATGGTATCTATTATGTGGTGGACCCAGGCTTTGTCAAGCAGAAAGTCTACAATTCTAAGACTGGCATTGACCAACTGGTAGTGACTCCCATCTCACAGGTATGCTAATGATGTATTTGGTATTTACACATTATTTCTTCAATGAACGTCTTCAACTGTAACCAAAAAAAAGAATATACAAAACTAAAAGAAACAACGTACAAGTTCCTGACACTGTATTTTATTTTAGCACATAAGAAATCTTCAAATTTTAAGATGGCAATCCTGTAGCTTACTGAAACAAAAACCGCAACAACAAAAAACACAGTATTGCTGCACCTGACACTAAATGTTTGAGAAGATATACTCTCATAACATTTGCTTTACATCCATTTATTAGGCCCAAGCCAAGCAGAGGGCAGGTCGAGCTGGCAGAACGGGCCCGGGGAAAACTTACCGGCTCTACACAGAGAGAGCCTACAGAGATGAGATGCTGACAACCAACGTGCCGGAGATCCAGAGAACTAACTTGGCCAGCACTGTGCTGTCTCTGAAGGTAAGCAGTAACTCTGCACTGTGCTGTCTCTGAAGGTAAGCAGTAACTCTGCACTGTGCTGTCTCTGAAGGTAAGCAGTAACTCTGCACTGTGCTGTCTCTGAAGGTAAGCAGTAACTCTGCACTGTGCTGTCTCTGAAGGTAAGCAGTAACTCTGCACATCATATGTTGAGCTTGCTACTGGTATGGCTCAGCGGTCAGTGCAGCTGCCTCACAGCAAGAAGGTCCCCGGGTTTGAACTCCGGTCCGTCCCAGGTCCTTTCTGTGTGGAGTTTTTCTCGCCGCGTTCGTGTGGGTTTCCTCCGGGTGCAACGGTTTCCTAACCTGACACTGCCAGATGGGGGCAGTATTATCTCGTCAAGAGATCTTGCGAGAGAATCCAGCTGGCTTGCAAGGTTACCGGTTTCCTCCCACCATCAAAGACATGGATGTTAGGGTTAATACTCCTGTCAGTCTGTGTGAGGCACTGGCAATTCTAACTGGAGTTCCAAGGGACAGCAGTTGAAAATTAGCCATCTATATATCTATATATACTGTATATCTATCTATCTATCTCTATATCTATATCTACAGTATATCTATATCTATATCTATCTATCTATCTATACTTGGCTTTTAACACATTCACTGCCAGCCGTTTTTCAATACTGTAGTTAGCTTCTGCCAAGGTTTTTTTTTGAGGATTCTGGCTCATCTTTCAAGAGCCGAGGATTCGTTTCTGTTAGGATTTTGTGAACACACAATATCTCAAAAGAACTAATAGAATGTGTGCTTTCTCTGTCTAAAAGAGTTAGTTTGTAGAGTTAGTAGTTATGTAAGCATTAGCAGTTGAATACAGCATGGTTTCAGCGTCTGAAAATTTATTCTGAGATAAACGGCTTTTTGTGAAATTCGATAGAACAGTCACTTTAACCATTCATTTTTGGCATCAGTAAGACGTCAGACATCTAAACAATAGTTTTGAACAGTAATTTCCTCCATAACAGCAGGAAACACCCCTCTCCTTCAAACTCCTCCCTCCGTGTGTGTTCTTCTTGGCTGCAGCGGGCGTGTCACAAGCTCGTTTCTGCTGCTGTTGTAACCTCGTGTCACCAGGCTCACTGCTTTGCTGCTGCTCCTGCCTGCTGGCGGCCGCTCGGCAAGTCTGGATATGGGCTCGCTCGTTTCTTGCGGTTTCGGTTGAGAGCTTTGATGAAGCTTTTGCGATTCTGGTCTTATTTATGCTGCGTGTTTCAAAGTGTCTTGCACCCATAATCTATTATGCAAATTTGCAATCCTTCCCCGCCAGCTCCCAAATGCGAAAGCGAAAGCGTTTTCGCCAATCCATTTTCATGAGAATGGCTTCCTCACACTGCTTTTTGCTTGCCTTCCTCTAGTTTGGAGAGCACTGTCGCCACTTAGTGGGTCGGTGGAATGGGTTGTACACGTTCGGTTGCTCCAATATTTTTATAGGAGACGTGGGGAGCGTTGATTCACGTCCCACCGTCAAAATTTTTTTTTTTTTTTTAAGCCGAGATATCTCGTCATTGGCAGTCAACCGTTGGATTCTGTAAGCCGAGATATCTCGTCAATGGCAGTCAACCGTTGGATTCTGTAAGCCGAGATATCTCGTCATTGGCAGTCAACCGTTGGATTCTGTAAGCCGAGATATCTCGTCATTGGCAGTCAACCGTTGGATTCTGTAAGCCGAGATATCTCGTCATTGGCAGTCAACCGTTGGATTCTGTAAGCCGAGATATCTCGTCAATGGCAGTGAACGTGTTAAAAGTGACCAATTAGTCAAATGGAGTTGACTCTACAGCTTTTATACACACACACATTCACCACAATGCAATGTGGCTAATGAAAAGAGAGCATAATGCTGTGAAAAATACAATTTACATTTGTTTACTCACAAACGTGACATTTGGATCTTAATGCAGGATTGTCACTCATATCAGGTAGTGGGCCAGATAATTTTTTGCTAACATCATTTTGACCTGTCAACACATGGCTATTTATTATTTGAAAATAATCATTCAAGAAGGCCTACAGATACAAATCAATGAGAAATTGCATTGTTGGCACATGCAATGTAAGATTACATAAAGCACAAGAGAAAACTGCAACAAACAGAATGCGACATATTGACAAGAATACATCTCAAGTACCGTAAATTCCGGACTATAAGCCGCACCGGTGTATAAGCCGCACCTGCAAAGTTGACTATTTTTTTCTTATATAAGCCACACCGGACTATAAGCCGCGGGTGTTTTAATGTTTATTTTTATTTTTATTGTGTTTTAATGTTTAATTACCATATGTAAGGGTTCATGCACAGAGGGGATTGTCGGGAAAGAGATGGCTGTTTGAGGAAGCTCCCATTTATTAACATTTCAACAAAACAACATAACACAACACCACCTGTGTTGTTTTTTACAGTGCACACAGTGTCCGCGGTGTGGTGAAAAGAGGGCAAGAGAGGAAATTAAAACAGAAGTGGATTTATAGTTAGAAAGAGTGCTAAAGAAGAGAGAATTCCGTTTTTTATTTTTTTATTTTAGTTACTCACAGTACTATTGACCAGTCCAACTCAAAAGATATTCGGCAGTTTCACTTTGAGCTCTTGTTCCGCCGCTGTCCATCAATGGTTATGACGAGTCTCGCTGGGTACAGTACGCCAAAGCGATATCCATTGACTTTAACCTTTTCGATGATGCTGTTGTATGTTGCGCGTTTCTGTTGCACCAACGCGGAGAGGTCCTGCCGGACGAAAAAGCGCGTACCCTTCTGCTTCTTCCCCGCAGCCTGGAGGATGAGTTGACGGTCGGGCCAGCGGAGTAGGCGGATGAAGATGGCCCTCGGTGTCAGGCCGGGGTCTGGACGTGGCCGAGGCGCCCGGTGTGCCCTGTCCACTGTGGTTTCTCGCCTTCCTTCAGGTCCAGGATGTAACACAGGATTTTGCCAAGGAAAGCGTCCATGTCACCAATCTCAGCTCCTCTTTTACATTGATCAGGCGAATGTTATTTCTTTTACTCCTGCTGATTAAGTCATCAACCTGCGTGTGCAGGGTTTCGATTTGTTTTTGCATTTTATCCATTTTCGGACTCACTGTGTTGTTTTTGTCCTCCAGTGCGCTGATGCGCTTTTCCGCATTAGAAACTCTGTTCACGGTTGCCTTATTTTCTTTAGTGAGTGAGTGGATGGACTTCTGCACGTTTTCAAACTTGTTTTCAAGCTGCTCAAAACCTCTGAGCGATGTCGGACTTAATCGATAGTGTTTCACGGAGTAAAAGTTAAGCCCAAGCCATGTATCTCCAGCCTCCAGCAGGTGAGTCATTTCCTCATTCATGGCGGTGATTGCTTCGTCTGCTGTTTAATTACCATATGTAAGGATTCATGCACAGAGGGGATTGTCGGGAAAGAGATGGCTGTTTGAGGAAGCTCCCATTTATTAACATTTCAACAAAACAACATAACACAACACCACCTGTGTTTTTTTTACAGTGCACACAGTGTCCGTGGTGTGGTGAAAAGAGGGCAAGAGAGGGAATTAAAACAGAAGTGGATTTATAGTTAGAAAGAGTGTTAAAAAGAGAGATTTTTTTGGGGGGAAAAAATCCATAGATAAGCCGCACCGTTATATAAGCCGCAGGGGCCAAAAAAGGCCAAAAAACGGGAAAAAAGCCGCGGCTTATAGTCCGGAATTTACGGTAAGCTAGAAGAGAGAAGTGCAACAAATAGCCAATCAGAAGAGCCAAACTGTAGAAAGCATGTTTCCTGTTCGTACACCTATTAACAATAATTACATATTGCGTTCGATTATCTGTGTTATTCATTTGAAAGAATGAGCTAATCAAGTTGACAGCGTAAAGTAACAGACATATCTTTACCTGTCACAACACCTCTCTAATGCTGTTTTGCTGCAGTTACGTCCGCACCAAGAGTTGCAGCAGTTTCGAGTTCTCCCCCAGGTCGTTGTTTTGTGCATCTTTAAAAGCCCTTGGTGGCGACTTGTAGGCTGCACAGAGGGATTTTTACTACAACTACTTTTATCCCGCTCTTAACCCAAAGCACAGCTGTTACCTGGATGCACCCCCCCCCCCCCCCCCTTTTGAGACCCGCTTGCGGGCCGTGTCTGACATCTCTGTCTTCATGCAGAGCATCTACTTAGGTTAAATTTGTATTCCCTTCCCCAGGCAATGGGCATCAATGACCTGCTGTCGTTTGACTTCATGGACGCTCCCCCCATGGAGACTCTGATCACAGCCATGGAGCAGCTCTACACTCTGGGAGCTCTGGACGATGAAGGCTTACTCACACGGCTGGGGAGAAGGGTAAGGAGGGGAGGAACATGTGTTCAGTTAGTCAAATCTCTGCAACAGAACTGTCAAACATGAACAGAAATGAATGAAATAACATCCCCCTGATACTAAATTGCTTTTTTGCTTGTTTCTCGATCTCCTGCCCACTTTCCGTACCTTTTCTTCTCCCCTCTCTGTTCATCTGTCTCCTAGATGGCTGAGTTCCCTCTGGAGCCCATGCTTTGTAAGATGTTGATCATGTCCGTCCATCTGGGCTGCAGTGAAGAGATGCTCACCATCGTCTCCATGCTGTCTGTTCAGAATGTCTTCTACAGACCTAAGGTATGCTTACTCCAAGACATTATAGTTACATTATGTGACGTAATTATATATACATGTACATTATATGACTTGACTTAATTATATAGGACTTTTTCTCCTGAGTAGGCAGTTGTCCAAGAACATGGTGTGCTGTCATTTAAGAACCAGAGCAAAAATGCATTTTGTGGGTTCTGTCAGAAAGATTATGAGTGTTGGGAGTATTTGAGCTGTGTTGGTAGTGGTAGTGTATTTCTGTGCCTGACAGTGCCCATGGAAACCAAATTGCTCTATATCCATATATATGATCTTTCATATATGTTCACTCAGTCCGTCTTCTGAGAGGCACCGGTTTAGTTTGTCAGCTGAAGTGCGGATATTCCCTCTTTGTTCTATATCCACTTTGAAAGGGGAACAAAAAAAACGTATTGAGCTTATAGATGATCTAGTCGTTATTGTTTTTACCAGTCATACATGAATTGTTTAAATTGATTGATTGATTGATTGATTGATTCTGTGATAAAGGACAAACAGGCCTTGGCCGACCAGAAGAAGGCAAAGTTCCACCAGGCCGAGGGAGATCACCTGACCTTGCTGGCTGTCTACAACTCCTGGAAGAACAATAAGTTCTCCAACCCCTGGTGTTACGAGAACTTCATCCAGGCGCGCTCCCTGCGCAGAGCCCAGGACATCCGCAAGCAGATGCTGGGTATCATGGACAGGTACAGCAGGCATCAAATACGAGCTGTTGAATTCCAAAGCGTGTGTATTTGTAGAGTGAACTGCATAGCTTCCTGTCTCTCACATCCTGTAGAGCAGGGCTATTCAACTAAATTGTTCAGGGGGCCACATTGTCAGAAACCTAAGGGGCCGGGGGCCGGACCGTTCCCCGAGCCATTATATGTACACTTGACACAACACGCCACCACATTTTCGCAGCCATGCTGGAACTATTATTAAGTAGGGGGTGCTGTAAGGAATGGAATCTCGACGGGCAGCGTCGAAGAAAATCTGATGTTTTTTGGACTTTTATCCATATTTAGAAGAATATTTAATTTTAAATTAACATTAGGATTATACTGTTGTGATGTCATTATTCAGTATCTTCTCCTTTTCTCACTCACTTTCATGTAACCACCTGCTCTCCCTTTAGTCGTTTTACACTACAACAGACAGCAACACAGGCATAAACACTCACGAACTTATTATTATTATGGAAAACCAGATTATGATGAAAATCAAACACTGTAATGTAACAAACAAGGAAAAATGAAATAAAACAGCTTCTCCCGGGCCAGTCATAGATCTTTGTCCCCGACCCAATTTTTTTTTTTTTTTTTTTTTTTTTTTTAAATCAAACTCTGGCCGGCCGGATCAAAATTCAAACGGGCCATATCCGGCCCGTGGGCCGCCAGTTGAATAGGCCTGCTGTAGAGTGAACTGCATAGCTTCCTGTCTCTCACATCCTGCACTGTATGTGAGGTCCTGTTGTTCTTGTACCATGTGTCAAATGATGCACTGTTACTATCTGAGCTGTCAATATGAACCGATAGCACCAAGTCCTTGATGTTTATTGTACTTGGCATCTAAACCTTTTCTCGTCTGATCTGATTGTAATGGGATTGGACCAGGATGCATTCAACTCACTCATAATGTAAAGATGGCAGGTTATGGCGTCCAGGTAGTGTAGCGGTAGATTCCCTGCTTACCAACACGAGGGTCGCAGGTTCGTCTCCACGTGTTCCCTCCTGCTCCTTCGGGCGTCCATACAGGCACAATTGGCTGTGCCTGAGGGTGGGAAGCCGGATTGGGGGCATGTGTCCTGGTCGCTGCACTAGTGCCTCCTCTGGTCGGTCGGGGGGCCTGGTCGGGGTGAAAGGGAACTGGTGGGAAATGGGAATAGCGTGATCATCCCACGTGCTACGTCCTGCCGGTGAAGCTCCCCCTGTCAGGTGAAAAGAAGCGACTGGCTACTGCGCATGTGTCGGACGAAGCATGATGCTAGTCTCGGCTCTCCCCAGATCGGTAGAGGGGGGAGCAACGCCCGGGGCAGCCAGTAGGGCAGCATGGGGATAAATTGGCCAAGTATAATTGGGAAGAATCAGGGGGTGGGGGGGGTGGCAGGTTAGGTGAAGTAGATTAAATGTTAGCTATGTGTGAAAGTACACTAAAAGCTGTTGGTTTTTCTCACGTACATCTAACATGTTATTCTCTCCTCAGACACAAACTGGATGTGGTGTCTTGTGGCAAAGCCACAGTTCGAGTCCAGAAAGCGATCTGCAGTGGCTTCTTCAGGAATGCAGCCAAAAAGGACCCGCAGGAGGGCTACCGGACCCTCATAGACCAGCAGGTGGTGTACATCCACCCCTCCAGCGCCCTGTTCAACCGCCAGCCTGAGTGGTACGGTAGCACCTCAATACAACCTCCTAGCAGTCACACATGAAATATATGTCCTTTAAAGTAGTTGATAATCATTTGGTGATTTGATACTCATGGTCGTGATTTCATTGATTTTCTTCATGAGAGCTGATGTGTGCAAACTTGCAGGTAGCTGTGCTCTGCTTTCAGCGTGGGGACATTAACAATGCTAACAAGCCATTTTTGATGAAAGTGAAAAAATAAAATAAGCCCGGCAAAGGAAAAGTATGCAACTGCAATTCAAATCGTTAACGCAACCCTTAAACTTTCTACCTCACTTGTCTGCAGGGTTGTGTACCATGAGCTGGTGCTGACCACCAAGGAGTACATGCGGGAGGTGACGACCATCGACCCTCGCTGGCTGGTGGAGTTTTCACCAGCCTTTTTCAAAGTGTCTGACCCCACACGCCTCAGCAAGCAGAAGAAACAACAGCGCCTCGAGCCTCTGTACAACCGTTACGAGGAGCCCAATGCATGGAGGATATCTCGCGCCTTCAGACGCCGTTGATACGTTTGACATTATAAATGTGAAACAGGTGCTTCTGGCTGAAATCCGTATCATCACAACTCTAGAAATTATGTATTCACTCCGGCTACTATTGAAATTGTGCATATTGTACATTTTTATTTTTTCTCAACAGTTCCCATCTGTCATTTTGTTTTAAAAAGTAACTATTAACCTTGATTTGAACTGGTTTTCTAGAAAGCATCTTGGCACCGAGTGTAACATTAGGTCTGCACAAGTATACATTTGATTAGGAAACCCAGAGCCATGTACTGTACTTGCCATAGCATTGAACCAGGACAGGGAAGAAAGCTTCAGCATCTGTCCTTTGAGACAAAGGATTTAGGATTAATCTTCTGTGAGGACTAGGAGATTATACATAACAAAACCGTGAACTATTTATATTGACTTAAGGACCTGTTTGGTAACATCAACATAAATTGTAATGGGGCCTTGATGCCATTTGACTAGTCAATGTTTTAGTAGTGAATTGAAACAATACATGTTTTATATGTTTTGTACTATAATTGGGACCATTCACTAGTCTTGTCTAAAGTGTAGCTCTCTGAGGTTGCTTAACTGTACTTACAAGTGGAATTATTGAACATTAAGGAGCATTAGTGAACATTAATAAAATGTGTCCTCAAAGACGGGAGTTCTGTGGCTGCTGTCGATTTTCTGGTGAACTATATGGGCATGGTTTGTTTCTGTGGATGAAATATTCAGGATCCATTACTGACATCAGTCCGTTTAATTTTTTACCCCAGTGTACTTAATCAAAACAGAATACATGCGGTACAATATAACTTTGTTGTTTGATTTCTCTGTCATGCATCATAGCTGCTCCATTCAGAATAAACAATGATTGATATGACATTGCACATAACTTATAACCGCACCTTGTTCAATTACACGTAAACATATAGCACACAGGGACCCTCAGTTAACCCTATCTTGCTCTTAAGCCACTGTATCCTGATTTACACATCACAAGTGGCAGTGGCACACAGTCCAAGGAACGGCCTCGCTGTAGATCGTGTTGTTTCTCTGTTGGTCTGTAGGGGGCAGCAGCACTGAAACACTTGGTTGGAGCTGTGTTGACAAGCCAACACGAAGAAGAAACAAACACTTCCTGGTCAGCTCGTAAACAAGAAAAATGTCTAGTTTAGATGCGCTAGAACGTCTTGAATATTTATCTTTAGTGTCGAAGGTGTGCACCGAGTTGGAGAATCATCTGGGGTTCAGCGAAAAAGATCTGGGTATGTGAATGGAAGCATCGTTTCCTTAACTGCTACCTTCTGAACTTGATATGGCTTGATAGCGTCAACTGCTATTAGCAGTTAGCTAGCCTCATGATTAGCATAGGTTGAGTAACGTTAAACTGTATCAAACTAAACTAACGTTAGCAACTTTAGCTAAAACACGAATTGCTATTTTGCAGCTGAATTTATCATCAACCTTGCTGAGAAACATCCAACATTTGAGGAATTCAAAGCCATTCTGTTAAAAAATGGAGCAGATTTCACCGTAAGTGTGAACAAACATTACTCTACAGTTGTAAGTTTTGCTGTGGCAAGCTTTGCAATGTATCAGCATGTACTCAAAGTCCACATTTACTTTTACAGGATACCCTTATTGGTAATTTACTCAGACTTATTCAAACTATGCGACCGTCAGCATCTACAAGTAAAGGTATGGTACGATTTTATTATATCCAGCTTAAATATAAGAGCAGCTGATGTATCCTGTACTGTTAAATAATTTATTCTCTATGGTGGTAACTGACAGCACATCAGCCAGTGGTCAAGCCAAAGAGTGAGAAGGACAAGCTGAAAGATACATACCCTGCTTTATGTAAACCAGATGATCCAGTGTGGACGGTAAGCTTCAGTATACTAAGTACATGTATACTGTGTATACTGTGTGCGTGTGCGATGTCCAAAGAAACTGTGTGCTCAACTCAGCCTGAAAAAACATCGGGTGCCAACAGGTGTTGTGCCAAAAAGTGATTTGCTGCCAGAAACTGCTTTCGCTCCGTGGGACCACGCACATCGCTGCCTCTACCCACCCTGTGAGAGACCACCTCCGGGGAAGACCCCCTGTGCCAAAAAGTGATTTGCGCTTTGAATTGGATTACCAGGGGAACGAGGGTCCGCCTTGCGGGGCGGGAGCCTGTGTGTAGCCCGGGGGGCGGGGAGGGGTGCTTAAGTGTGGGGTGTGCGCCGGGTCCTGGGGGTAGGGGTCTCCCCTGGAGGTGGTCTTCCCGGAGAAGATGGGAGCTGGGCCGGGTAGGCAGGCTGGGTGGTGGGGGCCGGCCATGGGGCTCACCTGGGTGGGTAGAGTGTGTGGTCCCACGGAGCGAAATCAGTTTCTGGCAGCAAATCAGTTTTTGGCACAACACCGGCCCAATAGAGCATGAAGAGTCCGCTAAAACTGGCAGCACTCACAGATCGAGTTTCAAAAGTCTTGAATCTGCACAGCAGCCGTACAACGAAGAGACACGTTTCAGCCTGTGCCTTTGCTGAGGAAAGCCACATGTGTATGTGATGTCCCTGTACCTTGTGTGTCAGTTTGTACTATGAAAACTAAGCTGACTATGTCACTTCATGGTTGCCAATGCCAAGAATAATTCTAATAATAATATTGTATTTTCCAATTTAAGCTATTCAGATTTGGACACAATGAGAGATAATATGGACTAACTAGGGAGTTAGCAACTGCAATTCTAAGTATGTATGGAGCTATTTTAATGGCGGTCTCACCTGTCCATCAGATTCCACCACGCTGTCCAGATAAAAATGATGAGCAGGTCGCAGCAGCTGCCATGAAAGAGCTGGAGATGCTTATGCCTAGTGTCAGTGGAACGAGCTCTGACAACAGGTACAAAAGATGGGTGGAGATTTGTCACACAAATTGATATCTAGAATTGGGGAGGGGTCGTATACTGTACTGTATACTGTATATGGTTTTAAGTTACATAATGTAACTCTGTTTGCAATGTAACTTGCATTGTAAACAGAGTTTGATGATCATTTGACTGAGCTTGTTCCCGTTTGCTCCCCAGGTGGGACAAGGATCAGCAGAACGACACGAGTCGAGACAGAGAAAGTGGACGTCGCTGGTCTCGTTCCCGCTCCAGATCGAGGGAACGCGACGGGGAAACAAACCACAAGCGCAGAAGGAAGCGGGTGTCCCGCTGGAGTGACCGCACACCCAGCCCGCGCAGGGACAGCAACAACGACAACAACGACAACAACGACAACGGCAACAACAACAATGACCACAGAGACTCTAACCGCTGGCACGACAGACACGTTGACCGGCCGCCGCCAGACGAGCCTGTTGTGGGCGACATCTACAACGGCAAAATCAGCAGCATTATGCAGTTTGGCTGTTTTGTTCAGCTAGAGGGACTGAGGTCAGTGCGTGATGGCCTCATACAAGACATAGTGTCATGTGCGTATGTCTAGACTAGCTGTCGGGTAGACACATTCATTAAAACAAACGCACAACCTGCTCACTATAACTGTTCTTTCCACCTTTTACTGTGAAGAAATATATTTTCTTTCAGGATTCAACTTATTTGGATGCATCACTTCATTTATTTCCATTGCAGAAGCGAGATTCTTCTTACCATATAGCACTTTGGATGAAAACATCCAGCAAATGACATTGTGTTATGTTGCCTTCAGATGTGGTTTTTGCCTGTATTTGACTACAATGTTTTGAGTGTCTTGGAGCTTCTCCTTCTGTAAGCCTCTGGTGTAACTGTGAAGGATGTCTTTGCAGAAAGCGCTGGGAAGGCCTGGTGCACATCTCAGAGCTACGCAAAGAAGGTCGTATAGCCAACATGTCTGATGTGGTCAACAAGGGCCAAAAGGTGAAGGTGAAGGTGCTGTCATTCACTGGGACCAAGGCCAGCCTTAGCATGAAGGTGAGAACATCAACTGTGGATGTCATACTGTGTAATATTGTGTAAGAAGAGCTGGTTTTCGGGGTTTTTTAAGTCCATATTCGAAGGCAGAAACGGTTGTAAATTGTTGAAATGTTGCAGTTTGGTGACTGCTCTTTTCCTCATCTTTCTCCCCCAACTGTCTGAAAAACTGAACAAAGAATGGGTGGGGCAACTGTGCCATGAAATCATTTTATGAATATACAACACTAATAATGGTGATCAGCATTTGATACCCACCTGTCACACATCTGTGAAATGGTTAATTGGAACCTCTTGCATATTATAAAAAAAAAAGTATTCTTTGTGTTTTTAACTGTTTGGGGGTAGCAAATGAATTAGTGTTACATGTATTTTACCCCAAATGTTAGACAATCATAGCAAATTAAAAGAAAGTTCTTTAATATATTTTTCTTTGATTTACAATTTAGCCTACGCTGATGCAGTAAAAACCAAAACCAACTGGTTAATTTTAATTTAAAGACCCCCTAAAGTCATGTTTCAAGATGTGTATAAAATACTCTACTTTGAATAATGGTTTTTCCAACCATTTTTTTTAATTATTTTGTTAAAGCAGCTACGAGCAACTTTTTCGATTGTTATTAAACAGTATAAATTTAATATCAATGCATCACATCTTACCTCTAATAGTCGACGAGACCAACGCAGATTAGTCTCGCTTGAGCCCCGAGTGAATCGGCCAGTGTAGGCTGTCTGTGGCCAGGGAAGATCAGGAAGTGAAATGAAACGGTTTGCAGCAGCCACTTCGGCCATAACCACAAAATAACTTCCAAAAAACCTGTTAGAATATAACGAGAGATGTTCGCGAGAGTATGCGTGGCGTTCACATTGTTTATGTTATGTTGCTAGGCAGCGCAAACGGCGAGGCAGGCAGCTGCGTTTCACTTCCGGGTTTCACTTTTGGGTAGCCGGGCCGGCGGTAAGGAGAGAGAGAGAGCCCCCTGTTGACGCGAGTTTAGACAGACACAGACTTAATAATCATCCAAGGGAGCAATCTCCAATTCACACGGCTTTGGTCTCAACTACTATTATAGGTAAGATGTGATGCATCAATATTGTAATTATACTGTTTAATAACAATCAAAGAAGTTGCTCGTAGCTGCTTTAAACCCCTTAAAATGACCTCCTCTCCTTCTCCCTCATTTGAAAATCCAAAGCAACCAATCATGGTTATCTAGAACATAACTAGCCAATCACAGCTTACAACACGGGCTTTCAACACATTCTCACTCGTGACAAAGTGACAACAAGGGTTCCTGACCGGTCTGCAGTATATGACGAGTTGGGAGTGAGAATGTGTTGGGGCTTTAAATGCTGAATACTGGACAGGGATTGGCTCCAGGATTCGAATCGTGACGTCACAAACCTTGCTTGTTGAAAACGGCCTTTTCAGTGAGCTGAGAGGAATTTCCACTTTCAGACGATTGTGGAAACAGCTATTTTTTTTATTTAGTTTTAGTCTTAGTCCCGTGTTGAATGTCCTTGTTAGTCCGTATCATATTTAGTCAACCTCATCCTGTTTTTATTTAGTCAAGTTTTAGTCGACTAAAAGTTTGAGCATTTTATGCCTACCCCACACTACAGGATAATTTGCAAGATTATGGCCAAGATTCCCCCCTCCCGATTTTCTCGGGGGTGCTTCCGATTTGAGGCGCGTCGGGCAGATAATCTTCCCAAATGATCCTGTAGTGTGTGGGGTTCAAAGATTCACAATCGGGAAGACTGCCTCTTCCCGATTGTGAATCGGGCATATCTAACATGTTAGATATTTACAACCCGACAGGCGATTGCATCTTGAGCAGAGAGCCAGTAGTAGCTGCGTTTCCATTACAGTTTTTCGCAAAATAATCTGGTCCGTGTCCGCCCGCAGCCCCGCACAGAAACAAAGAACGAGGAAATTGTCATCGAGGTGAAATACCCGTGCGTCTTTGAACGGGACTGAAAACTAATGCTATACTGCAAAGCATGTAGCCTACAACAAGCGCTTAGGTCTCATATGCTTCCCGCATCGGCGAGGGTCCGCACGGATAAGTGAGTCAAATCAGCAGACGCGCCCCTCCACAAGGCACCTGTGCAGACGGTTTTCGCCTGGCCGTGCACAGTAGGCCTACACCCCTGTCTGCGCAAATATTAGTTAAACAAATCCTTTCAGTGCAAATGCATTATAAAAACAAAAAATAAGATTTGTTTAGAAAACGAAATGACACAAATGTATTATTATTATTATTATTATTATTATCATTATTACTACTAGGCTACTACACCCGGTGCGCACACTGAATAGGCATTTTAAAAGTTAACGTCGAGCCCTGCTTCCAAGGTGAATCTTCGGCATAATCTTCTAGTGTGTGGGGTTGCGTTTGAACAGACGCGATTGTGT
Organism: Poromitra crassiceps; assembly: GCF_964638095.1. Taxonomy (NCBI): domain Eukaryota; kingdom Metazoa; phylum Chordata; class Actinopteri; order Beryciformes; family Melamphaidae; genus Poromitra; species Poromitra crassiceps. Next base: position 7,093,578 of record NC_139626.1, on the reverse strand, counting down.
CTGTGTCCCAAGAATGAAATGTTAAAAAATCGGCTCTCTCTGTCCTGTAGTGTGTGGGCTCTCAAGATTTTTATAATCTTCAAGGATTTGAAAATCCTGTAGGGTGGGGTAGGCATAAGTCAAATAAAACCATAAGTATTTTAGTCTAGTTTTAGTCAACGGAAACTGTTCACATTTTAGTCTAGTTTTAGTCAATGACAACTGTTGAATCTGCTGATGCGCCTGCACTAGTAACGGTAATTCAAAGCAGTGTTGGCAACTCTCTCCCAGAAGACATAGTGGATCTGGATTTGCCAAATCCAGATCCACTATGGCCACTGGCTTCTCGGGTGTCAACAGGAAATCTTCAATCTCACTTGTCTATGTCTTACCAGGATGTAGACCAGGAGACGGGGGAGGACCTGAACCCCAACAGGAGGAGGAACATGGACCTGTTTGGGCTAGGAGAGGAAGCCAGGAACCCAGACCGCCCCGTCGTCCCCAGCCTGCAAGAGTTGGAGGAAGACCCCACAGAGCGCAAAAGACTCTCCAAGATAACAGACCTGGAGAAATGGGAAATCAAACAGGTATTCATACCAGACATGCACACAGAGATGCAAAACAGAAGCTTTACATTTTTAAGTCCTTAGCCCTGGTTCACATCATATGCCGAAGCCACGCTGAAGCTACGCAGCGCGGAGGCAGTTTCATCTCGGCGTCTTGTTAACAGGCAAGACCGATCACACCAGACGCACGCCATGCCGAAGCTACACTGCGCGCACGCCTGAGCGGTAGTTTCAGCTTCTGTTCTATTTTTCAAGCATGCAGTGCACTGCTGCCAGGTATGAAGTCAATGTAAGTTGTGAGCGGGGGGAGGGCAGCGCTGAGCGAGGTGCTGAGGAAAAGAGAGTGCTTCCGGTGTGAAGGGGCAAAGCTCGTGCTTGAAGCTTCCGTGAAGCGCTTGCTTCAGCGCTGCTTCTGAGTAGCGCCCTGTGTGAACCGAGCGCAAGGCAAAATCTTCCTTGACAGTTTTTTTTACACTGTTCCATTTACATCAAGCAACTTTTTCCCCATTCAGATGATTGCGGCAAATGTTCTTCCTAAAGAAGAGTTCCCAGAATTTGACGAAGAGACAGGGATCCTCCCCAACATCGATGACGAAGAGGGTAACCCCCCCCCGCAATAATCACAATAATAATAATAATAATAAAATATTTTTGCAAAATGATTATTATACTGCATGCAAACAGATGATAATACCTCTAACTATGCTGTCAACAGATGAGGACATGGAGATTGATCTGGTTGAAGAAGAGGCACCGTTCCTGAGGGGACAGACTAAGTTTACCATGAACATGAGCCCAGTCAAAATAGTAAAGGTATGTCCGTGCTCTAAAAAGGAAAATTACTATTTTCTTCCAATATGTCTGTGTTTTTTTATTGCCGTTCAAATGTAGGAATGGATCACTGGAAATAGTTCTAGGCATCTAACGGCTTTTTGCACTCTCTCTCTCTCTCTCTCTCTCTCTCTCTCTCTCTCTCTCTCTCTCTCTCTCTCTCTCTCTCTCTCTCTCTCTCTCTCTCTCTCTCTCTCTCTCTCTCTCTCTCTCTCTCTCTCTCTCTCTCTCTCTCTCTCTCTCTCTCTCTCTCTCTCTCTCTCTCTCTCTCTCTCTCTCTCTCTCCTCTTTTCATTGTATAATTTTGTCCGTCAGAATCCCGATGGCTCTCTGTCCCAAGCAGCCATGATGCAGAGCGCTCTGGCCAAGGAGAGGAGAGAGCTGAAGCAGCAGGCTCGGGCCGAAGAGATGGATGCCATCCCTACTGGTCTCAACAAGAACTGGATAGACCCCATGCCTGACTGTAAGGCCCTGCAACATTTTCTTTTCTTTTTTTTTGTGACCAAGTTTTTATTGGTTTTTCTTTTGTTCACATGAGGCTACATTACAGATCAAATAACACAAATATTATGGGGTAATTATACATGAATCATTATACAACATTAGGTGATCAGCATAGTGCAAACATTTCAGAGATGTGGTGACAAACACATAAGATAATAAACTCACATCAATCTCTGGACATCACCTACAATGCATAGGACCTTAAGTCAAAGATAAGGTAAGGCCCTGCAACATTTTCTGATATGATTTTGACACCTTTTTTTACTAAGGCTATGATGAATGAAAACGTTCTCTTCTCTAGCCAACTGTACACTTGAATGAGGGCTGTGAATTCAGATGTAGGCAAATCTCTGATTCCCTTCAGTAAATTGTATAGCACACATACTGTAGGTAGGCACACAGAGCATTTTCCGCTGTCAACTGAGACAAAATTGAGTCCTCCGGCCTCAAACGTTTGTTGACCAGAAGCTAATTAAAAGGCAAAAACACTTGAGGTTGATTCAGAAACTTGTGAAAATCTAAACAAACAAACAAAAGAAACTTAGCTGCCGTCTACCAGACCTCTTACACTGTAACTCCCCCTTGGATTACCATGCCATGGCTGGAGATGATGATCTGGCTTTTAGAGTGGCTGGCAGAGACATAATGCACTATGTATGTGTCTCCCATGGCCTGAGGTGGAATCAGAGATGATGGCATGAAGAAGTTCTCTCCAGCCTGGGACACAGTCTCGCTCTGACTCATCATGCAGTACAACAGGAGCTTTTCATTCATTATCATGGCTGGTTATCATGATTAAACAAAAGGGGGTGGGGGGGGCGGATCCTAACCTGTGATCTGATCTCATGATCTGGCGTGAATCCAGCTGCCTTGAAGTTTAGGGGAATCCTGCCAAAACCTCGCATTGGTTCTAACTCACTAGTGGAATGATGAAGACTGAGGAAAACTAAAAATAAATATCTACAATATTAAAAAAAAAAAAAACTTTATCATCTGTACAGATGAAGGAAGGCAGATTGCAGCCAATATGAGAGGCATTGGTGCCATGCCTGTTGATGTGCCAGCGTGGAAACGATATGCCCTTGGAGGCAATCAGGTGTCCTATGGCAAGAAGACAGAACTTTCCATCTTGGAGCAGAGAGAGACCCTGCCCATCTTCAAGCTCAAGGAGCAGCTCGTTCAGGTTTGTGCAGCGAGGAGATTATTAGTGTGGGGCATTCCTGCTTTATTAGATACAGAAGGTGGAGAATATGAAAGATGAATGAGAGAGAGGGACTGACTTGTGAAAGTCTGACTTTTTTCCCCCTGACACTTTTATCTTCTTACAGGCTGTCCATGATAATCAAATCTTGATTGTAGTCGGGGAAACTGGTTCGGGGAAGACCACGCAGATCACCCAGTACCTGGCAGAGGCGGGCTACACCGTCCGGGGGAAGATCGGCTGTACTCAGCCACGTCGTGTGGCGGCCATGTCGGTGGCCAAGAGAGTTTCTGAAGAGTACGGCTGCTGTCTGGGCCAGGAGGTGAGTGACCTTCCCAAACTGTACCAGATCATCTTGTGAGGTTGTTTGTTTTCTCCTGATGTGAGAGCAGCTTTCTCACTTCATTGTGGCCAGTTTGTGTCTCTCTCTGTAAGCTTTTACCCCCCCATCTTACTAGATTACAGTTCTAGGGGCCCTTTACACGAGGACAGTTTCTGAAAGAAACGACACAATAGCGTTTCCTTCACACCTTTTCCTTCACACCTTCTCCCTGTTTACATGAGCGCTGTTGAATTTTTAAAACGCCGTAATGTACATGCCAGGTCGCTAGGTGGCAGTGTGATCACCTTATTCTTTGCCCATACAAGGACGCTTACTGCATGACGTAATTTCGCTTTAAACGCGGAAGTAGAGTACACTTTCCGCAGTCATTTAGACTTGCCAAAAAGCTTTTTTCAAGCTAAAAAAAAAACCCAAACTGTTAAAGTTTTAATATTTGTCGGGTGAGAACGTAACATATATGTGACCAGTTTATCAGAATAATGCCTATTGGAAATCTTTAACGAGCAGCGAGGACCGGGAGTGCTGACTGTGATCTGTCACCCTACTGCTACTGGCAGTGAGAAAACACTGTCGACGTGCTTTGTAACTATAACGTTAAATGCCGACCGGGTACAGCCATCGGCTCCTCGCAGCAGTAACGCTATGAACATGTAACTGAAGTTGGCCGCAGTGTAGCTTAATTCTGAATGTTGCCAAACTTCATTCATACTGACGTTTTATTTGGTTGTCAACTCGCGCACGGCTATGGCGTAATCGCGTGTGTCGCCTGTGCAGGCACGTCAGAGTTTCTGAAATGTGCCGTTCCAGTGATTACATGGAGCGCTCAGCCCCGCTCAGCGGGAAGCGTCTCAAACAATTCCACTCTGGAGGGTGGTTTTAAAATGTGTCGTTTCCTAAGCGCGAATTCGCCGTCGCCGTCTAAAAGGGAGGCACTAACGATAAAATAATTCCCCGTTTCCATAGGAAACCGTCCTCGTGTAAAGTGCCCCCTAGTCAACAATTAATTGAAGTCTCTCAGTTACGCTGAATATTTGAGTATTTGCTTTAGCCCAGAGGTTTTCAAAGTGGGAGGCGGGCCCCCCCAGGGGGGGGGGGGTCTTCCAGGTTTGTCCGAGGGTCGACGGGAGGCCCACAGTGTCATTGAAAAGCTCTACTTTAGCCTGTGTGGAGTGGAAAATGGAGGGGTGGTTACACTTCAGCAATCCAAATCCAAATGTTTTAGTTTTTCTATTATGCCAGATAAAATCAGTCAGCCCCATAAACATAACTGAATGAAGTGAAGTACTGAGGTCACTGGGGGCTTTGGGCCTGCCGGCGTCAAACACATATCCTCCAACTTGCGTATCATGAAAGTTTTCACCTTAGATTCCTCCTCTCTGACTCACAGGCACTGTGATTCCTTACCTGTTTCTTCCCCCTTTGTGGATTTGAGGTGGGCTACACCATTCGTTTTGAGGACTGCACCAGCACGGAGACGGTGATCAAGTACATGACCCATGGTATGCTCCAGAGGGAGTGTCTCTTGGACCCAGACATGAGTCAGTACTCCCTCATTATGCTGGACGAGGCCCACGAGAGAACAATTCACACAGATGTGCTGTTTGGCCTCCTCAAGAAGGTATTGAAGGGTTTTATTGAATTAAAAAAAAAGTGCCTAGTATTTTAAAGAAAGTAAATTGCATTCTTCTATACTGACAATATGTAGTGATGCTGATTTCATATACTTGGTTTCATATATTATTACCTAACCTGAATCTGCCAGATGGGGGCGCTATTGTTTTCACAACAAGACACACCTGCATATCTTTGCCTTTTTTTTTTTAGACAATACGGAAACGCAAGGATATGAAGCTGATCGTCTCTTCCGCTACACTGGACGCTGTCAAATTCTCTCAGTACTTCTTCGAGGCTCCCATCTTCACCATCCCAGGAAGAACTTTCCCAGTGGAGGTTCTCTACTGCAAAGAACCTGAGACAGACTATCTGGATGCCGCTCTCATCACTGTCATGCAGATCCATCTGACTGAGCCTCCAGGTACATTATGGTGGCTTTTGATTGATTGATTGATTGATTGATTGATTGATTGATTGATTGATTGATTGATTTGTTTAGGTGTCAGTGGGTTCCCCTCTGGCATCTTGAATTTCAAGGACAAATAATGGAACCAAGTTTTTTTTAAGATACTTAGATGTAGTTGTGTTGAGAAACATAGTCTGATTTCCTCTCAAGGACAGTGGCTGTTGTGCATTTCTGAAGTTGGACCAGCCTTCCTTATTAAGATGTAAACACCTCTTCTCTCCTTGTCCGTTGTCTTTGTCCAGGTGACGTCCTGGTCTTTCTGACGGGTCAGGAGGAGATCGACACCTCATGTGAGATCCTGTACGACAGGATGAAGTCACTGGGGCCTGATGTCCCTGAACTCATCATCCTGCCCGTCTATTCTGCGCTGCCCAGCGAAATGCAAACACGTATCTTTGACCCTGCACCCATAGGCAGCAGAAAGGTAACGGAAAACGCAGAAGAAAATCAGCGCTGTGTATTGTTGGAAAGTTTTGACACATTAATACCAGTTCTTACACTTCAAATTCCATCCTAATTCTAAAATGTATTCTCCCCCCCCCCCCCCCCCAAATGCCAATCTTTGGTGAATGACAGCACAATATATACCATGCGACCTCATAAATGTATTACATTTTCACATAATTTTCTCTCCAAATAGGCCATAGTTACCCTTTGATGCCTTAAACCTGATATGTATGTATACCCATATATCAGCACAGAATAGATATGTGTCATTTGCCCCACCATATTTACTGTATATCTACATTTTATTTCTGCTGATTTTATTATTTATTTTTTATTCTCTCACTTCTATTTCATCTGCTCACCACCAGGTCATCATTGCCACAAACATTGCCGAGACATCTTTAACCATCGATGGAGTCTACTATGTGGTGGACCCCGGCTTTGTCAAGCAGATTGTGTATAATTCCAAGACCGGCATCGACCAGCTTGTGGTGACCCCAATATCACAGGTCATCCGTTTGAACAGAATCCTTATCATTATGAAATTAAACATTTCACTTTTGCCATCCATTGTAACTTGCATGTCTTCAAAACCCAGATCGGAATTGAAAACCCAGAATGCAATGATACCCGAACATGGCTTTCCTAAACCTTCTGTTGTTGTTGTTGTTGTTGCTTTTGCAGGCCCAGGCTAAGCAAAGGTCTGGTCGAGCTGGCAGAACAGGCCCAGGGAAATGTTACCGGCTCTACACAGAGAGAGCCTACCGAGATGAGATGCTGACAACCAACGTGCCGGAGATCCAGAGAACTAACTTGGCCAGCACTGTGCTGTCTCTGAAGGTATGTGCTTTAGATAAGATCATAGAGAAAAAACAAGACATTTTGAACCTAAACAGTATGTGTGACTTTGAATCTCAGTTATTAGTTGACAAAAATCGAGTGATATTTTTACTTGACTTTTCTCTCATTGTTTCCCCAGGCCATGGGTATTAATGACCTCTTGGCATTTGACTTCATGGACGCTCCCCCCATGGAGACTCTGATCATCGCCATGGAGCAGCTCTACACTCTGGGAGCTCTGGACGATGAGGGCTTACTCACACGGCTGGGGAGAAGGGTAAGGAGGGGAGGAACACAATAACTGTATGTGTGTGTTCAACACAACAGTTAAATAATCATTCAATATGATGCTGACACAGCTGTGTTTGATTCAAGATTCAAGATTATTTTAATAGCCATCGTGAGTAAACATGTTGCAAATGAGGAATTTGTCTATGTGCAGTATGCAGCACAGCGATCACAGCAATAGCAAAATAGGAAGCAGACAGCAAGAGAATCTTCAAATTATTAATTATAAGGTGCGAAGTAAAATACGTTTAAAGTGACATAGAGGTATAGTGGATGTAAATAAGTCCATGTAAAATGTCAGGTAAAGGTTAAAAAAAAAAAAAAAAAAAAAAAATCCGTTTTTTTACACCCCAGACCTTATTTCCAGCTTAACACATTGACTGCCAGCCGTTTTTTTTTGCTGTAGGTAGCTTCTGCCAAGCCGTTTTTTGAGGATTCTGGCTCATTTTACAAGAGCCGAGGATTCGTTTCAGCTTGGACTTTGTGAACATACAATATCTCAAAAGTACTAATAGAATGTGTACTTTCTCTGTCTAAAAGAGTTAGTTTGTAGAGTTAGTAGTTATGTAAGCATTAGCAGTTGAATACAGCATGGTTTTAGCGTCAGAAAAAATATTCAGAGATAAACGGCTTTTTGTGAAATTGGATAGAACAGTCACTTTAACCATTCATTTTTGGCTCTCTCTCTCTCTCTCTCCCTCCCCCTCTCGCTCTCTCTCTCTCTCTCCCTCCCTCTCGCTCTCCCTCCCTCTCTCTCTCTCTCTCTCTCTCTCTCTCTCCCTCCCTCTCGCTCTCCCTCCCTCTCTCTCTCTCTCCCTCCCTCTCGGGAGGGAGACGCACTAGGTTTAATCCTAGTGAGAGGGGGAGAGGGAGAGAGAGAGAGAGAGGGAGGGAGGGAGAGAGAGAGAGCGAGAGAGAGAGAGAGAGAGAGGGAGAGAGCGAGAGGGAGAGTTGCTTCAACTCCTCCCTCCGTGGGCGGACAAGCTTGTCACCAGTCAGTGCTTTGCTGCTGTCCTGTGCCTGTCTGCACGGCCGCTGTTTGAGGAAGTCGGCATGGACTCGCTCGCTTCTTGGAGTTTTGGTTGAGAGAAGCTTTTGCGATTCTGGTCATATTTATGCTGCGTGTTTCAAAGTGTGTTACATCTGTAATCTATTATGTAAATTTGCAATCCCGCATCGCCAGCAATCAGCGCGAAAATGAAAGCGTTTTCCCCCATCCATTTTCATGAGAATGGCTGGGGTGAGAATGGCGTGACAAGTTAAAAAAATGCTTGCCTTCCTCTAGTCAGGAGAGCACTGTTGCCACTTAGTGGGTCGGTGGAATGGGTTGTACACGTTGTACACGTCCAATACTTATATAAGATATGTAAAAGGGTTAGATGCACAACCCACCGTCAAAAAAAAAAAATCGATGCCAAGGACGTGTTTACACGTTGTTGGCAGTCAACAGCTGGATTCTGAAAACGTGTTTACACGTTGTTGGCAGTGAATGTGTTAAAATATGATGTTTTACTCACCCAAATAACTTTGGTTTAATTCGGATGCCCATAGAAGATATTTCACTCCGAGTACACTCCTCAAACAGGCTATAACGGGCGCAAACGGGGCAAGCTGCATGCGCTCTGTAAATAACACTTTTTCTGTCACGCCGCGGTCCATATCCTCATTATATGATCCATAAATACACGTGAGGCTGTTTGTACCAGGTTTGTACCTCCGGGCTGTTCTGGTCTCCTCATACGGGGTCTGTGAATCCAAATCTCGCTCGTCCCGTTCAAGTCTCGTGAGAGTTTCCACACCGGCTGCTCTGAAGTTAGCTGCGCACAGGAGCCATTCCCTCGCAACTATTGTCTTGTTTACAACAACTGGAAGATTTTGTGAAAAATGGCAGAATATTTGTCTGATTTCGAGGATATGGATGATGACTTTGAATACGATGGCCGCCCTTATCGATTTGAGCCAGAGTATACGCTTGAAGAGTTGGCCGAAATTGAAGAGCAGACGAGGAGAGAGAGAGAGAGAGAGAGGAACAGCAGGACGTACAAGCCGCTGCACGGCCGAGAATAAATGGTGATTGGTGGTGTTCATGTGGACGCTGTAACTCTCACGGTTCACAGACCCCGTATGAGGAGACCAGAACAGCCCGGAGGCGTACAAACAGCCTCACATGTATTTATGGATCATATAATGAGGAATTGGACCGCGGCGTGACAGAAAAAGTGTTATTTACAGAGCGCATGCAGCTTGCCCCGTTTGCGCCCGTTATAGCCTGTTTGAGGAGTGTACTCGGAGCGAAATATCTTCTATAGGCATCCGAATGAAACCGAAGTTATTTGGGTGAGTAAAACATCATATTTTAAGCTGGAAATAAGGTCTGGGGTGTAAAAAAACTGAATTCTCCTTTAAGGCTAGATTCAGACAGACTCCGGCGAGGCGTAGTGGCCGCTGCATGTAGTGCAGCTCTAGTATGGCGATGTGGGCGGGTCTCACTTCACCCCCCTTTCTGCCCTCTCCCCTTCAAAACAAGCATGTGTGCGAGCGAAGCAGGAAACAATGTTTTTCAAACGCTGAAGAGAGGAGACGAGAAGAAATAAGAAGAGACGAGAATGAAACAGAGCAGAGCTGTGTGTGTGTGTGTGTGTGTGTGTGTGTGTGTGTGTGTGTGTGTGTGTGTGTGTGTGTGTGTGTGTGTGTGTGTGGAGTAGATTGGCCAGCTGCAGCATGACGTCGTCCTCTCAAAGTCGCCCTGAGCTCTCTCGCCGTACGATCGCTGCATGTTTTTCACGACGCCCCCTGCTGTTAGAGTTATGTGCAAAAGGAGCCCCAACCAAGTATTAAGTGCATACATTAACATACTTTTCAGAAGTTTGACATTTCTGTATTATAAATAATGTTTTTGGTTGGTTTTATGTAATCTAATATTTTGAGATTCTGGATTTTTGATTTTCATGAGCTGTAAGCCATAATCATCTAAATTAAAACAAAAAAGACTTGAAATATTTCACTTTATGTGGAATGAATCTAGAATATATGAAAGTTTCACTTTTTGAATTAAATTACACAACCTTTCTACGATATTCAAATTTTTTGAGATGCAACTGTATATATTTGTATTATATTTGATGGTCAAATCAATCTTTACTCTTAAAATGCTGTTCAAATGATCCTGTGCATCCATTCTGTACCATTCTTTTCCCAAGACAGAAAAATCTACTGCACACAGTTGCTTTTTGATAATGCTCGACGAGCCTCGAAATTAATTAACTTGAAGATAATAGCTGATCAAAATCCAGTGTCATAGAATTGTCATGACATGAGTCTATTTGGTTTGATCTTCAATTTTTCCAAACTTATTTGTATTAGGTACTTATTGTGTAAGCTCACCGACCTATTAGTTCCCTGTGCATACTGTCTGTGTTGGGTTAACTGTGCTGTAGAATTCTCTGTCAATTTTGTGATGCATCTCTGTCTTTGTGCGTCAGATGGCTGAGTTCCCTCTGGAGCCCATGCTGTGCAAGATGTTGATCATGTCCGTCCATCTGAGCTGCAGTGAAGAGATGCTCACCATCGTCTCCATGCTGTCTGTTCAGAACATCTTTTACAGACCTAAGGTTAGTAACTATACACCACAACAGTTACAGTGACCACATTATTAAATTACGCACAGCAGTTTATAATCTTTTGTTATGAAAGCTGAATTGTTTTCATATGATATACAGTACATGTACACAGTGGTCAGCAATTGTTGCTAGCCTTCACTGGCAGCAGTGCATCAAGCTAACTAGATTACTTAGCTATTGAATTACTTGATTCATGATCAGACTAACAAGGGAGGGAATCCTTGTTGGAGAAACGATATAAAAGCTTCTTTTTTTTTCCCATGGCAACAACATGGTAAAGTTGAAAAACACTGGAACACAGAGTACTGGAGTACTGGAACACATTTCAGCCGAAAGCCGGAGATGAAACAAAAAACGAGCAAAACAACAAACCCTTGCTTTTGCAGGACAAACAAGCGCAGGCTGACCAGAAGAAGGCCAAGTTCTTCCAGCTTGAGGGAGACCATCTCACTCTGCTGGCTGTGTACAACTCCTGGAAGAACAACAAGTTCGCCAACCCCTGGTGTTTTGAGAACTTCATCCAGGCCCGCTCTTTAAAGAGAGCCCAGGACATCCGCAAGCAGATGATGAGCATCATGGACAGGTAGCGTATATCCATCTGTGTTTCATCAATTCGTTGGAGCTCTTTCAGTAAAAAAAAAAAAAATCCCTATCAAAACTTGTCTTTGTGTTCTCAAACAAACATTGCGTAATAACATTGATAGAAGTGTTTAATGGACAAAACAAAGACCACATTTTCTACTATGTAATATAGAAGTAGGGGCTCTTTTATAGTTTATTGCCGATCATGTAATATTGGTCACTTATAAAAGTGTACTGTACTAATAATGTAAGTTATTCCCAGTTTATGAAACCAATCGCAGATAACATTTAACCTTCCCCAGACACAAGTTGGATGTGGTGTCTTGTGGAAAAGCGGCACTGCGGGTCCAGAAAGCTATTTGTAGCGGTTACTTCAGGAACGCTGCCAGGAAGCACCCTCAGGAGGGGTACCGCACCCTGATCGACCAGCAGGTGGTGTACCTTCACCCTTCCAGCACCCTCTTCAACCGTCAACCAGAGTGGTGAGTCCACCATTGACAGTATTGCAGGGTTCGATTAAATGGGCGTATCTATCTGACGTGAGACTAGACACATCTTGAGAAGGGGGTTGGCTCTGTCATAACACAATCATTGACTGTGGCTGATTAACACAGTTTCCTATCCATATTCGTTTGATACCGTGACCTGTATATTGCGTTGTATAATCATTAATAATCGTATGTGTGTTCTCAACATTATCCTTTTCTGCAGGCTTGTGTACCATGAGCTGGTGCTGACCACCAAGGAGTACATGCGGGAGGTGACGACCATCGACCCTCGCTGGCTGGTGGAGTTTGCACCAGCTTTCTACAGAGTTGCCGACCCCACGCGCCTCAGCAGGCAGAAGAAACAACAGAAACTGGAACCTCTCTACAACCGTTACGAGGAGCCCAACGCATGGAGAATATCCCGCGCGTTCAGGCGGCGTTGAAGATCTCTTGTGCTGAACACTCGTACCACATGGGCGTGGCACACATGGGCATACAGTATTGTCTGGTGCATATTGAGCCAGCTGATGGCTGATAAAGACACTTTTCCATTTGTACTTTGGTCTGATTGATGTATTTATTTTGCTTTGTCTAAGGGCAACCTTGGACTTAGAATCAGGCTACTGTATTAATTGTGTTGTTTGAATACAAACCCTGTTAACAAATATACTTACGTTTTGTCATCTTCATTCAGATTGAATCAGTGGGTGGGGAAGGAGGGGGCTATGTACCCAGTTTTGGTGGCTGTAATTTTCGCTTGTTAATTTTTGGAGGTTATATCTCGATTCTTGGACTTCCTAGAAATTAAAATAAAGATATTTTAAAAAATCCAATTGGCTTTAGTAAACATAGGTCAAGTTCAGAAAAGTGTTTTGGCCTCAAATCCTCCATTTCCGCTAGTAGTGCCTTGGGGTTAGATCACGAAAAAGCACAGACATACTACAAAGTAGCCTAGTGGGGTTCCCAAACTTTTCCATGTCAAGGCTCCCCAAATAAGCATTAGCCTTTGGCTGTGGACCCTCTATTGTCCCCTCTATTGTAAGATGTCTATAAAAACCCATTGACAATACTATTAAAAATGTCAAAAATCACATCCATACAACCTCAGAATATATTTCCTTTTATGAATGTAATAACCCAATAATTACATTTGTATCAAATCTTTTATTTCTTCATATTCAACATTTCTTCATATGCAATATTTGTTTTCCATTATAAACATTGTTCCAGTCTATTACCCACACCAGAAATGACAATGAATGTGATGGTGTTTTAATTGGCATCCCAATTAGATAGATGGGCATGGCAAATATGATTTTTATGTGGAAGAAAATGATTCACTTATATGTATTAATACTACACTAAATATAATTATAAAATATAATACAATAAAATACATTCTTTATACTGTAGTATTATATTAACAAATATAACGGAATACATTTCCTTCCCAATAAAGATGTTTTTTTTTAAGCATTTCCATTAATTTGATAAAGCCCCCTGGCACCCCCACTGTCAATTTATAAATAGTTAAATAGGCTTACCGTAGTTATGGCAAGAAATTAAGCCTAAGGCCTAAAGATGACATTCCAATAACAAAGTTAATAGGAAACAACATTACTGGGTCCAAGACATTTCCAGTAGACTAAAAGAAGAAATGTGGCCTGAAAAGTATTTTTTTAATCAAAAAACAAATCAATGATTTCTCTTTATTGTTAAGGCTTCCTGCTTTATTAGAGACTGTCTGATATTTACATGGGATGGGGTAAATTATATATATATTTTTTTTAATCAAGTGCCCTACCTGACATTTAGATTATTTTCTCTCTGCCCTCCCCCTGCACATGTAAAAAAACGATCTGTGCTCCCCCACCCAGTTCAGCCTTTTATAATTTTATACACAACTTTGTTTGAAATAAAACAGTAATATTAACTTTTTATCACCCGACCGTCATATTGAGAGCCTGATTGAAATTGTATTCCTATATGCGCAGCAGCAAGGGCAGCAACGTTTCATGTGATTTGAGTTGTTATAGAAAATATAGCCTATATGCACGGCTCACAAGATTTGGTTCCTGTTACAATTATGATTTAATGAGACGTGCGGCGGCTCTACGCATGGACAGATATCACGGATCATATTATAGTGCCATTTTAATCCATTTAATGTCAATCAAAAGATACAGGTGAAATAGGATATACCTGATGATATTGATCGATTGTTGAAGTTTTTCTTTACTCTGTAGCCTACTCCTCCATTACGTGACTGCAAGCCTTCTATTTAACTCCCACAACATTCTGAGAATGATATTCTTAAAAGGCGCAGCGCAGAAAGGAATGTATGTGCAGGTACCAGTAGGCTATTGTTTTCATATTTATATCATCATATCATTTGGTCGTGTGGTCAGTATAGTTGATTAATGAGCAGAGATGGGAAGTAACTACGGTAAGTACAAATACTTCATTACTGTACTTGAGTAGGATTTTCAGGTATCTGTACTTTACTGAGTATTTATTTTTCTGACAACTTTTTACTTTTACTCCCTACAATTTAACATCTGTACTTTCTACTCCTTACATTTTCAAAACAGGCTAGTTACTTTAATTTTAATGCATGACAGACAAATATGATGTAACATTGTTTGTTTGTGACTGTCTGGCTGAATATGATCTTATAATTTATATCCACTTTGACAAGCATCACAGGTATCTCTTTGCTAAAGCTGTGACAGGGGGGCCTCTGACAGGGCCTTGCTGCAGCCGCCCCCTCTCTCTGGAATGCCCTCCCCAGTCACATCTGACAGGCCAAAACTCATTGTCTTTCATACTCGTTATGTCATCTTTCCAAAAAAGCTGTGGATCTTTTACATTTAATAAGTTGAATGACATTATGACAAGCTCCACGTAGTGATGGTGGAGCAGGAATTAAACGAGCCATCTGCATGCTTCCACGTCTCTATGTGGTCGATATATCCATCGCACCACCAGCTCCCCTTCGTACTCAAAGCTCTTCAGCTTTTATCTTTTTCGTCTGTCACTGTTCAAAACTGACTGAGCCTTGAACCCACGACCTCAAAAGTTACTGAGGTTTGAAACCACAAGCTAAACACTGCTGGGCAGTAATGAAACTCTCTGAGCCACTGGGTCACACTTCTTAAAATGGGCTTTCTCAGAGCATTTCATTCTTTCCTCTGGCTGTTGCTGTTCAAAACTGACTGAGACTCAAACCCAAGACCTCAAGTGACCATGGAACGTACTGCTGGGCAGCAAACCAACTCTCTGTGCCACCAGGTCTGAGTTCTCAAGGCTGGTTTTCTCAGCGGTTTTCACTCTTTCCTCTGGCTGTTCCCATTCAAAACTGACTGAGGCTTGAACCCACGACCCCAAAAGTGACTGAGGCCTCAATACAGCTGGGAAGCAAAGCAACCCTCTGTGCCACCAGAGGTCTTCCACTTTTTCCTCTGGCTTTTGCCGTAACGTTCAAAACTGACTTGGGCTCGAAGAACCCACGTTGTTTGTCTGTCTCTCTCGTCTCATGCTTTCAGCTTTCACGCATTATGTGCCTCTTTTTTGTGGGGGGGAAAAATTATTAATCAAAGTATATTCTTTATGCATCTTAAAAGATGTTTTGAAGGGATCTTTTAAGTTGAATAGTATTTGAATTATATTAATATGACATGAGTTTCTATTCGCCTGGCACAGAAAATACTTGTACTTTTATACAAAGACAGAGATCCCGCGATCTCTCTATATACAGACAGACACGCACCAAGTATCGCTGCTTTATCTCGTTGGCTCATTTTAGGCAGTTTGTAACACTTAAGAAAATAATAAAAATACTGTAGTTAAAAGAAAATCCATTGTTCCCAGGTGTGAACAAGCAGAGTATTGATCACTATAAGCAAATTATTCAAACAGCATGTGTAGTATAGGAATGATTTGGGACGAAGCTTTTTGATGCATATTAGCGGTTGATCACTATAAGCGGATTCCACTGTATTACTCAAATTTTAGGTGAGTAAAGTGTCCTTCAATAAACTATTCTACAAAGGGTTCCCACTGCTGATCTTGAACCCCAGTCTCTCAAACCACAGATAGACCACTATAGATAGACAAACAGCACACACAGCTGCAGCTATTGGTTGACACATCCAGGACACGTAATAGATAGCCGAGCAGAGGAGTGAGACTTGCAACCTGTCAACCTGTGCGCTTGTTACTTGTTTTTTCCCTTCTTCCCAAAAACATATATTTTTGCTAAATATTTGTATGAGATAAATATTCATAAAAACCCACTATTTGTGCTTTTACGATTCAGATTCGGCTCCACCCCTCCACCTCTCTAAAACTACAGTATACGATATGATCACATGCAATTCATCACAAAAACAGGAGAAAGAATAGTCCGCACTTCATTTTGGGTAGTATTACGGGTATTTATTAAGCAATCTCTTTAACCACAGTCATGTTTATGGATTGAATAGGCCTCAGAAGTGAGAGGAATGCAGCTCTTAAAAACGCAGAAAAAAATCCCTAATGAGATTAATTTAAACAAAAAAAAACAAAAAAACACCATAGCCTTATATACAAGTGGATGGGGTGGGCATGTGCAAGAGGTGCTGGGGGAATGGGGGCATGTGTATGATGATGGGTGGGTACAACAGGAAGCTTTCTGAAGGCAGGGGGACAGGGGGGCGGCTTTAGTACATGTAGCCTTTGGAGTAGGGCTGCTGGGGGCCCATGTTTTGTGGGGCTTGTTCGGGGGGGTAGGACCCTCCCTCGTCCAGGTGGGACAGGGGCACTGTGTCCTCCTCGTTGACGTAGCGCTCAAACTCCGCCTTCAGGCTGGGCCTTTGATTGTCGGGGAAGGCCAGGGAGATGAGGGCCTCGGGCTCACACACAAACTTGTAAACATAGCGCTCTCCTGCCACCTGCAGGAAGAGGGAAAAGCTTCATTCACACGGGTGCATACCTTTGAATTCCTTTTCTAGTTAATATCTATCCAATATTTTCATAGCTGTCTAAAGCATAGCTGTCTAAAGCATATATATACATATATATATAATGATTAAATCTCCCATACCAATGATTTAATGTATTATATATAAAGGTATATAAACTATATATAAACTGTATAAAACAGAATTCAGTGAGTGAAATCAGTGTGTGAATGCGTGCGCACTGGGCAGAAAGCAATTGGAGCTGATTGGAGAAGCAGTCTAATGATCTAACCCCCGTATGTTCTGTTGTTCTCTGCACACTGAACAAGGCCAGGTGGGGTTGCAACATGTTGGGTGTGTTTTCTCACATTTTAACATGGAATAGCCAAGAATAATAAAGGCCCTTTATTATAATTAGCAGTTTCAATTGACAAATCCTCACAGCTAAAAATATGGCTAGAATGTGCTTTGTACCTTCTGCATGATTCCCTTCTCGTAGTAGTAGCGCAGAGAGCGGCTGAGCTTGTCGTAGTTCATGGCTGGACGGTTCTTCTGCATGCCCCACAGCCTGGCAACCTGAGGAGAGGGAGGAGGGAGGGAGGGAGGGAGGGAGGGAGGGAGGGAGGGAGGGAGGGAATGGCAGGGGAGGAGGAGACAGGGAGGAGATGTGGTGGTTACGCATCTGGGATGGTTCGCCTCTGGTGAGCTCTTGGGTCAGGGTCCTTCACGGGTGACTAGCTACATGGCTATTTGCATTGTTTAGAACAGGGGTTCCCAACCTTTTTTGTGCCAACGACCAGTAGATACTCACCAGGTGGCGAAAAAAGGGTAAATAACAGCCTTTTGTGTTGTACTGTATGTAGCCTACAGTATTTATGTTTTTGTTTCAACTACAAACATAAATAAACGTCAACTTGAAACTATGTTTCAACTACCACACAGCCTATATAATATTATAGCCTATGTTTAATTTTAAAAAAAATGGACCGGGCTCGCGGTACCAAATGCGTTGCGGCCCGGTACCGGTCCGCGGCCCGGTGGTTGGGGGACCACTGGTTTAGAAGAGCTGAGGATTTAGGCTTTCTTTCAAATGACAAGTCTACACATGAGAATAATTTGGGTCTGTGTTGTTTTCATTTTTGTTTTCTTAAAAAAAAAAAAAACAATCATTGAACCCACAAATCAGTGACACACAATCATGTGTAACTCCGTACTCTAGCCACTAGGGGGCCTCAGTGGCAAGTGAAACGCTTCCTCGGGGGTGTGTCGACATTGCCAAGAGCTGGGCGAGTCCCCACATGTGGATTCACTTCCTTTTTATGTAACCCATTACCACTTGAATGCAACCAAAGTCCCACAATGTGCGCAGTGAAATAAGAGTCGGTGGCTGCTTGTCATAGGCAGGCTATGAAATACACTCAACCCCGAGTTGAACTCCCAGCCGACATGAGGGCCACTCATTCTGATACCAAACATCTCACAGTCACAATCACATCATTTAGGGCTCGTGAACGAGCCTCATGTTGACAAACATCTCACATATTGGAGGAGATATTGAAATGGGGTGAGGAGATACTCAGAGAGTCATGAGTCAGGAGGAGATGGGTATGTATCCCACACTGGCCGTGCAGCCAGCAGCTGCGTTTGATCTTTGAGTGTTGCTCTTAGCTCTAATTGCTCTTGTAAAACTCTCGCCTCATTCATTTTTAATGTACAGTAAAAAGATAATGGAAAAGAGCGTTGTTGGCCTATCTGTATTACGGCCCCGCCCACATCCAATCGAGATGCAGACTTAAACATGGCAAAAAGAAATGTCTCGGCCCAAAGAAATGTGAGGAGGTGAGAGAGGAGGGGTGGAGGTGGAGGGGTGTTGGATGAGGAGGGGTGGAGGTGGAGGGGTGTTGGATGAGGAAGGGTGGAGGTGGAGGGGTGTTGGATGAGGAGGGGTGGAGGTGGAGGGGTGTTGGATGAGGAAGGGTGGAGGTGGAGGGGTGTTGGATGATTCAGTGAGGAGGGGTGGAGGCGGAGGGGTGTTGGATGAGGAGGGGTGGAGGCGGAGGGGTGTTGGATGAGGAGGGGTGGAGGTGGAGGGGTGTTGGATGAGGAAGGGTGGAGGAGGAGGGGTGTTGGATGAGGGGTGGAGGTGGAGGGGTGTTGGATGAGGAGGGGTGGAGGTGGAGGGGTGTTGGATGATTCAGTGAGGAGGGGTGGAGGTGGAGGGGTGTTGGATGAGGAGGGGTGGAGGTGGAGGGGTGTTGGATGAGGAGGGGTGGAGGTGGAGGGGTGTTGGATGAGGAAGGGTGGAGGAGGAGGGGTGTTGGATGAGGGGTGGAGGTGGAGGGGTGTTGGATGAGGAGGGGTGGAGGTGGAGGGGTGTTGGATGATTCAGTGAGGAGGGGTGGAGGCGGAGGGGTGTTGGATGAGGAGGGGTGGAGGCGGAGGGGTGTTGGATGAGGAGGGGTGGAGGAGGAGGAGGGGTGTTGGATGAGGAGGGGTGGAGGTGGAGGGGTGTTGGATGAGGAGGGGTGGAGGTGGAGGGGTGTTGGATGAGGAGGGGTGGAGGTGGAGGGGTGTTGGATGAGGAGGGGTGGAGGTGGAGGGGTGTTGGATGAGGAGGGGTGGAGGTGGAGGGGTGTTGGATGAGGAGGGGTGGTGGATGCGGAGGGGTGTTGGATGAGGAGGGGTGGAGGCGGATGAGGGGTGTTGGATGAGGAGGGGTGGAGGCGGAGGGGTGTTGGATGATTCAGTGAGGAGGGGTGGTGGAGGTGGAGGGGTGTTGGATGAGGAGGGGTGGTGGAGGTGGAGGGGTGTTGGATGAGGAGGGGTGGTGGAGGTGGAGGGGTGTTGGATGATTCAGTGATAGCAGCACTTGTCCTTCATTTTGTATCAATCTACCGTTTCATGTGTTGAATAATGAATGGGGGACTAATGGAGGAGGGATCAGAGAATAGACTTATAAGGGCACGTGGGCAAATCTCACTTGTGATCGTTCTAATCTAGGCATCGCCTCCAAAGCATTTGCTCTACATGGATTCATTCCGAGTCATATTCCTGTTGCTGCTCTTATCAGATTTGGATTCACATTGCGATCTCTATCAATACTTTTCCAATATAGGTGGATAAGGAACTAGATTAAAATGAGATCAAACCTAATATTGACACATTTTAAATGGGGTATCTCTTTAATTCCACACACTGAAGCTTGATGCAGATTTCATGTAATGTTCTATCTATCTATCTATCTATCTATCTATCTATCTATCTATCTATCTATCTATCTATCTATCTATCTATATCTACTGTATCTATCTATCTATCTATCTATCTATCTACTGTATCTATCTATCTATCTATCTATCTATCTATCTATCTATCTATCTATCTATCTATCTATCTATCTATATATCTATCTATCTATCTATATACACACACACACAAGTAACCCAAGTCTCCACAAGCCCTGAGATGCCAAGTTGACTTGAAAAGATGTAATTTACACCCTGTTTTTACCCGAAACCTTCACTGTAGCCGTAGGAACCAGGAAGCACAACGGGGACATGGGAACCTGCGACAGTGAAGATTTCAGCTCAAAACACGGTGTAAATGACAGTAAAAACAAGGTGTAAATGACCGTGGAGACTTGGATTACGCCAGACGAGCAGTATGGAGGCATGTTGTAAAAGTTGCTGAAATCAAGGGGGCAAGTGGATAATGACAGATTTTTAATTTTTGGGTGAACTTCTCCTTTTGCTCCTAAGATGAGGTTCAGGAGCACTTAGCAGGGAAATCATAAGAACACAAAAACCAATGGAGCGGGGGGGGGGGGGGGGGGAACTGGGGGGAAATGCAGGAAAACAAGAATAGTTGTGTTGCATCCCTGCATCTATGTATTTGTCTCCTACTATGTTAGGAGTGTGTGTGTGTGTGTGTGTGTGTGTGTGTGTGTGTGTGTGTGTGTGTGTGTGTGTTCAAGGTCCCTATGGCTGAAACATCACATGACTAATCAGGCCCGGCTCCAGACCCAAGTTACAGAGGGGGCCTGCCACTAGCTTGGGGGCGCCAAGCTACCCAAGGGGGGTCCGGGGGGATTCTCCCCCGGAAGAAGATTTTGTACATTTTAAAGTAAAATTCGTCAACCTGGTGCATTTGAGAGCAAAATGAAGAGGCTAAATCTGTGAAGAACTACACACATCTCTAATGTGTTGTGACTTTACAAATAATTAGGCCTAAACAATTAATATTAAGTGTATTTACACATTGTGCACAAATTGCATTCATTGTGACAAATTTACAATAGTTAATATCCAGCCAGAATCATTGCAAATGGATGTTCAAAGTAACAGTTAGCAATAGCATTCAGTTAATCAATGCCTAATGACAGCCAGATTCCATGTTAAACTTTAAAACAGAAAAACGGAAAAACGTTTAGCAAAAAAAAAAAAAAAAAAAAAAATTTTTTTTTTTTTTTTTGAATGGGGGGGCCAGTTTGTTGAATGGGGGGGCCCGGCCCGGTCAGGCCCGCCCCTAGCGCCGGGCCTGTGACTAATGATACAATGAAGGATCTGCTTTTAACGGATAGACCTACTCATCCCTTTGCACATACTAATTATGTAAGATAATTAATCAATTAATTATTTAAGACAGCACCTCCACTCCTATCCCCCCCCCCACTGTTGTGTCCAAAGAACCCGAAGCTAAATCACACCTTCAATTAAAAAGTCAAATAAGTTGAGGCTTACTTCTTCGGGTTCAATGAGTTTGAACTCCATGCCGCGGCCGGTCCAGGCGATGAAGTGGGCGTTGCCCGGGTCGTCCAGCAGGGCCACCAGGAACTGCCAGAGTTGCAGGGAGCCACGGCGCTGGTAAGGCGTGCCCTCACGAAACACACCACCCCCCTCCTGCTTCACCTCACCTGGACAAGGAGCAAACAGACTGGGGCTCAGCGGGCTTTTATGCTATGGCCTTATGTCTCCCTTTTACTTCTCATTCACCAAGTGTGATTAAATAGATCCTTTATGTGATTCAAGCACGTCAAGCTTTATAAAGACCTAACCGCCCCAACAAGGTGAAATCCATGGCAGTCTGTCTTCTCTTTCAAAATGAAAAGGCTTTTATTGTGTTGGCTAACCCCAACAACAGTGAAATCCACTAGAATCGTATCTTCTCTTAGTTAAAATTGGCTAAGTGGCGTCTGTGGCGGTGTGTGTCACGATTGTGATGTCATCAGTGATGATGTCATCAGTGATGTCACTTGAGCAATTGTGATGTCATCAGTGATGTCTTCTTCTTCTGCTGTGTTTTATGGCAGTTGGCATCCTTTATGTTGCATTACCTTCTTTATCCATCCACTGTTTCCCTACATTCTGTAAAACTCCTCTCCTCTGGTTCTCCCACCCTCTTCTCTCTCCCTCCAGTGATAAATCCTTCCTGGCTGAGGCTATATAAGTGGTGGGAGTATAAGTAGGGACAAGAGGACAAGTGGCACATCATCTCCAGAGTCTCCACCCTAGGAATCTCCCGCGCACAGCGCGCTCAATTCCTAGTCACTTAAAAAGCGCATCATTAGTTACATTTGTTGGTGCGTCTAAGTCTCTAGCAGATCATGACAGTTCAACCACTGAAACTGTCTGCTTTGAGGACCAATTGTTTAAAAGTTTAGAGAGAATTCTTGCTAATTACAGCTAGGGAATACATTGTGAATACCAGTGGTGACAGCAGATGACCCTGATAATCTAATGTTGATGTTTCATGTTTGAATGCTGACAGGCGAGAAGCACATTTCTTCAGGGAAAATTGTTGGCCCTTTTGTGAGTAACAATGTACCTTCTTAAGCTTCCCTCAAGGACTCAACACAGCATTGTTTGACATACGGATCAAGGTGATGAGAACTAGCAGACTTTGAAGAGGCTTGAACGTGTGAACACTTCCCAACCATGCCGTGTTACACGTTAAGTTTTTAAAAAAGTATCGAAAGAATTTCAATTTCTATTCTTGCACAAAATATATCAATTCAAGCACTTTCAACGACCCATTTCTATTTATGTCTATTTTCAAAAAATGTCAAGGCCTTGATTTCCTTTTTCTCACATTCACAAACGTTCAAGGATTTCAAGCACCCGTGGGAACCGAATATAAGAAAGGAAAAACACACACACACACACACACACACACACACACACACACACACGCACACGCACACGCACACGCACACACACACACACACATCTGTAGATGTTAAACAGGAACAGGATCACACCGGTTGTTGACAGGCGTATGAGAAAAAAAAGAATGATTACCAATAAAGGGTGAAACCATGTGTAAACGGACACTGTTCTGTGCTTGGAACTGGTTGTTTACTGGTTACTGGATACGTCGTACACAAGTGTGGGAACATGAGGACCTCAGCTAAGTTACTGGCGTTGTCTCTAATGTGAACTTGCACCCTTTACTGGTTCAACCAGTGCTAAAGCCCTCAGGCTGTCCACTCAATCTCCTTTAGCATCGCTCACTAACGCCACAGCGACGCCATGAGAAGCTGCTCGTCTCCTCGCTCCTCGCTGTGACACAGGAGCCCGACATCGTGTGCGTGCAGAAACCAGACCCACAAACCAAGCCGCTACCGACATTAGCTCGCCTGTTACACAGAGACCACTTAATAGGTATTGTGTAGTGACACTACCCGATACAGACGGAGCTCTGATCCCCGATAGAAGATGATGGTCAGTGATCGTTACTGGATCCCAAACTCAGCGCCAACTAGCTGAGTGTATGGGTTGTGTTTCTGTCTTTTATACCCCGAGTGCTGCCATCCATAACCATCGGATCATTCCGTCCAACTGACACCTAGGCGAGTGGATTGTGAACGGAGTGTGTGTGTGCGTGCGTGTGCATTTGTGTGTGTGCGTGTGCGTGTGCGTATGTGTGCGTGCGTGAGAATGAACACACATGCGTCTGTCTGTCTGTCTGTCTGTATGTATGCACGTATGTGTGTATATAGGCACACACGTCTGCATGGTGGTCCAATTGAGAATGTGCGAGTGTGACTGCTCACCTTCGAACTTCTCTGGAACCACGCGGGAGTCATTTTCAAACAGATAGCCTGGAAGACAAGGGGAGGATTGTGTCAGAGCTTCAAGCGGGGCCTTGGTCTTACCACAATTAGGATGTTCAGTTGGGATGGAATCATGTCTATGTTCCCCGGGTTCTATGTTCCCCGGGTTCTATATTCCCAGTTTTTCACTAACCTCTCCCAGCCCCCACGCCAAACCTAACCTCCCCCCATGCCTAAACCTAACCTCCCCCAGACCCTAACCCAAAACCTAACCTCTCCCACCCCCACGCCTAAACCTAAGGTCGGCATTGCGGGTGGTCGGCATAGCGGGTGGACACCATTTGGGAAAAACGGGGAACATAGGACCCGGGGAACATAGGGATGACCCCGTTGGGATCCATGCCAACATCTCCGCAAAAATACAAGGGTGTATTCACCCATGAATAGCGTTAAGCCAAGGAGTGTGTGCTCCTCATCCAGGAGTGTGTCCTCCTCATCCAGGAGTGTGTCCTCCTCATCCACTCCAACACAAGTAGAGTGTAGAGCACTTTAGTGAGAGGATTTCATGGTGCAAACATCTGAGAGGGACTTGGACCGTCGCTCCCAGTTTCATCGGCTGTAAACTCAGCAGTAAACACCCATATAACTCCCCTTTTGTTTGGGCCATTGAAGAGTTTGAGTTATTCCTCAGCCCCTATTTGCTATAATTGGCGAACAAGAAATAGAATTACCCAAAATGGTGCAACAAACAATGGGAGTGAATGGGAGGATTGTTTTCCATTTTTGCGAGGGAAAAATACTGTGCTTCTTTCCAGGAGTAATATTTATTCAGGGATTCTTGAGGCGGGAGTGAGGCCGGAGCCTCTGCCAATGGAAACATGGACACACCGCCGGTTAGCCAATGGAAACACGGACACTCTAGGCCCGGTTAGCCAATGACCGCAAAGCATAAGCCAGTGAAGGCTCCATTTAGATAAAGCATGGGAGAGAAGGAGATTGGATATGCAACTGCAATGCATCGACATCATTATGAACCCTTCTACAGTGGCCAGAGATGATTGTTTTTTTTGCCTTTATTTAAACTCGTAGATGAATTAAGAATGAATACTGATGAACAACAACAATAATCTGGCAGATACCTCTAAAAAGATTACAATGCAGTTATTGTAATTACCTTCATTGCTGTGCTGGGGGGTTGGGTAGCCCTCGCTGTGCTGGTACATAGAGGGACATCCAGGCACATCTACAACACAGCAACAAATGACTACAGGTCAAAAATTCAGTTGAGTAATAACAGTGATGTAAAACACCAACAAATACAACGTATTTAAGGGACAGCTCACCCTAAAATCCAAAACACATATTTTTCCTCTCACCTGTAGTGATATTTATCCATCTATATCGTTTTGGGATAGTTACCTGAGTTTTGGAGATATCGGCCCGCAGAGATGTCTGCGTTCCCTTGAATTCAATGGAAGTGGATGGCACTCGGCTTGTGGTGCTCGAAGCACCCAAAAAATACCTTTGAAAAACTCAACAGCATTGTCTCTTTCCAGAAATCATGACCCAGTTACTCAAGATAATGCACAGCCTTTGTTGTGAGCAGTTTCATGTAGGAACTATTTGCTTTTGCAGTCTCATGTAGGAACTAGCTAGCAGCTAGCGGCTGTAGTTCGGTCAAAAGAAAATTGAGGTCTGGATTATCTTGAGCAACGGGGTCATGATTTCTGGAAAGAGACATTGCTGTTAAGTTTATCAAATGTATTTCTTTTGCACTTTGAGCACCACAAGCCGAGTGCCATCCAGTTCCATTGCATTGGAGAGAAGACAGAAACTCTGTGGCCGATATCTCCAAAACTCAGGCAACTAACACAAAACGATATAGATGGATAAATAGTAGGGGTGTCACAATATATCGTCCCACGAAATTTCGCGATAGTAAAACGTCACGATATGTATCGTTGAGATGAAATCTCATATGGTGAAAAAAAAAAAAAAAAAATCCCCCCCCCCCAAAAATAGACAAAGAAACGTCTTTGTTTGTTGAAGTTCAATGTGTGGAAAGTAGTTCAGTTGAACAAGTCTCTGAAGAGACACATGAGAAGTTATACAGGAGAGAAACCATTCAATTGAGTTTCTGGCAAAACTGTTTACTTGACAGGAAAAACTGAAGATGCATAAAAAATAGACTAAGAAAAGTCTTGTTGTTTGAGTTTGAAGAAAAACTGAAGATGCATAATGAGAATTTATACTGCTGAGAAACCTTTTAGTTCAAAGTAAATCTAAGTGACGGTGTAACTCATTCTATTTCAAGATAAGCCTTATCTCCAATCTCATGTTTTTTCTAGTTATTGTAATAACAATTTCCCACAACAGCATGTTTTGTATTTGTGCATTTCAAATAAAATACTACTTTTCCAGTCATATATTGTTAAAATCGTATCGTATCGTATCGTTATCGTGAACCCAGTATCGTGATACGTATCGTATCGTGAACTGAGTGTATCGTGACACCCCTAATAAATAGCACTACAGGTGAGAGGGAAAATATGTATTTTGGATTTTAGGGTGAGCTGTTCCTTTAAGCACCGGAAGAAGAAGCAGCCCGTGTAGCCAAAATGATATGTTTTATCCAT
Organism: Poromitra crassiceps; assembly: GCF_964638095.1. Classification (NCBI taxonomy): domain Eukaryota; kingdom Metazoa; phylum Chordata; class Actinopteri; order Beryciformes; family Melamphaidae; genus Poromitra; species Poromitra crassiceps. Next base: position 7,067,182 of record NC_139626.1, on the reverse strand, counting down.
GTTTAACCAGCAATTAAAATGAGGGTTATGGTTAGATTTCTAGTGCTGGGTCACAATAGTTCATAAGAATTTAAAGGTGACCTTGTGCAAATGCACACTATGTATCTATATGTTTCCAAGTGGGTAGGAAAAAGCATACCATAAAGCATATTTGGTACAAGGATCCCTTTCTCTGCTTGCTAAGCCAATATCCACTTGGGAAGGTGGGCGTATTAAATGAATATTTTTGTGTGATCACCGCTAGCGCTGCAAGGACAAACGTTGCATTTATCATATCGCTTGTCTTGTCTCTGCTGGTATTTTTAGGGCATGAGCAAGCACCTTCACCCGACCAGGAAGTGGTACGGTATACAGTGTCTGCGCTTTGTCTGGGCACATCATTGGCTGACTCCGATAGCTGCATTGACTGAAATAAGAGTTTCTTTCTTTTTTTTATCCCCGCTCATAAACCTTCAAGCAAAATTCTTCTGCAAGTTGGAACACTTGTGAAGCAC
>NC_139626.1:7059188-7061688 GCF_964638095.1 Poromitra crassiceps | reverse complement strand
TGAGCTAATCAAAACTGAATTATACAACAAATGTACTGTCATTGCAATGCAATGACACTGGCTGACTGATTGACTGACTGACTGAACTCCAACCTGCTCACCAACTGTAAGTTGTTCTGGATAGTGTCAGCTGTAAAATATCATATGGAAAAATATCATGCTTAAAGGGTCGCTTTGCTGATTTTCAACCAGCTTTGTACCATTACAAAATCAGTAGTATATGACAGTAATAGTGACACCATGATAAAACTGCTCCAAATGACATTAACATGACATCATTTGGACCAGGAGGCTCTGTGAATGAGCGGGGAGCTCTCGATCCAGGCAAGCTCATTTACATACTGTATATACTACCGATTTTCTAATGATACGCAGCTGGTTGAAAATGAGCAGAGTGGCTCTTTAAGACCTGCTGATATGTTGTGGTGCATCACCTGGGGTTGATGGGGTAGGTGTGGCTGGGCAGTGGCTGGGAGGTGGCAGCAGGGTTCATGTAGCCCGCAGCGTCAGGCCGTCCGGCCACGGCAGGTTTGGGGGAGTAATGTTGCTGCATCGGAGACATGGGGGTCCCGGGACAGGAGCTTTTGGCCCCTCCTGCAGCCCTTTTCTGCTCATAGGCACTGCAAAAACATCCACACAAATACACAGGTATCAAACCTGTTAGAACACTGCAAAACATCCACACAAATACACAGGTATCAAACCTGTTAGAACACTGCAAAACATCCACACAAATACACAGGTATCAAACCTGTTAGAACACTGCAAAACATCCACACAAATACACATGTATCAAACCTGTTAGAACACTGCAAAACATCTACGCAAATACACATGTATCAAACCTGTTAGAACACTGCAAAACATCCACACAAATATACATGTATCAAACCTGTTAGAACACTGCAAAACATCCACACAAATACACATGTATCAAACCTGTTAGAACACTGCAAAACATCCACACAAATATACATGTATCAAACCTGTTAGAACACTGTAAAACATCCACACAAATACACAGGTATCAAACCTGTTAGAACACTGTAAAACATCCACACAAATACACAGGTATCAAACCTGTTAGAACACTGTAAAACATCCACACAAATACACAGGTATCAAACCTGTTAGAACACTGTAAAACATCCACACAAATACACAGGTATCAAACCTGTTAGAACACTGTAAAACATCTACACAAATACACATGTATCAAACCTGTTAGAACACTGTAAAACATCTACACAAATACACAGGTATCAAACCTGTTAGAACACTGCAAAACATCCACACAAATACACAGGTATCAAACCTGTTAGAACACTGCAAAACATCCACACAAATACACAGGTATCAAACCTGTTAGAACACTGCAAAACATCCACACAAATATACATGTATCAAACCTGTTAGAACACTGTAAAACATCTACACAAATACACAGGTATCAAACCTGTTAGAACACTGTAAAACATCTACACAAATACACAGGTATCAAACCTGTTAGAACACTGTAAAACATCCACACAAATACACAGGTATCAAACCTGTTAGAACACTGTAAAACATCCACACAAATACACAGGTATCAAACCTGTTAGAACACTGCAAAACATCCACACAAATACACATGTATCAAACCTGTTAGAACACTGCAAAACATCTACACAGATACACATGTATCAAAACCTGTTAGAACACTGCAAAACATCCACACAAATACACAGGTATCAAACCTGTTAGAACACTGCAAAACATCCACACAAATACACAGGTATCAAACCTGTTAGAACACTGCAAAACATCCACACAAATACACAGGTATCAAACCTGTTAGAACACTGCAAAACATCTACACAAATACACATGTATCAAACCTGTTAGAACACTGCAAAACATCCACACAAATACACAGGTATCAAACCTGTTAGAACACTGCAAAACATCCACACAAATACACAGGTATCAAACCTGTTAGAACACTGCAAAACATCCACACAAATACACAGGTATCAAACCTGTTAGAACACTGCAAAACATCCACACAAATACACAGGTATCAAACCTGTTAGAACACTGCAAAACATCCACACAAATACACAGGTATCAAACCTGTTAGAACACTGCAAAACATCCACACAAATACACAGGTATCAAACCTGTTAGAACACTGCAAAACATCTACACAGATGCAAAACATCCACACAAATACACAGGTATCAAACCTGTTAGAACACTGCAAAACATCCACACAAATACACAGGTATCAAACCTGTTAGAACACTGCAAAACATCTACACAGATGCAAAACATCCACACAAATACACAGGTATCAAACCTGTTAGAACACTGCAAAACATCCACACAAATACACAGGTATCAAACCTGTTAGAACACTGCAAAACATCTACACAAATACACATGTATCAAACCTGTTAGAACACTGCAAAACATCCACACAAATACACAGGTATCAAACCTGTTAGAACACTGCAAA
>NC_139626.1:7049188-7056688 GCF_964638095.1 Poromitra crassiceps | reverse complement strand
ATGTGCGCTTCTAAAGAATTTTCGGGGCGAGCCGACCTCCGACAGTAGCTGGCATACATCAGATCGGCAAGTAGGCCCCGCCCCCTTTTAGGATGGAAAACGCAAGCCTCTCCCCGTTGACTTCAATGTGAAATAGCACTAGCCTACCCCAAAAAAAATTATAGAAAAATTACAGAATCAATCTAAAATCATGTGACTCATGTCACATATTTTACATTACAGCCCCAAGTCAAGTGGCCTACAACGACGCTGGGCTCCACTACAACAGCATTTAATGTCGGAAGACTAAAGTAGCAACAGGCGGACACCGGAAGTAGGTCAGAGACGGGCAGGCGCGGACTGCATAATCGGGCACGTCGGGCAAATGCCCGGTGGCCTGGCCTGGCCTGGCCTGCAAAAAAAAAAAAAAAAAAAAAAAATTGGTGCCCGCAGTCAGGCCACTCACTGAACAGCAGGCCAGGCGCCGCCTACTGGTTTACTAGTGGTTTTATTACTTTATTCAGGGTTAAAGTGGGTGCATCTCATTGTAAAATTGGACTCGGCCCAAATTGGGCTTCAAACGGCCCAAATTGGGTTTCAAACGGCCCAAATCTGGCTTCAAACGGCCCAAATTGGGCTTCAAACGGCCCAAATCATGCTTCAAATGACCCAAAATGGGCTTCAAACGGCCAAAATCTGGCTTCAAACGGCCCAAATTGGGCTTCAAACGGCCCAAATTTTTCTTCCCTTCGGACGCCGGCACGCGCGTCGGCCCGTATCGGCCTGGCCTGCTTGGTATCTAATGCCCGGCCTGAATTATTTTCCCAGTCCGCCCCTGGAGACGGGTCATGAGTTACATGATTTTAGATGGTCATAGTCATATTTCCGATGTATCTTGCGCATTCTATATGGCCAGACGAGTTGTAATATACTGTCATGTCATGGTGTTTTGGGGTCATTAATAAATGAGATTGATTCTGTTATTTTTCTATATATATTTTTTGGTAGTGCTATTTTACATTGAGGTCAACGGGGAGGCTTGTGTTTGCCCCCTAAAAGGGGGCGGGAACATGTCCCACCAGCAGCCGCCTACAAAATGACGTATTGCCGATCTGGTGTATGGGGATAGAGACACTGCATGAAATAGGCCACGCCCATCACGGGGGAAAAGCTCTGTTCATTTCCACACACCAGCGTCATTTTCCTTGAATGAAACATAGCTAAAAGCTGTTGTGTGGTGGGGCTGCGCAGACAACAAATGTAAAAAATCGCCAGTTAAAGTTTGTTTGTACTCCTGAGCAAAACAAGGAAGCCATAGAGACACTGCGTAACGCGTCATCAATCAGAAACCACGCCCAAGACGGGGGAAAACACAAACTCCTGTCCAATCCTGGCGTTCTCCTATGTCACGTGCATGCTTGCGTGTTGCACCGAAAGACTGTATATACGGAAGATGAACACTCCAACTTACTTCTTGACAGCTAGATCCACATTTTTCTTCTCGCCAATTCTCAATGGCTTCCTTGTTTTGCTCAGGAGTACAAAACAACTTTAACTGGCGATTTTTTACATTTGTTTTCTGCGCAGCCCCACCACACAACAGCTTTTAGCTATGTTTAATTCAAGGAAAATTACGCTGGTGTGTGGAAATGAACGGAGCTCTTCCCCCGTGATGGGCGTGGCCTATTACATGCAGTGTCTCTATTGAGAATTGGCGAGAAGAAAAATGTGGATCTAGCTGTCAAGGAAGTAAGTTGGAGTGTTCACCTTCCGTATATACGATCTTTTTGTGCAATACGCAACCATGCACGTGACATAGGAGAACGCCAGGATTGGAGGGGGGGTTTCTGTTTTCCCCCGTCTTGGGCGTGGTTTCTGAATGATGACGCGTTACGCAGTGTCTCTATCTGTCTTACCCCCCCTCCCTCCCAAGCTATTAATAATGATAACCGCGAAGACCCCTTGAAAATCGTCATCTGCATGAAATAGAAACATAATGAAATGGTATTAGGCTACCAGGGTTTAGGTTTTTTCTAACGTACTACAAACTTTGTATTCAAAATGAGAGTGAGAAGGCAAGGGGTGACGAGTGTCCCCTGAGCAAACACATTTAGTGGCTGGTGATCGTTCACAAAACTCCTACACTTACAGTATGTGCCTAAAAGAAATGCTCTACTAAAGAGGAATAAAGCTGAATGAAAGAATGAAGTACAGGCAGGAACAGGTCGAGAGCTTTCACACCTCAGTTCTAACAGCATACACAGTTTATACTCAAACATTCTTCCCAGCTCTTATCCAGATGTTAGCAGTCGCTTGTATATTTTGCGCGCTTCACTTCGAGTGACACGAAAACCAAAAGTGTACCAAGTGGTAAACACACACCGTCTGAAAACCAAACGGTGCATCAGAGCCTCCCCTATTGTGGGCCTTTCCTCCTCACTCTCCCACGGCAGGCAGGCAGGCAGGCAGGCAGGTGAGGAAGCGTTGGCTTTAGCAGAGGATCAACTGGATTACAGAGCATTTAGCCAGATCTCTCCCCAGACAGACACAACGGGATTCAGCCTCCTCTGTCTGACTCATGACTGGCTCTCTTACTACGTAATACTCCTGCGTTTGTCTATTGACATGCTGCCCCTTTTCTCTGCCGCGCTCATGAACTGCAAACAATCGGCCGTGTGTGTGTGTGTGTGCGTGTGTGTGTGTGTGTGTGTGTGTGTGTGTGTGCGTGTGTGTGCGTGTGTGTCTGTGCGTGCGTGTGTGTGTGTGTGTGTGTGTGTGCGCACACAGGTCCACTCACAAAGCAGGCCGAGTGGAGGTAATGCGACTGGCGGGAATACGGCCCTTCCCTTGATGTGGCCCTCGCTTTACGAGGATGTTCCATTTCAAACACACTCAGGGCCTGGAAATGGCGTCAGCAGCCGTATATGGAGAGGTGTCTCTTTGTGTGAAACAGTGTGTGGTGTGACCTCAAAAGCATATGAATTAATCTGGTAAATGTGTGTGTGTGTGTGTGTGTGTGTGTGTGTGTGTGTGTGTGTGTGTGTGTGTGTGTGTGCGCGTGTGTGTGTTTGTGATTGGGGTTGTTGCCTGTTGCCCAGCATGCTCTTCCAATTAGATGGAGTTCCCCCCCCCCCCCCCTTAATTAGAATATTAGATGGAGTTGGCTGATGTCCCTGTTAACGAACGTCCTGACAAAGAGTACGTTGATTTATCGAGCCAAGGATCACAGAACTGTGCAGACACTTGGAATATCCAACATATTTTGATCCTGCTGGAAACATGTGCAGCAGAGTATGAATCGCTTCATATTTTGATAGCGAATAAAAAAAAAGTGCAAACAAAATTGGAGAACGAATCGAAGATCCGCTCCGATTCCAAGATCAAACTATAAATCAAAACAGACTCTGACTTCCAGCAACTATTTCAGACTCTCTGTGGAGTGCTGCCGTAAATCTCCCAGTCCAAATGATGTCAAATTTGCTGCAAAAGTTTATAAGCTAGTGGCAGTCTTGTAAATAGAGCCGGGGAGAGTGATGTTCTCCACGTTCCCCTCTCTCTCTCTCTCTCCCCTCGCCTGGTTTTATTTGGGGCAATATGAGCCCAGTTCTCAGGCTCTGGTTTCATCCTCCAACAGCTTTGTTAGATGTTACATCACCCTTTCACAGAGATCCTCATATTTCATCATTTCTTCTGTGCATAGAAAGGGAAGGTGGGTTCATGAACCTAAACACATGGCCCTGAGAGGTGTTTGGACCGTCAAAGACAGACACAGTACACACGTTGCAATTTAAGACAGACAATTCTGAGAGAACACAGAGGTTTGGTGAATGTGTGTGAGGGTTTGTATACGTTTGCATTTGCATGTGCCTAGAACTGCTTGCCTGCAGGGTTCCCTCACCTTCTTAAAAACATCACATTCAAGGACTTTTCCAGGTCTTTCCAAATTCAAGGCCCCGTCGTTTTGAGACATGGATCAAAGTTAATTACTCTTACAAATATAGCCGCAAGCGGCAATGGCAGGGGTTCAAGCCTTGCGAAAATTGAACACCAAATAGTCCTTGAGGCAAATTCGTAGAGCACGTTCAGGTGAACATATGGAAAAAAGTTGCTTGAAAATTGGAGAAACAGCCTGGGCGTTACAAACGGGTGTGAAGTTACGGCATATTTTGTGTTAGGCCACGCCCACTTTTTACATCTGCTGCGCCCCCCTTTGATCAAATTGCCAAATAGCATGTCAGAAATGCCATTCCAGGTGAGGCTGAAAAGTTTGCAACCGATTATGCGAATTGACTTGATTTACCGCTATTACATGCTTACACCATAGACCCCGCCTACTTTCCCCAATGATGACAAAAGTCCAGATTTTGACTAGGACATCCTCCTTGATATATCTGCCAAGTTTCACGATCATTGGACAAACAGGTGCGGAGTTACAGCCTTTTTTGTGTTAGGCCACGCCCGTTTATGGCGCCCCCTTTTGGTCGAATTCCACAGAATTTGACACACATCGTTAATCTGGCATGAAGTTATGACAATTTACCTGAGAGGCCACGCCCTCTCACAACTTTAAGGGTTAATATCTTCTAAACGAAAGTAGATTTCAAAAGTTTCAAAAAGCCAATTTGTAGAGCTTGGTCCATAGATGGTTCCTGGCGATTTATTTGTGGAAATCGGTCAAACGGTCTAGGAGGAGATTTCAAAAATGTGTTTTCCAAACTTTTCAAAATGTCTCAAAAATTTTCCAGACGGACCTTAAGGGTCCTTGAGGCACATTTGTAGAGCAGGTTCACCTGAACATCTGGAAAAAAAAGTTTGAAAATTGGACAAACGGCGTGGAAGTTATGGCCTTTAACGTTAAACCGATATAGCGCCACCTTCATGCCGATTCAAAAAACATTTCTTGAGCAGAAATTAGCACCCAATATCTGTCATTGTGCCAAATTTCAGGTCTCTGCCATTTACCAACTCACGGGAATTTGCGTCGGGGCAGATGAACAACAAGGACAACGAGAATAATAAACCAGCACAAAAACAATAGGGTTTCAGCCCCTTCGGGGCTTGAACCCCTAACAATGAGAACTAGCAAGCTTTACAGAAGCTCACAGATAACAATATCAAAAGAACTTCAATTTTTAATAATTACATAAATCCAAGCACTTTCAATGACCTATGTCTATTTATGTCTGTTTTCCAAAACTTTCAATACCTTGATTTTCCTCTCTCAAATTCACAAACTTTCAAGGATTTCAAGGACCCGTGGGAACCCTGTGCGTTTGTGTGTGTGTGTTTGTGTATGTGTGTATGTGTGTGTGTGCGTGTGTGTGTGTGTGTGTGTGTGTGTGTGTGTGTGTGTGTGTGTGCGTGCAATTTCTGCACATGCTCTCCGGGGCGTTGGGTGGACCATGGCGGATTCTCAGCACATCCTAAACCGATAAGGTCAGAGGTGTTTTTCCTCACTCACAGACGCGCTTGTTCTTATCTCCTCCCTCCGTATTTTGTGGTATTCTTTCCCCACTGACACCCTATTCTGAGCGCCGCCTATAGAGAGATGACCCCCGGCTAAAGGCAGGGTGGAGATGACCCCCGGCTAAAGGCAGGGTGGAGGTGACCCCCGGCTAAAGGCAGGGTGGAGATGCACTTTTACATATGTAAATTGTGGCGCTTAGAGGGGGAGGATGCAGGGTGAAGGGTGATGGTCATGGCCACTGGCGTTGGAAGTACTTTTAGGTAGGGGGTGCTGTCACCGATTCAACATTGGGGGGGACGGCTGTCGGCGCCCGCAGGGCGCCAAAAAATTTGGCCACTTTGTCGCCAGATTAGAGGAATATTAATATTAAGATTAGACTGTTGTGTCATTATTCAGTCACCTTTTCTCACTCACCTCCATGTCACCACTTGCTCCCACTGCTGTGTTGGAATCCTCATTCTCTCTCCCACCCTTTTTGGACTTTTAGCCATATTTAGAGGAATATTAAATTTTAAATTAACATTAGGATTATACTGTTGTGATGTCATTATTCAGTGTCTTCTCCTCTTCTCTGCAGCATTACTCAATTTACCCTCAGGACTCAGGGACAGTGATAGCCTACCTGCTATTCCTCCGATATATCCAGGGCCGGATTAATAGTACCATGGGCCCCCGGTGCTATTCATTTTCTAAGCTATTCATTTAGCCTTTTAAGGTAGTCATAAAGATTATATCTTCCAGACTGAAATGTTATAACAGAAGTGGAGTATTGGCCAGAATTACATGAACATTTGGACACTTATTCAGCGGGTATTTTGCATGTTGCGTTCAGGTGCACTGTAAAAAAAAAAAAAAAAAAAAAAAAAAATTTTTTTTTTTTTTTTTTTTTTTTTTTTTTACATCTCTTGCCACCAGGGGGTGCTGCAGCGCCCACCGCACCGTGCTTCCAACGCCGTTGGTCATGGCTGAGTGCTTTAGGAAGTAGAGGGATCATTACATAGGAGGGGGGGGGGGGGGGGGGGGGGTGGGGGCTATTCAACAGACACCCACCACAAACAAACCCCAGGAGCAAGGATGGCACCCTGCAACAGCACCGCACGCCCCTCCCCCACCTCTTCTCTACACCAAGGCTTCCAAAAACTTTTCAGCCCCCCGACCCCCGACCCCCCACTATCCCCGCAGGTGGTTGAAGCATATAACAAACGTTTGTGCGCACATGAGAATTTCGTAAAACAAAACAAACAAAATGTAACAATTATGGTTAAAATGTTAAAATTCAATAAAACATTTTTTTTTATTGTATTTCACACATTCTGTAGTTCCCACATTATTTAGGCCAATTTCACACATTCTGGAAGTCATATCGCGACCCACCCAACTGGTGTCCACGCGACCCCCTGGGGGGGAGGTCCCGACCCCCACTTTGGGAACCACTGCTCTAACACAATGGCCTCGCCAGCTGGGCCATATGGAGGTAGTGGGAACTGGTAAGAACACAAACAGCTCTGACAGAGAGATGTGCTGCCACAAGCTGAAAGAGTGCATAATATCACCACCTATCGTAGCGGAGGCGACATGATTCCATCAATAAATCGATTTCCCACCCGTGCTTGTATACTGGGACAAGGAGAGTAGTCCGAGTAAATAGCCGAATCAAGCTATAACCATAGCTCGACTTAACTGTGCATGTAAACGTACTGACTGATACAGCATGCAGACTCTGCTGTGAGAAGCTCGCTAGGTAGTAAGAGCAGTGCATCATTAGAATAGCCTGATATCAGACTGAGCTCGTTACACCCTATTTCCTTCTTCAGTCTGACATCACCTCCACTCTAACTGATTTCCGTGGGATCGCCAAGGGGGATTGGATTTTCCCCTAACCAATCACGAGAGACCAACAACGTATTCGCCTGAATATAATCCAGTGTGTGTGTGTGGGGGGGGGGGGGGCGCAACGCAAATTACATCTCCCATTTGAATGCATGCCTTCAAAGCCACTGTTAGGGGAAGTTACTTTCAAAATGTAATATACTACATATTACTAGTTACTTTCA
>NC_139626.1:7023623-7046123 GCF_964638095.1 Poromitra crassiceps | reverse complement strand
CAACCACCCCTAAACTGACACAAATTAGACCACGCACCCCCATTTGATACGTTTTTGTCATGGTCCCGAGCCTCCCCATCTAATACGATTTTTGGTTTTAGATGTTTTATTACAGAAAGTGTATGAAACCTATGCCCAAAAATAGTCAGAATCAATTGAGTATAGATGTCATTGTGTTGTGTTGTGTTGTGTTGTGTTTTGTGTGTATTGCTGGAATTATAGTCCAAATAAATGATCTGGGGACAACCTGGAACCCCCTCAAGGACCCCTGGGGGTCCTTGGACCCCCCTTTGAGAACCACTGTGCTAGAGTATTGTAAATTCCTTCTGCTATTCACAAGGATAGGATTGGGGAGAACACACACAAAACGTCCATCTCTTCCACAACCTCCGAATGCTCCAGAGACAGTCTGTACTTCTGCCCATTAACATTCGGCCAGAGGAAGTGGTCATCTGCCAAAGAAAAAAAACAGCGCTTCACTGGAAGGAAGTTCGATATTCGACTAATCACGACACGTGTAAACAAAACCGAGGCAGGTGATTGGACTAATCACGACACGTGTAAACAAAACCGAGGCAGGTGATTGGAGAAATGTGCAGATGTCCCGCCTTGAGCGGAACATCCGTTTTGACCAACTTTGCCCCTCCATGAAGCAGTACAGATGAGTAGATGATAGATGGTACAGATGTACTTGGTTCAGCTCTGACTGGAAGCCACCGTGCAGAGTGGTTAGCACTGTTGCCTCACAGCGAGAAGGTCCGGGGTTCGAACCCCGGTCCGTCACAGGTGATTTCTGTTTGGAGTTTGCATGTTCTCCCTGTGTTCATGTGGGTTTCCTCCAACCATCAAAAATACATGTATGTTAGAGGTGTGTGTGTGTGTGTGTGTGTGTGTGTGTGTAGGGACAATAGTTGAAAATTAGCTGTCTGGCACCTTTACATTAACGTGCATTGTCAGGAGAAATGGAAATTGGACAAGATATTTTTATTTATTTATATATTTATTTATTTTCATAAACATGTGTCATGATTGGTCAAATACCATCAAAGTTCCTTCCGGTCTGAAGCTGTTTTTTTTCTTTTCTTTGGAAGATGTCAACTTCCTCTGTCCACATTGTAACGGGCTGAAGTCCAGACCGTCTCTGGAGCATTTGAAGACTGTGGAAGAGATAGACTTGTCTTGAGAGACTAGATCCTTGGCAACAACAAGGGACGCCCACAAGTAACGTGATCGCTAAACGTTCTGATCTCGCACGGGGTTTTTCCCCATTGTCCACTTCACTTCCAGTTGTGCCGCATTGGCTTTTTATAAATGGTCATTGACCAATCATAAATCTCCCTCGCCCATTGCTGTTTTAGTGGACCCGTACAATACATCCCCTGTCCCGGGACGCGTGCAGCGAACGGGGCGTCCCATCACAGGCGATGGGGGGGATGTAATTAATCTGGCACAATATTGACTCCCCACTCGCAATCCCTCGGCCCCCAATATAGCTGTCCCCTCTCAATGTTTAATGTAGCGATCGATCCACCCCCACGCTGTTACTGAAATGATATAATGAGCCCACCAGGGTATCGTGGAAGGGAAGGAGTGTGTGTGTGTGTGTGTGTGTGTGTGTGTGTGTGTGTGTAGACTTGCACGTGCCTCCAAAGTGCATATGTGTTTGTGTGTGAATGCGATGCCTGTGTGTTGCGTTTAGAGGGCGGACTCGGCCTTATCAGAGTGAGATAACACACTAACAACACAGAAAGGCCCGGGAGTGAGATAACACACTAACAACACAGAAAGGCCCGGGACACCTTGCTCTAAATTATCGGCGCACATGCCTCATCCGCAGATCTTCCTGCTCGCCCAATCGCTCCTCGCGATCTCCTCGCTCTCTCCTCGCTCTCTTCTTCTTCTTCTTCTCCTCCTTTCTCTCGCTCAATCCCCTCGATTGGGATCTGGCACGCAGGCACGTTTGACCCCCTTTTACCCCTCTCTCCTTCCCATATCTCCCTCCATCCTGATTTATCTGTGCTTTATCTGTATCTATCCATCCATCACGCCCCCTCCATCTCCTCCTCCTCTCCTGGATGGGTGAGGATCGATACCGCCATACGCTGGCTCTCAACTCGCTACACACCTACTGGCCTGTGTCAGCAACTTAGTATAGGTCCAGCCTGCAACCACCTCCTCCACTCGTGTGTGTATGTGTGTGTGTGTGTGTGTGTGTGTGTGTGTGCACGCGCGTGTGTGTGTGTGTGTGTGTGTGTGTGTGTGTGTGTGTCTGTGTGTGTGTGTGCGTGTGTGTGTGTGTGGACTAGAGCTGGACGACATAGTTGAAATGAATATCATGATAATCATGAGAATTTTTTATGATATGGATGGATATCCATACCATCCGACCCTTTCAGCTTATCCAAAACGCTGCTGCCCGTCTGGTGTTCAACTTACCTAAATTTTCTCATGTCACTCCCCTTTTTTGCGACCTTCACTGGCTTCCCATCCTGGCACGCATCAGGTTCAAGACACTGGTGCTGGCCTACCGGTCAGTTCACCGGTCAGCCCCGCCATATCTGCAATCTTTGGTAAGTTTCCAAACTTTGCATCGCTCCCTCCGCTCCTCTACCTGTCCAGCTCGCCTTGCCCCTCCATCACTACGTGGGCCCGGAGGTCGCTTGTCCCGATCGCAACTTTTTTCCTCACTGGCACCTCAGTGGTGGAACGAGCTTCCCCCCTCGATCAGAATGGCCGAATCACTGGCAATTTTTCGTCGGAGACTAAAGACCCACCTTTTCGGCCTACACCTGGGCCTTTCTGAACCTTAACCATTTCTTAAACGCTCACATGCTGCTAGCTACGCCCCTGACTATTTTTTACATTATTTGTATCCCCATAAGGTGTTACTCTAGTTCAGGATAGACCAGGATATTTGACTCTTATTGATTGTATTACATGCTTTTTACTACACTACGTTCTTATATTTATTACTTTCAACTGTTCTGTGTATTTCTTGTGTATTCTGATGTGATGTGATGTTGTAAGTCGCTTTGGACAAAGGCGTCTGCCAAGTGCAATAAAGTAAAGTAAAGTAAAGATAATATATGACGATATGGCTCACATGAATGAAATCACGTTAAATAATCAAATGAATGTTAATCAATGTTCATCATATTGAACCGAATGGTAATATTTGGTTCGATGTCTAAAACTAAACTGAACTTTTCACATAATATTCATCTGGGTAGATTCCCTGCCTGCCAAGACCAGGGTCACAAGTTCAAGCCCTCATCATGTTACCTCCGGCTTTGGCCGGGCGTCCATACAGGAACAATTGGCTGTGTCTGCGGGTGGGAAGCTGGATTAAGGGTGTGTCCTGGTCGCTGCAGTAGTGCCTCCTCTGACCGGTCGGGGGCACCTGTTCAGGGGGGGAGGTGAATTGGGGGGAATAGCGTGATCCTCCCACACATTACGTCCTGCAGGTGAAACTCCTCGCTGCCAGGTGAAAAGAAGCGGCTGGCGACTGCACATGGAGCGGAGGAAGCATGTGCTAGTCTACAACCTTCCCCAGATCAGTAGAGGGAGTGGCGCAACGATCGGGACACCATAGCAGCGAATTGGCCAAGTACAATTGATTGAAAACTTGATCAAATATATATATATATATATATATATATATATATAGGCTATATATAAAATGTGCTTGTTCTCATCTCATGGACTGGCGGAAAACACAGTGAGATCCAAGAATTACTGTCAGCCAAGAAAATAGCGAAAACAGGCAGTATGTTCTAAATGGACTTCACAGAGTGAGTGAGTGAGTGAGTGAGTGAGTGAGTGTGAGTCTCTGTGAGAGTGTGTGTGTTTGTGTGCGCGCATGTGTGTGTGTGTGTGTGTGTGTGTGTGTGTGTGTGTGTGTGTGTGTGTGTGTGTGTGTGTTGTGATCGCTTCAAGTCCAACTACTGTTATTTTTAGGGGCCCGCTCCACTGTTCCCCCTTGCTCGCTTTCCAAAGAGAAAACATTCCAGCTGTAGCGAACGTTACAGCGGAGCCCTCCCTCTGGAGTACACACACACACACACACACACACACACACACACACACACACACACACACACACACACACACACACACACACACACACACACACACACACACACACACACACACACACACACACACACACACACACACACACACACACACACCTCCCCTCTCTCTCCTGTAATAAAACACACACTGACGTCCATTCACAAAGCTATGCTGCTGACACTGGGCCGCGCTGCCTGCCTGCCTGCCTGCTTGCCTGCCTGTCTGTCTGCCTGCCTGCCTGTCTGCCTGCCTGCCTGTCTGCCTGTCTGCCTGTCTGTCTGTCTGTCTGTCTGTCTGTCTGCCTGCCTGTCTGCCTGTCTGCCTGTCTTCCTGCCTGTCTGCCTGCCTGCCTGTCTGTCTGCCTGTCTGTCTGCCTGTCTGTCTGTCTGTCTGTCTGCCTGCCTGTCTGCCTGCCTGCCTGTCTGCCTGTCTGCCTGCCTGCCTGTCTGTCTGCCTGCCTGCCTGCCTGCCTGCCTGCCTGTCTGCCTGCCTGTCTGTCTGTCTGCCTGCCTGCCTGCCTGCCTGCCTGTCTGTCTGCCTGCCTGCCTGCCTGCCTGTCTGTCTGTCTGCCTGCCTGCCTGCCTGCCTGTCTGTCTGTCTGCCTGCCTGCCTGCCTGCCTGCGGCCCCCTGGCTTTGACAGGACTGTTCTGAATCAACACGGAGAACGACTGCTTTACTTCCCCACTGGAGGCTGTTTAAACGCCTATTACACTGAGCGCCTGGCCTTTACAAAGCAACGTTCATTGAATTTGATCGGCAGACGACTAAATAATGTCATAAACTAGCAATACGCCTGTTTTTTTATCCTTTATTCTGGACTAAGGGAAATAGCTCCTTCATCAGGAAAAATAGCAAAAAAAAAAAAATCCTTTGGGGGTGAGACTCAAGTAAATTCTCTATAATTCTGCAGTCAGGTGAAGACTGGCTGCAGAGAAATAGGGCAGTTCCTCTCTTCGGTGTCGTTAGT
This sequence comes from Poromitra crassiceps, assembly GCF_964638095.1. Classification (NCBI taxonomy): domain Eukaryota; kingdom Metazoa; phylum Chordata; class Actinopteri; order Beryciformes; family Melamphaidae; genus Poromitra; species Poromitra crassiceps. Next base: position 7,041,081 of record NC_139626.1, on the reverse strand, counting down.
GGTAGAATAACGTCCCCCCGTTTCATGAATGGAGGTTCACTCCCCTCGACTCAATGTGCTGCCTCAGCCAGTCTCTCACAACCAGCCCATTCATAAAACCGCGGGGCCGAAGTTTGTGTGTGTAGAGGGTGCGTGTTGGTGTGTGTGTATGCACACGTGTGTGTGTGTGTGTGTGTGTGTGTGTGTGTGTGTGTGTGCGTGTGCGTGTGTGTAGGTGGATGAGTGGCTGTCAAGAGAAATCACCCATTCACTTAAGAGAAATCAGCCATTCACGCATAAGCACAAATGTGTGGCAGATAGAGAGCGCACAAACCCTGCAACAAACGCAGTCATTGAAGACGGCTCGCCTCCCCGGAGCGAGCGGTGTGTTCAGGCACCTGGCACTTTTTTTGGTGTGTGCGCACTTTGTTGCATAGCAGCTGTATTTTGGAAAGCGGAGAACACAGCGCCGCATACTTCTCTTTTCAGGGGAGGAGGGGGGGAGGTTCTGCTCGCCCCGCTCCCTGCGCTCCACACACAGCCTGGCCTGATCGGGCCGGTTCTGATCCAACGTGAGCAGGGGGAGAGAAAAAACAAGCCAAACAAGAGAAAGGCTGTGAATCCATGACAGAGCAGCAGAACTCTCACAGCCAGAGAGAGAGACGCACTGCTGCTGGGAGGATTTGGACCGAACTCACTGGAACATTTCCCCCTTTTCTTTATTTTTTCCCCACATTTCTTTCATTCTTTCTTTCGATGTTTTCCCCTCCTTTACTCGTCTCACACCTTCCTCTTTCTGTCATTGTATTTTTCCTCTCTGCCCCTCTCTCTCTCTCTCTCTCTCTTTGTCTCTCTCTGCCTCTCTCTCTCTCTCTCTCTCTGCCCCTCTCTCTCTCTCTCTCTCTCTCTCTCTCTCTGCCTCTCTCTCTCTCTCTCTCTCTCTCTCTCTCTCTCTCTCTCTGAACTCGTCCTCTGACAGCACTGTAACGGCATTCTATAGCCACAACTTCCTATATAATTACCTGCAAGGCAGAAAGCTAAACAATCGTCCCACACAGCTCAGAAAGCGCTGGATTAGTTCACATCTTGGAACACTCAATGTGTAGAGTGAAGAGAGAGAGAGACAGAGAGAGAGAGAGAGAGAGAGACAGAGACAGAAGAGAGAGGGAGAGAGACAGAGAGAGAGAGAGAGAGAGAGAGAAAGGGGAAAGGGGGGTGTCCAGCTTTTTAAATTCGGCTTAGTTTGTACAGACACAGGAAGGGAGGGAGGGGTTTGGAGTATCCACTTGGAGAGGAGGGGGCGTCAGAAAGGGGGATCTGTAGTACTGTAGGGCTTTTTTATGAATGAAGACTTGAAGGAGAGAGCAGCGCAGGAGAGAGAGAGAGAGAGAGAGAGAGGAGGGGGGGGAGGGGGGAGGGGGGGAGGGGGAGGCACACTTCCTCTTACGGAGAGAAGAAAATTTATGAATGGGTCACATCTCTCGGGCTGCTCCGAGTGTAAACAACATACTTGGACAAAGCTCTCCGCACAAGCCGTGCCTCGGCGGACGGACGTCGCGCGTCAGGCCTCTCATTCAGCGTGTCCAAGTGAACAATGTTAGGACATGTTTTAGGCTGTTTTAACACTAAAGTGGGACAACTTTGGAACATGAAAGGATTTAAACCATGTGCTGAAATGTGACTGAACCCACCCCCCTCACCTCCACCCCACCCCCCTCACCCCACCCCACCCCCCTCACCTCCACCCCACCCCACCCCCGAAGGTGCTGTCTACTCTGTCAGCCTCCAAAATCAAACGTATCCCCTCTCGCTAGCTGGGCACGGGATGGAAGCCACCACGTTTTGAGGCCTGTCTGTTGTCCCCATGCATGCATGGTCGATCACATTATAGTTCCAGGGAAAAGTATGGTGCGCTGTTATCACCGATGGCTCAATTAGCCTTAAACACACACAGGCACGGTCAGCGAGTACATAAAAAGTTGCGTGTTGACATAACCTTCCCTCAATGGCGGCCTAGCGCTCGTTAGCTGTGAACCGAGGGAGAATGGACGAGAGATAGATTTACCAGATGTGCAGGTATTGCACAACAACAACCCCTGGTCTCCCCTTTTGCCCCCCCTCCTTCTTGATCTCTAGCATTTCAACATGTCCCAATGCCCCCCCCCCCCCATCTCTCTCTCTCTCTCTCTCTCTCTCTCTCTCTCCCTCTCTCTCTCTCTCTCTCTCTCTCTCTCTCTCCCTCTCTCTCGCTCTCTCTCTCTCTCTCTCTCGCTCTCTCTCTCTCTCTCTCTCTCTCTCTCCCCGTCAACACCACACCCATGCAGGTAACGACCTGACTCAGTAAACAACAATGTTTAATTTTACCCGGGCGCCTTTTTCAATACAAGCCTCAATTATATTCTGGTCACCTGGGATTACAGCTCTGCTTTATGCTTTTTTTCTTGTCTGCGCCGGAGTTTCCAAAACATGTGAGTCACCTGTTTGTAGCGCTACAATACACACGGAGAGAGAGGGTGTCGACGGAACTATATTTGGCATGGGAAAAGATAAGCCATTTATATAAAGCCACGCTGGCGCCTTCAATACCCCCCCCCCCCCCCACCCTACAGGATCAACCACAAACAAACACACAGATGAATATATTGATATATTGATGATTATATTGATGGATATATTTATAGAGGCTTGTCAACTTCAATTTCCCATCACTCGAAGTTGAATAGAGATGCTCCAACTGGACCGTGTGGCTATTGAGTGTGAACAGCATGGGACTGCGAGCAGCAGCGGGGACGCTGTCTGTCAACGCAGGAGTGTCTCGGGCCGCGTATAAGTGAACTGCCCATCAAACCCAAGCCCCCCTGACCCCGCGCATCATACCCGGGTCAACCGTTAGCGGAGGCCCCGGCAGCTGATTGGCTGACAGGCCCCTGGGGGTTAAGTAGACATGACCCCCTGCGTGGCCCCGGGTTCAGCTCCACATCCTCCTCCTCATTGTTGGCCAAACTAGACGAGGACAATGTCCCGTGGGGGGCGGGGCATGTGTGTCACCGCCGCCACAGGGCACAAGTGTCACTCCCGGGATCACCCGTTTGTGACACCGTGTTTACGCACGGGATAGGTGGTGGCGGGTTTGAATGGGAGGACATGCCATTGACTGGGCTTGACAGCTGTCAGTTTTTGCTTTTGGGATGAGACGATTGGTCGAGGCACTGCGGGGTTCTCTTGAAGTCACTATGTTCAACTATCCCCAGTGTCAGTGTCATTAAGGAAGGAGACGCCTGTTGGAGCAGAGAGTGTTTGTAGAGCGCTCACTCTCCCACACGGATCCTGAGTCATTGTTGAGACGCACAAACGAGAAAGGGAAACCCATTCAAATAGCAGCCGCTCAGTTGTGCGGCCCAGGAATTTGCTTTCCCATTTTACACCTTCCGATCTGCACAAAGGGCCATCTTTGTACCTGCAGCCTGAATGATCTTTTACTGGTTTCCTGGGCTGGGACCCATTCAGCTTTTCAAAGCCATGCAAATGCCCTGTGCACAATGCTGCCATCCAAACACACTTCATGTTGACTGGGTCATTAGGGCCTTCTGTCTGTCTGCAAGGCTTTGCAAGGCAAAGAGATTACTGTAACATCAGCAAGTGACAGTAACCACGCCCAGGTGACAGTAACCACGCCCAGGTGACAGTAACCACGCCCAGGTGACAGTAACCACGCCCCCCAGGCCTCTGGCTCTGGCACGTTCACAAGCCAAATCTGACCCCTGACCCCTGACCCCATACCGCGGCTTTCGCCCTCACTACTTTCTCATAAGCGCACACACTTAGGGCAAGCGCACACGCACGCACGCACGCACGGACACGCACGCACGCGCACGCACGCACACACACGCACACGCACACGCACACACACACACACACACACACACACACACACACACACACACACACACACACACACACACAGAGAGAGAGAACACTTGAATTGGTACTCACAGTTCTCAGAATGGAAGTCAGGAACAAACTGCTCGTCGCTGTCAGGAACCTGAGCTGAAATTAGAAGATAAAAAAAGGCGATCATTATTTAGCTGTTAGATTTTAGAGCAAGTCTCTGTGTGTCTCTCTCTCTCTGTGTCTCTGTCTCTCTCTCTCTCTCCTCCTTGGGCTTGAAACCCGAGTCATGGCAGCCGGGCCCGGCCTCACTCTGAGCGACCTTCACCTCAGAACTTGTGCAGTGTGCCAGCACTTTCCTGATCCACAGATCAATGAGCAGAGTCAAGCTACTGAACGGCAACACAGATCTCCTGCCGGCCTGGTTTCATGTGGAATTTAACATCTCATGGTAAGGCTGACCTTTGACTTCAGCTTACAGATTTCAGCCAATGAAAAGCGGACATCTTGGCCCCATAACCATAATAAATATTTACAGTTTCACTAGGACAAGCAGACTATAGGTTGATCATCAGAACAGTAAATATTGGTTCTGAAACATGAATAGTGGTCTGAGTTGATGCCTGTACACTGACCTTACACCAAAATACTTTTCAAACGACTTCACTATGTCGCAGACGAATGGCCAATGTCGGGATGAAATCACGAGATTTGCTGGAGTTGTGGCACACTCCCGATAAAACTCATGAGCTGTTTGAACTCGGTCTTCCTCTTGTCTTGACGTTCTGACAAAATCAAACGTGTTTAAAATTATCGGGAGTCTTTAGCCTTGAATCATGCAGATAGTGTAGTAGTTCAATGACGTGAACATTGCCAGTGTGCCGTAAGAGTCACGCTGGACCAGGCCCGGTTCTACGGCGGTGCAAGAGCATGCATTGCACTTTCTCAGTTTAATAGTTTGCACCCTCAAATTAAATTTGAATAATAGGCTCACAGACGGCCGATATTACTGTACTTCAAAGTTATTATTTTCACCTATTTCATTTGAATATCATAAACCTCATCCCCACTAAATCCAGCCATTTTGTTCTGGAAGCGGGCCTGTGCTGGAGAGAGTTGCTGTCACTCATACAGACTTAACTATTGAATCAAGCTGGTGGTTGCACCAGCTGACTGAGAGGTAAAGTCTGTGTAGGAAATGTAAACAATATTTTGGGGGCAACTTTTGCCCCACTGTCTAAAAAATGGGGGCATTTACCAAATTTTGGGGGGCACTTAAAAAAAAGTAATTTGTGCATCAAGTTTAGGGTTGCCACGGGTCTTGAAAGTACTTGGAAATCCTTGGATTTAAGAAAAAATAATCAAGAACTTGCACTCCGTCATCTCAAAATTCACCTATGATAAAAAAAAAAAGATATGTCATCAGTAGTGCTGGGCCAAGTTATACTTTCTTCCTATCTATTCTACAGTATCACTCTCGCTGCATAGGCTACAAGCATACAGCCATTTGCTGATCGCCGAGCTCTCATTGGCTGTCGTGCTCTCTCGTATGATCGCTGAGCTCTCATTGGCTGTCGTGCTCTCTCGTATGATCGCTGAGCTCTCATTGGCTGTCGTGCTCTCTCGTAGGCGTTCTTAGCTCAACTATGCAGCTGGTCGTCTAGGTCACCTGCGGTGGCTACATTTTTGTTTTCATCTCTTTTTTTCCCCAGGCTTCATTGCTGGAAAACTGCTTGAAAAGTCCTTGAAATGTATCATTACAAAACAGTGGCAACCCTGAAGCTGCTAAAGTGTCATGTGAACAACAGCAGCACTGTTTGTGTGAGCGTGTTCTTCTTCATTGTCTTCTTCTGGCAAACAGCTTGCCGGTGCCGACCGAGTGTGTGCTAGAGACGGAAATGGACATTTAATGAATTGAATGTAAATAAAATTATCCAAATCTTGGGGGCAATTTTTACGTTCACGGTTTTTAGGGGCATTCTGAGATATCTTGGGGGCATTTTTGCTCATTTCCTACACTGGGTAAAGTCGCATTTCCCCTTCCAATACGCATCCCTTCTACCAAACCAGTCAGACATCTTCACCCTGACCTGACCTGCAGCGGCCATTTTGGAAACATGTAAGTCTGTAAAACTAGCCACTTTGTGTCTATTTCCATCGTAGAACGCGAGACAGACTAAACAGGCTGTTCTGGCTAAACGAGTGAGGAAATGTGTCAAGTGGCTGTGTGACCAGCCAGCTACATTGTTGCGACTTAATTCTCTCTGTGCCCAACTGAAGTCGTTGAGCAAATCGCTCTTTAAAGGGGGACTAACCCCCTAGATATGTATTAGAACAGTGATTTGAAAATACCTATGGAAAAAACCAAGAAATGACATATGCTCTTGTCTATACTGGACTCTTTGGCTGTGTTGAAGTCCAGATTTTTTTTCGGAAATCGACGCCATTACAGTTTGCCTATTGCCTCAAAAATAATTTATTTGAGAGGGGCCATATCTGTATAAATATCAACAATTAGCCAACGCTGGTGGCCTGTATGGAAAGAGCTTTGCTCAAAATGGTTGAAAGTTATATCAATTTGGTAATTCAGTGGCGAACTAGAAATTTAATTATTTTTCTGCATGTAACTCTATGGCAGTGTGTTGAACTACGTTACGAGAGCAAAGTGGCATGGGCTCGTTACAGCAGCACACCGCACAATACGACAAACCCCCCGTTCTGGGGTAACACAATGCGAGATTTCTCTACGTCATTCCCTCGTCCAAGTTGCCATATAGTCCCTTTTTCATTTTAGTTTGGGGGCTTTTCGTGATTGTTGTTAAAAGTTGTGCAAAAGTTTTTTCCTCTCAGCGCAGTGCAGGCTGCCTGCGCCTCCTCCCTCCTGCCAGACCCCGGCTGGCGAAACAGCATGGGGCGAAACAGCATGGGGCGCTTGTAACCTCACGGAGCAACAAACAAACAGACAGAAATAGCTGGTGTGCGATTTAGAGAATACAGTCTGAGATTGGGTACAGGATTGAGGGAATCCCGCATCTGTTTGCGAAGGTGCGACTGGACAGGACGCTTTTCACAGACAGGCACAGTAGTCGGAGCGAGGCGAGTGTCTACTCAGGGCAGAGCTGCAGATCTCTCCGCCTCCTCCGCGCATTCAGTCTGTCCAAAATCATTACCGATATAATCTCAGTAGGAGGGATGCAGGGAAATGATAGTAGCCGATGTGTTTAGAGAAGCTTTGTCACGTTGTCACGTCGTAGTATAGCGTTATATTTTACATGTGCGCTAAACTGCGACCATATTTGTTTGCGGAAATATCAGACTGCTCTCTCTACTCAGAGCACAGAGAGCTCTGCTCTGCTGCGCGCGCCCGCGGAGCTTGGGGCTCGTCCATGTAACAGTACGACTCTCGCCTGCCTGGGCTGGAGACAGTAGCTTGCAACTCGGACTGATAATATAAACATCATCATTCGAGCTTATCCAGGTAAGATATCAATAAAGTAATGACACATTCAGCGGGAAACTAACTATAATTAAGACATGTGCCAACTTTGACGACGTTTGGTTCAGTATTTTAAGAGCAAACTTCAATAAGAATAGGCTTGGAGTTCTGAGGAGCCGAAAGGGTACAGGGGGGGTAGGGGAGTAATTATCTTGAAATCCCATAGTCTTTGGGGACAACCTGACGTCAGGTTGTACCAAATATCCCATTCATTTGAGAAAAAAAAAAAAAGCACTGTTTGACCCTTAGGGGCGCTTATGCCAGGTATGCTGCTGAAAAATGATACAAATGGTCAAATGGCAACAGTTTGGTGTCAAATGTGGAAATTCTGACCAGAATTCTTCACACATCACCCCCAAAGTCATATATATTGGTTAAAAGCTGAAAAAAAGTGTTTTGGAGGTTAGTTCTCCTTTAAGGTCAAACTTGGAAGCGGCTACAGAGAACAAGGCGACCACAGAGCAAAAGGCAAGAAGGAGAAGTGGGGGTGAAGCGGGTGAAACAAGATCAAGTGAAGGTTAAAGCACTTCTTAGATCTTTTTGTCACATGGCCATTTATCTATAGTGAATTAATGATGCGTTTTCCACAGCAGCTCTTAATCACCGAGCAAAAGACGTGATCTCACTACATCTCTCGTTAAGTAGTCACCGTTACGCATACGGTTCATATCGACCTATATCGGTTTGAATCATGCTCCGATGCATTGGCATTCCTCAGTGCGTGTCAGTCAGAAACAATATACAGCCAGCTTACAGTAAATACTGATTTTTAAAAATAGATAAGTCAATATACAGATATAGTATGTGTGTACATGCATTACTTTGATCGGAGATACAATTACCAAGTGGTTTGCAGTAGATATACAATTTCCCAAAGTATCAATGGTCCCGATTAGGCGTTCCCTCATAATGAGGCTCATTCAGGCCCTGAACTGAATTAACGCAGTCAGTGATGCCGAGCCCAGGTGGTGCGCAGCTAGACAGACACTATTGTATGGCTCTTATTGTAGGAATCCCAACCCCATTCACAATTGTCCTTTTGGAGCTTTGGATTTTGCGTCACACAAACAGGTTAGAAAAGACCCATCATTCCACTGCCAACGCCCCAATAGGGGTGAGGGGGTCAAATGCACCCATTGAGGCATGAGCACACTGGCATTTGATTCGCTATCCACGGATTAATGACCTAACCCTCAATTTAGAGCGGAGCCAGGCGGTGTAGGAATTTAGCCAGGGGCAAGGGCAAAAAAACGCCCCAATAAATCTCAGGATGCCCCTAAAAGCCATGATCCAGGGGCAAAAATTGCCCCCAAGATTTTGACAATTTCCCTTTTGATTCAATTTATTTAATTTCCATGTCCATCTCTAACACACTCGGCACCTGCAAGCTGGTTGCCAGAAGAAGACGGCGAAGAACACACTCACACACACAGCGCTCTTGTTCACACTTTATGCACTAATTACTACTTTTTTTTTAAGTGCCCCCCCAAATTTTGTAAATGCCCCCAGTTTTGAGACAGTTGCCCCAAAAATATATATTTTAAATTTCCTACACTGGAGCCAGGGCTAGCAACCTTTTCATCTGGCACCGCTCCAGCTCCACAAGAGGTTGTGGGTTCTGGGCTTTCTACAGTGTTTCCATCGTTTGGGAGTCCGGACTCACACTTACGTCATGGCACAAGCTAACTGGTAGGGAAAAGTTGATGGCTATCATTAAATATCATGGACCCAATCTGGGCCATAATGGCCAACAAAAACAAAATGGCATCACTTCACGTCGCGCGCACACGTGTCCCCACGGCATCCTTTGTTCACTACGATTGTGCGGTGCGAGCTAGCTGAGGTGATGACTCCAAAAGCTATTTTCTGTAGCATTTCAATCAAAACGGAGGCATAAGCAAGATGACTTCCTTGTAAGAATCGCCGCACTTCTGCATTTCTCTCTAAAAGTGGAAGGTTCTCAGAGTCCACAGCGGCCGTTACGGTGACAAGTGACCTCACCCAGGCCGAGCAAAAGCCCCAACGTCTAGTGACAAGTGACCTCACCCAGGCCGAGCAAAAGCCCCAACGTCTAGTCCCACATTCAACCTCTCTCACTTCGCCCACTATGGCTTGAAGAGCATGAAACACAGCACGGAGAAAAGCCAAACGGAGAGAGAGAGAGAGCACGAGAGAGAAGGAGAGGGGGAAAAGAGGAAATCAGAAATTCAAATCCACTTTCTTCCTGTGCAGAGGAAACCGGATGACGGCGTTTTGGAGCATGTTCAGATAAATGACATTGATTTCTTATATAATGCCGCATCCTGTGGCTTTACTATATACAGTAATATTATTACCCCCTTTTAACTTTTCACTCTTTTGCCCCCGAGGAGGAGAATAAAGACAGAGCAGAGGCCAGTATTTATTTAGTCCTCCATCCAGATCAAACAATCAATCATTTCCACTCGTTTCAACATGTCCAAGATGGAACATGCTGGACCCCATCACTCGAGGTCGAGGAAGAGGATGTCGGAGCGTCAGACAAGATGACAACCCTGGTGCCTAGGAGGGCGTGTGCGTGTGCGTGTGTGTGTGTGTGTGTGTGCGTGTGTGTTGTGTGCCTGTGTTGTGTGTGATTATGTGATTTGGGGCACTTGTCTATGTGAGCATGCATGCATGTGTATCTGATGCGCTTCCCGAAACACCTCGTCAGTCGGGGGCTTTGAGATGCAAGTCAGCACACGACGAAGGCGAGTGCGTCGGTACGAGCGCAGACGCATGTTTCCTCCCAGGCACCTTCAATGACTTTTTCTTTTTTTTTTCTCTCAGTGGGAGATCCTGGGCGGAGCCACAGGCAACCTCAGTCCTATAAACCTGAAGGCCAATGAGACAAGATGTGACAAGCTACTGAACTCTTGCCATTCACTGTCTCTCCCCACCCCCACCCCCCCCCCCCCCCTCGAGCTACCCAGTTTTTACAATCTTGGTGAATCCCTCACAACTGCAATCAGTCATGATATGGTCTTTAATTAATGCAACAGGAAAGGAGAGGTCTTAGCCAGCTTTAAAACAAGCCAGTACTTAGGGTTAAATAACACTTAGATAAAGTTACATTTCCATCTTCCAGTTCTCTCCCTCTTTAAAAAAAAAACTTGCTCGCCAACCTGGTCGCCAGAATGAAATGTCGGCATTGTATACATTTTTGTAAACCACTGATAGGATATCATGTTAACTTTTTTCTGATTTTTCCCAATTTTCTCCCCAATTATACTTGGCCAATTTATCCCCATGCTGCCCTATTGGCTGCCCCGGTCGCTGCTCCACCCTCTGCCGATCTGGGGAGAGCCGTAGACTAGCACCATGCCTCCTCCTCCGACACATGCGCAGTTGCCGGCCGCTTCTTTTCACCTGACAGGGGGGAGCTTCACCGGGGAGGACATACATAGCACACGCGGGAGGATCACGCTATTCCCACCAGTTCCCTTCCACCCCGAGCAGGCGCCCCCCCCCGACCGACCAGAGGAGGCGCTGGTGCAGCGACCAGGAAGAACATCACGTTTCTGAACCAAAAACATGTTGCATATCACATTTCTAGATCTATGCGTATAGCAACATTCTACACATCGGGAGGCCGTGAACACTTGCCTTTCACAGCGGAGGGCCGTGTGTTCGATCCCCGTGGTTTCCAAATTCTACATTTCAACCGTAGGTTACATTTCACGTCTTTGATATTTAAGTACCCAAACCATAACCCTAACCTTAACCAAGTTGTTTGAATTCCATCTCAACATAACACAACGTCGTTTGACTCGTTTTACACTGTGAATACAGGGTAAATGGCATTTTGAAGGATCTGACTTTGAAGCGAGACCCATTGTCGCCACCAGTTGTATTGGTATTGGCTCGGCCTTTGTCTTGCGAGGTGTGACGTGAACTTGCGGGTTTTGACACTGCATGAGAAAAGGTGAGGATCCTGAGGTGCATAGTAGCATTGTTTGCCTCACGCCATAAACAGGAGCTGTCCAGGGAGTATAGGCTGTATTTAAATACAGCCTTGTTGCTCAACTCAAGCAGGCGCAGCAGCCACTTCCTCAATGTGTCTGACTGCATGATCTGCTCCACTCCCCTGGTTAGCTGACCTGCTTTATAGATCACTCCCCCAGTCAATATTAAGGCCCCCCCGACGTGTGAAATCTGGGCCACAACACATGAAACCGTGTACGCAGTTATAGGTGGCAATTTCTCGTGCTCGGAAAAATAAGGATGAAATGCACTTTTCCCCATAACAACAGCTCTGTGAGTGACACACCCATACACCTATTTTCTCATTGCATGAGAACCGGGAATTTTACAGTAAGACTACCCCCCCTCCCCTCCCCTCCCCACCACAACAACCAAAACAAGACTTCATCGGCTCACCGCGGTTCACATTAGACTGGAAATGTCAAAACGGACGAACTTTGCCCTTTGACCCTCCACAGCAAAAGGACATCAAACCAAACTGACACGACAAATTCACACCTTTAGAGGTTGCAAGCCAGTTGTTTTTTCCTTGGCCGTTTCCAGCACATATATAGGGCCTATAACTGTCCGCCGGACTCTCTGCTCGCTCGGCTCCGGGGGTTAGCAAACATTACCAAACAGCTAATGAGTCATGCTTCAGTGTTGTTGTCCCGTCCCGGCTGATAATTGCCCCTATTAGTGCCGCACGTCATCATTGCACTTATAAAGTCTACTAGCTGACAATTGCCTCCGACTGTGGGGCTCCATTTCATCGCTATGTTGCCTTTTGAGTGACACAAGCCAAATACCCTGTTTGTTTGCATTGGCTGCAGGCTGGCACGCTCACTACATGCCAACACGGCCAAAATAGGACATGCTCAAAAAGCTAATAATGTCTCGTCTGTGTTCTCTCTAGCTGCACTTTTTCTTCTTCTTGTCTTTTTGTGTGTGTGTGTGTGTGTGTGTGTGTGTGTGTGTGTGTGTGTGTGTGTGTGTGTGTGTGTGTGTGTGTGTGTGTGTGTGTGTGTGTGTGCTGTTGTGTAGTTTATGAGCATGTGTGTTGCATCAGAACGTTTTTGCCTCCCGGTGAGAATCTTCACGGCAGCTTCGACCCCCCCTAAACGCAGCAGGTCACCTTCTTTTTTGTTTTTTACCTTTTTAGGACTGCTGCACTCTGCAGTGGACTTACATCCCACGCTTTCAAGTTCTAAATCGGCTACATAAATACGAGGAAAGATCTGAGCATTCACAGTCAATTCTGAAACCATGCTCAAATGCTGCATAGAAACTTTGGCAAAGGAATTTGCCAAAGCACTACATGTGTTCAATACCTATAACGTTCAGTGTGAATACAATAGAATAGAATTTCCCTTATTATTCATATTTCTCTGATCACCATATTTTCCAGACAGCCACATCATTCAGCCCTCATAATTGTTGCCATAAATAGGGATTGAACCATTAATTGGTGACAAGTACACATTAAAAAGAAATCCAGCCTGCAGGCAAGTCTCACCTTCTGTGAGCCATGTCTCTTGGAGTTGGCTTAAATCCTGGAAGAGGTCTGGGGAAAAAAGATAGGAAGAAAGAAATATTATAATTAGCACCATGTATAACATGAAAGATCCGTTAGTTCGACCATTACTCAGCAGTAGACCACTGCTTATTACAGTTACTACTACTGATGTGGTCAGAATGTGTCATATCATCTCTACAGTATGATCTGAATACAGTGCGATTTAACCGGCATTGCTGAGCTTGGTCGACTACTATGTAAACCTGATGTAAACCTGATATGTGACAGATAGTGTAAAGCTACTTGCAGCCATTGCGAGCTTTCTTCCAGCTCTTTACTTTACCTTCAGATTCCTGAGGGGGTAATTCCGTGTCCATGTATTTCCTTTTCGCTGCCATCAACAGTCTATTTAGGGCCCCATTTCCTTGCGACTTCTGCAGAACAGCAGAGATGTTAGACATGTGAAACAGAAAGTGAGAAACACACTCTCTAATGGCATGTCCAGTAAGGGACTGTCAGGACAGGTAATGCCATGTCTGCTATTATGGCCTGTGAGATCTAACCAAACTGATGCACTAACACCACCACCACCACCACCACCACCACCACCACCACCACCAACAACAACAACAACACCACCAACAACAACAACAACAACAACAACAACAACAACAACAACAACAATAAAAAAGTATTATGATGATGATGATATAATAATAATAATTATTATTATTATTATTATTATAACAATACTATAATTAGAATAATAAAAAAATAATGTAGAATATGTCATAAGGTAGAATGAGAGTCAATCAGCCTACTGCAGCTAGGTGAACAGCAAGCTCCTAACAGAACACACATTTCCCAGTTGTAGAGAGGCAATCTTGGAAAAACAAATGCGCTCTTTGCGCCTCTAGTAAAGTGACCATTTGGCACACACGCTGACACGTCCCTCAACCAAAGTAACCCATAGCGCAGCAAGTCGCTGACAAACATTGTAAAATGCAATATTCCCCAATGCTTTAGTTTGTGTTTTAGACTGCCGGGGGGATTTGTATGCTAGTTTTAAAGCGTACTGAGAAATAGTTTCCATCGCGCACACACACACACACAGCTGCTTCTTCAGCCAAAACTCGTGCAGGAGCGAGACGGAGGAGAAAGATTAAACCCGGTAGCCGAGTCACACAAAACTAGGCAAAAGCATGGAAGTTAAATGCAAGAGTTCATCCATACGTACATTTGCTAAAGTGTAAGGCACTTGCTGGTCCAAATATCCATCCATCTTATAATCCATCCGTTAACCGTTTGTGGTCATTTGGGCTGAGTTGAGTGGGATCCACGCAGCCTGCAGGGAGAGAGAGGGAGCGCTGCTTGTGAATGGAGCTGCGTGTGGAGGCTGCATGCATAATGAGCTCCATTCACAAAAAATGCCTGCCGAGGGGAAGTGATGGCGAGTGATTAGCCAGCGGGCTGCTGCCCTCTCTTTACCGCTACAAAGCTGTTTTCTTGTGTGTGTGACAGACAGCCCGTCACTTTAGCCACAAGATAGCAGGTAGACTCTATAGCCTCCCTCTTGTTCTATACTGAGAAATTATGCACTTTCCCTGTCAGAGCGTATTAAAAGGCACACTTATGTTTTGGTTTCTCTAAAACGGCTTATGTAATTAGAGTTCATGTGCTTTCGGATTTAAAAACATGACATTATGTCGCACGCATGCGGGCCGTAAAACTCGTATAAAACGTGTCTTATTTAGTTTGCTATATGTTTTTGTGCTTTTTGCCACTTTTACTTCTGTGTGACCCAAATTACCAGGCTACACTTTCAGTCCGGCCAACGGCTGTGAGGGGAAACTGTGGCTGAGCAGCGCAGCGTGAAAAGAAACAGATGTTGCGTTATTACAGTCAGGTGACGGCGGGCAACAAAAACCAAGCCAAAACCACCCATTTCGACGAGAATAACTTGACTTACGTGATTAGAATGAGTTTAAATGTGCAGTTGGGGGGTTACTTTTGAATGCCAGTGTGGCGCTGTCATTTCTGTAGCAGACAGACACGAGTGTTGATTTGGGGGAAATAGGAAGACTTGCCTTTCTTTCTCGGGCCAGAGGAGGCCGCTGATTGGTGGATTTCCTCTTTCAAGGGCTCGAATTTCTTGCCTTTGTCCCGATGAATAACACTGACTTATGAATGAAATCTCGGTTCCCTCCCTATGCGCCAATCAGCAACCCGATAGACCGGGTCCCTAGCAACCATGGGCGGAGCTTGCGCCGCCGCAGCCAATCTGCGCTCGACATTTTGCGGGCTTTTATACTGGATTTTCCAGTTGTTTTTCATTCACAAAAAGGGAGAGAGAGAGAAGGAGAGAGAGGGAGAGAGAGAGAGAGAGAGAGGGAAAGTTAGAAAAAACTTCCATTCATAAAAACCTGCCCCAGCACGAATAACCCAACTTGTTTTTTTTCTTTTCCTGCCCAGACACACTCAAAGAAGTCGAGTTTGTTTACCTTCATGCACTGTCCCCCTGTATTTATTACAGGCAAGTTGACTTCCTCACTGTGTGAAAGTGAGGGAAGAGTGAAAACAGCCATGCAGGCACCAACAAAATAGCACATTCTTTGCATAAGCCCTGTGCGTGAAAATGAACATGAAAACTGTCTCAAACACTTCCAAGCTATGTTTTTGTGGTTTTACACCACATGGGAATCAGACCATTTTGAAGTTGTGTGTGAAGCTTTGTGCACGTACATAACTGTCAGAAAGGTGCAATGTTTTTCAATGAGCCTAACTAAAGCCAAACAGATTTTTTTTGGACAGGAAAGAATGTTCCGGTGGCATTTGAGTTGAGGCCTGTTGGGGGTAGAGAGATTCAGAGGAAAGGATCTACTACACTGTCATAAACAATGCACAAACTTCACAACAGCTGACAGATTTACACAAACATTATTTTATATCCTGGGATTGTGCCTTCCCAGTTGCCATGCTGATTTATGACGCTCAAGACGTTACATAATCACACTAACTTATATAATACACTCACAGTCTTCTTGGCCACTGAGCAGCTTCACTGGAGCAGCGAGGGATTATGTGCCATGCTCAAGGACATGAGAAAAGAATAGATTAATTATGATTGATTAGCCTAGTTGTCTCATTCTTTTTATTCCAGTCAAAAACTCACTACCAACACGAGGGTCGCAGGTTCGCGCCCCAGTGTAACTTCCGGCTTGGTCAGGCGTCACGATTGGCTGTGTCTGTGGGTGGGAAGCCGGATTAGGGGTATGTGTCCTCACTGTCCTGCTCGCTGCACTATAGCGCCTCCTCTGGTCGGTTGGTGCGCCTGTTTGGGGCGGAACGGACCTGGTAGGAATAGCGTGATTCTCCCACGTGCTACGTCCTGCCGGTGAAGCTCCCCGCTGTCAGGTGAAAAGAAGCAGCTGACAACTGCGCATGTGTCGGAGGAAGCATGGTGCTAGTCTACGGCTCTCCCCAGATCAGCAGAGGCTGGAGCAGTGACCGGGGCATGAGAAATTGGCCAAGTTGGGGTTTCAATGAGGGTTTCAAACTTCCATGATTGGAATTTGGAAACCCTCATTAGTGTTTTGCTTGCACCTGTGTTTATTTTGCCTTTTCGACACAAAATGGCCCCTGTGAAAAGGGTCTATTGGGGAGAAAATGGGGGAAAATCAGAAGGAAAAAAAACACTTCCTTAACCACAAGCTAAAGCATCTTAACTCCCTCTATGAATTGAAAGATGTATTTTCTTCGCACAACATCATTTTAACTTCATCATGTTATTACCATACTAGGATTGTTAAATTCCTCTCCTTAAAGTTAGTGAAAACCCACATGTGAATTAAAAGCACATGTGCCTTCTGGATAACATATTGATTTTCATATGAAAGTTTCCATTTACATTTTTCACCTCTGAACTGTGTTTTTGCATGGGAAACAAATATCATATTTAATGTCCAGTGAAAACCTGAAAAAGAACGGAAAAAAACTATGAATTGAAATATTCATATCTGAAGTGCAAACACAAGTGGTGTCAAGTGCAAAGTGTACAAAAAAACAAAAAAGCAACATGTCCAAAAAGTGAAAGTGAAAACCCACGTTTTCACATGTCTAAAATTAGATAGAGGGGACAAAGAGAACATGCAGCCTGTGCTAATTGTTAATTTCCCATGTAGGCTCTCAGATATAGGATACACAGTTGTTAATAAAACACTGAATTGAAATGGGGGAGGGGGGGGATAGGCAGTGGCCGTAGATCATCTCTCAAGTAGGCTATTCCATTTATACGTTAGTGCTAAAATGCATTGTAAAATCTATTGTAACAGTCCATCCACCTCTGCGTCTAATATAGCGTTGTCAGCAGAGTGATATAGAGACAGAGACAGAGGGGAGACGTTTTAACTTCAGTGCTGGACTGCACCGAAAGTGCTTATTGATCAAAGTGGGCCTGTGCTGGATGGAGGGCTGAAATGTTATTATAGCTTCAGCTGTTCTAGTTTGCAGAGAGACAGAGTGAGGTGTGTGTGTGTGTGTGTGTGTGTGTGTGAGAGAGAGAGAGAGAGGGGGGGGGGGAAGAGAGAGAGAGAGAGAGA
>NC_139626.1:7011123-7016123 GCF_964638095.1 Poromitra crassiceps | reverse complement strand
GTAGTCCAATGACATTGGTGTACGCCCACTTCTTCCAAAGGCCCATCTCAAATCACTGGAGTGGGCTGGATGCCAAACACCGTAAAGGACGCAGAAGAAGAAGATTTATTTCAAGTATCAAAGCAGTAGAGAGAGAGAGACACACAGCACCAGGGACAGACAGGCTGCATGAAAAATATAAGCCATAAATAAGCCTACAACAATCAGTGGTGATATCATCAATGAGTGATGTAATCAGGATGGTACTCGAGCAATGGTGATGTCATCAGACAGTGATATCATCACTCAGTGATGTCACTTGAACACGTTTTCCCTTCAGAAAGCCTTCCAGGAATGGCTGCTCAAGCAATGCATGGCGATATGCAGCTCCACTCTCCACTCACAACATAGGAGACCTGGACAAACTGGGGAGTACCCTGCTGCAGGAAGACCTGGACAAACTGAGGAGTACCCTGTGCAGGAAGACCTGGACAAACTGAGGAGTATCCTGTGCAGGAAGACCTGGACACACTGAGGAGTACCCTGCTGCAGGAAGACCTGGACACACTGAGGAGTACCCTGCTGTAGGAAGACCTGGACAAACTGAGGAGTACCCTGCTGCAGGAAGACCTGGACAAACTGAGGAGTATCCTGTGCAGGAAGACCTGGACAAACTGAGGAGTACCCTGCTGCAGGAAGACCTGGACAAACTGAGGAGTATCCTGTGCAGGAAGACCTGGACAAACTGAGGAGTATCCTGTGCAGGAAGACCTGGACACACTGAGGAGTATCCTGTGCAGGAAGACCTGGACAAACTGAGGAGTACCCTGCTGCAGGAAGACCTGGACACACTGAGGAGTACCCTGCTGCAGGAAGACCTGGACACACTGAGGAGTACCCTGCTGCAGGAAGACCTGGACAAACGGAGGAGTACCCTGCTGCAGGAAGACCTGGACAAACTGAGGAGTATCCTGTGCAGGAAGACCTGGACAAACTTAGGAGTACCCTGCTGTAGGAAGACCTGGACAAACTGAGGAGTATCCTGTGCAGGAAGACCTGGACAAACTGAGGAGTATCCTGTGCAGGAAGACCTGGACAAACTTAGGAGTACCCTGCTGCAGGAAGACCTGGACAAACTGAGGAGTACCATGCTGCAGGAAGACCTGGACACACTGAGGAGTACCCTGCTGCAGGAAGACCTGGACAAACTGAGGAGTACCCTGCTGCAGGAAGACCTGGACAAACTGAGGAGTACCCTGCTGCAGGAAGACCTGGACAAACTGAGGAGTACCCTGCTGCAGGAAGACCTGGACAAACTGAGGAGTACCCTGCTGCAGGAAGACCTGGACAAACTGAGGAGTATCCTGTGCAGGAAGACCTGGACAAACTGAGGAGTATCCTGTGCAGGAAGAGCGCTTCAGAAGATGGATCAATGAGCAGTCAGCGTGTAATGGTACTGTTTACTACAGCACCTCTCTGAGGCGCTCAGCCTATCAGGCTGCCTGTGTGGTCTACCTGATCACCCAGGGAGAACAGGTCGACCTAGCTGTTGCCATAGGGCCTGTGTCCACCTAGCGTCTTTTTCCGACGTTAAACGCTGGGAGTGCGCTGGGGAACGCTGATCCCAGCGCACAATATACAAGGAAGCAGTCTGCAAGTAACGTTAGTTCAGCTTGATAGCTGACAGCTAGCTAGCAAGCTAACAACACAGGTAGGCTACGCTATTAAAAGCAGTAAGCACAACACTCACCAGAAATATTAAGTGTCTAGCCGATCTGCTCACAATTGAGCCGTTCTGTCTCTGTTGCGATAGTTTTTCCATATGATTAGTTACCAGAAAAGGAGCAGCCGACACCAGCGTCTTTCTGAAAAGTTAAAATATTTTCAGCTGGAAGCGCTGGGAGCGCTGGGAGCCGGGCGCACAAAAACGCCGAAAATATACACTGGACGCAGCGCACTTTCTCTAGACGTCCGTGTGCGCTCGCATACGCTCTCCCCCCCATTGGAAACAATTGAAAATAGACGCTGGAGCTGATGAAAAGACGCTAGGTGGACACAGGCCCATAGACTGCACAACTCTCTACTGGGCTGTGGTCAGGGGTCACCTGGAGTGTGTCCGGATCCTCCTGGAAGCCGTGGCCGACCCCAACGAAAGCGTAGATGGATCGGACACCCCGGCGTACTGGGCTGCCTGGACGGGAAGGCTGGACATACTGCAGGAACTCATCAGGTTCCGTGCTGCTGTTGACATGGACAGCGTTCACACCCTCAAGATGTCTCCTCTCTACATCAGTGCTGAAAGCAACCACCTGGACTGCTTCCGCCTGCTGCTCCGGGCCGGCGTTCTGACCCGTGACGTGGCTTCTCGCCTGCTGGAGGTGGGGCTGTCACTGTTTCCCAAAATAAAGTTCGAACAAACTTCAATTTGCCCGCAAAATGTTCGAATATATTCAAAGTTTTTTGGTTAATTTTTTTTTTTTGCAGGCCATAAATATATATAATATAATATAAAATATTAAAAGAATATAAAAAAAAAATCCTCAGCTGTCCTCATGGTCCAGTCAGTCAGCTCCTCTCCGCTGCTGTGTTAGCTTGGACGCTCACAGTCATAACACTGCCTCACTAACTTGGCTGCATCCAACTCGAGACAACTTTTCAGGCCCTGGAGACAATCTTTCTCAGAAGAGACTAACGCGACAAATCTGGAGACTTTTTCTGACATGGGATTAACATTACCAGCAAGCAGCAGTTGGTTAATTTGGTTAATAAAAAAATAAATAAAAAAATAAATAAAAAAATCGAACATGGCAAATTACATTCGAACATGCCCCTCCTCCCCCATATTCGAAGTTAAATTCGAATTTCGAATAAAAAGTGACAGCCCTACTGCATAAGGGGTGCGACGCGGCCGTCGTCCAGCTGCTCCTGGACCACGGCGCCGATCCGGCCCTGGTGACGGAGCAGGCACAGCTGGAGGAGAAGGCGGATCCTGAGGCTCTCAGGGTCTTTCTGGAGGCCAAGAGATGTCATTGCAGTCTGGCCCACATGTGTCGGATGCGGATCCGCGAAGCCTTGGGTACACAACGCCTGAAGCAAGTCCACACCCTACCACTAACACAAGTGATGAAAGACTATGTGCTCCACCAAAACTGACTTGAAGGACTGTCAGTTAATTTATTTTCATTTTCTAGATTTAGTTCTTCAGTGACTGTGTTTCAAACATCCAGGACCAGAGATTAAATACCATCAGCATACACCTCCTGTAACCAATCCTACTACTATAATTGGAGAGCTGTGTGTCTGTGTGTGTTCGGTTCATCATCTCCATCTCCAGAGTCGCCACCCCAGAATTGAGCGTGCATAGCATGCACAAATTCTAGTTATCTTAATATGATGTGAGGTTCAGTTAGCTTTGCACAGAAGCGTAGAAATGTTTTATTTTTATTTTATACTTACATTTCAGAGGCTGTAATATTTTACTTTTACTTGAGTAAACAAGTTGATTCAGTACTTTTACCAGTCGTTTTTTTATACAAGCAACACACACACACACACACACACACACACACACACACACACACACACACACACACACACACACACACACACACACACACACACACACACACACACACACTTGAATAATAAAAGGTGACCTTTTGCACATGTAAGAAGCAACTAATTCCCACTGTGGCAAATGCCTAGCACTCCGCTCTGCTTTTGAAGTGACCGGGCAGTGGGTGGGAGAATTATGTGAGACTGGCACCCGTGCCATCCTGTGCCATCCTGTGCCATCCTGTGCCATCTGGGCATTCGCTGGGCCTGGAATGCACATGGCCGCCTGATGATGGTGGGGCAGGTATGTGGGACTGGTAGTGCAGTAGCGGTGTGGACACCGTTTAAGGCCTATTACCATAAGCTGTGTGGTGGAAATGCCAGTGGGTTTGCGCAATGCGGCCCAAATGAATGGTGTCCTTTGAAAGACACCCGGTGCCTCTCGGTGATATTAGCACTATATTTATGGTAGTGGCAGTTTTGTTTTGAGTTAAATGCTGGTATCTCAGTATAAGCACATAGGACACAGAGTTTTATGCACCTCCAAAATCTCATCACAGGAGCTGGAAACGTCAACGTAAACAGGGACAACTTTGGCCCAGGACCACGTGCATCATGTACCAACGGTACCAACGATGAAATGACATTTGATAGTTTTGAAAGGCCAGAAACATAATCAGCTCTATGAATGAGAAACACATTTCCAATCAACAATTATCAACTCAAAATAATTGGGGGGGGAATCAACATTTACTCACACTGGGGAATTTGCGGTGCATAATATTATCAAAACAATATAACATAATCACTGGTTTATTTAATAAACATTTCAGGGGTGTTACTTTTTGGAAATGGGTGTCCTCCTTAAAGCATCTGATTTGCAACGCTTAGTTGGAAAATCACAAGACACAAGACATTTATGAATTATATCCCAGGTTTCCTCATGTATGAGTGGAGTATGCCATTTACCAAAACATACAAACGGATGAGATGATATTGTGCTGTTAAATATAGGTTCAAAACCAGGCTATGTCTTTGCCTGTTGTTCAAATGGGCGCCACCCATAACATGTTTTGTGTAACATCGCACCTTGTTTTCTCAGCGCCTCCTCGGTGGTCACTGAGGGTATAGCGCCACACCGTATGATGACATCATAAAAACAATATTCCATTGAGAAAACGTGGGCCTCTGTAATGGGCAATAGCAGGTGACCACTCCCTTCTCGTGGCATGCTATATTTGCTCTGCTCAGGTATAGTTGCAGTGATGTCAGCGAGCATCAGGCGATGAAGTCAGTGGTGTTTGAAGGAGGAGTGAGATCATTTTTCCATTGACTGCAGAGTGGGGCAGTGTGTAAGGGACACCTCTTGTGGCAATCAGAGATGTTGCTTGTCGGCCTGCATGCCTCTCTGGCTGTCTGCCTGTTTCTCTGCCTCCCTGCCTCCCTGCCTGTCTGCCTGTTTCTCT
>NC_139626.1:6991123-7008623 GCF_964638095.1 Poromitra crassiceps | reverse complement strand
CCTGTGGCTTCTCTCCGCTATACAGGTATCGAACAAGTTATCCCACAAAGAAGAAAAGGAGACTCAGAAAGACGTCTTCTCCAACGAGAACTTTACTGGATTTAATATCTACAGACAAGGGCCCCCCCACGGCCTTAATGACGACTTCTCCATCAAACCCTTTCTATCAATTATTGGACTAAGTATGGGCTTAGAAGACTGTATACCTTTGCCTCTGAGAAGGTTACCTTTCCTGACGCTTCTCTCCCCTTTTGATAATTATTTTTTTGATAAGTCTATTGACAACATCTTTTCTAATATTATTGTGTTTATTGTTGTTTGTTCTGGTTGCCTAATGTTACTTCCCTTTCTTTGGGCGGGGGTAGAGTTTAAATACTTCCATTAATATCACATCATGAGGCTATATAGTAACCCACCCATAATAATAACTTCAGAGTTTATAGGCCACATAAATAAAATAAAATTGGCCCTTTTACTGTGTATTTTTGATCCATGTTTATTGTAGCGAAGCTTGTGTGCTTGCTGGGGGCGAAGCCTTTGGGCTTGCCTCGTGAAGTGTGCTGGATCTTAGATGAGGGCTCACGGGCTGTGATCGATCAGAATCACGGGGATGGAGATAGGGACCGAGATGTCGGTCCTCGGACGCGGTTGAAGTACCACTGGTGACCTGTCTGGGTGTAAGGCAGTCGGTCATCAGGGCCTGGCTGGTTGTAAGATAGCCAGGATTCAGCTCAAGTTCGGAATTGGTTGTGCTAATGGTTGACATTATGAAGGGTAGTAGGGAGTAAGAATACCTGAAGAAGTATGGAAGTAGAAGGAATCTCTAGGGAATCAACGTCACAGAACACCTTGTTTATATCCCCGCGTTTGTGATGTCACAACGTTCAGGGGGCTATGACATCATCGGTGTTATGTCTGACATCGCCGATGACCTCACAGGTGAACTCTATGCTATGACATCATTGTCATCGTTGATGATGTCATCGTCATTACGTCGTTGGCGCGCATCGACTGCCCCAAGAACAGGCCTGACGGTGGGCCATTATGGACCCTTTTCTACATTTATGATAATGCTACTTTCACTCACTAATACTCAGCAATGTCAGATTGTATTATCAGAGTTATTTCCTGCTTTTTGTCTTGTCTTTTCATACTTTATGTGTTAGATATCACATTGTCTATCATGTCTCATGTGTAACCCCGGGTTAAATTGAGGTACAATCTGTCTCTAAACTTAACACCAAACAATTATCCCTATTATCCCTATTTGCTTAAAACTAATATCCCCATTATCATTCTGGCCTAATATAATTCTATGTCCTGTCCCTTTAATTCGTCCTGTAAAGTTTGTATGAGATCACAAACAATCCTCACACCTGGGGAACAACCAAACATGCTCAGCATGGCGGTCGTGTGATTGGTTAATATAGAGAGACTACTCTTCTCTCTTATTTACTATTGGATGGTGGGGGGAGAAGGCGGGACTAGAGAGGCCAGCAGTCAGTTTGCTGGGGGTCTTGGGACCATAGATATATATAAAGGCTAGATAGCTTACCCGCGCTGCCGGCCAATGGAGAGCGACGTCGTCGCATGGCGGCCATCTTGCTACAGGGAGCTACTAGGAGTTATGAGCATCTGTTGTTGGGTTAGTATGGCAACATCATATGATCATAACTCCTAGGGAAATTGATGAAACTGCATGAAACTTTGTGCCTGAATCCCTCTCATGGCATAGATGCTTCGGTTTAATTTTGGTGTAATTTGGAGCTCATCAAAAAAATAGTGTTTTTAGTGTTTTTTTGGTCTATCTCGGGAACGGAATATGCTTGTAATAAACCAAACCGTTTGTAAATCTGTCAAGATTTCAGCGAGTTATGAGTATTTTTGTCTGTGCAGGTCACCAGCTACCATAGAACGTACCAGAAAGGCACTGTAGCAAGATGACGGCCGTTCAACGACGCTGCTGACTCCGCCTTAAGCCATCTAGCCTTTATATATATCTATGCTTGGGACCAAACATCTACCGTGAGTAGCTAGCTGGCCAACTAATAGCAGCTAACTGTAGCCAGGTAATAGCAGCTAGCCATAGCCCCAAATTGGTTAACTGTTACTGTCGCGAGGTCACTAAGCCAAGCAGCAAAGAGGCTGACCATTACTGCAGCTTTGTCAGTGGCTAACAGTCACTTTAAGGGTGATAGCTAACAGTGATAGCTGCGGTTGTTTCCTTTGATCTCCGCCGAGGCACAGCACCAGACAGCCACGGTGCTCGTTGAGGCTTCCCATGGTTGCACCTGTGGCTACGCTGGAACCAGATAGCGCCCCGTGCTTCCTGGGCATCACACAGTGGCACCTCTGGCCACGAGGGAGCTCCACAACCCTCCATCGAGGGAGACAGCCATCTCTTTTCCCCCTGTCCTTCCTGTTTCCTCCGGAAGTGGAGGTTGAAGAGGGAAGAGGATTTCTTTTGAAGAGGATTCCCTGTATAAGAAGAGTCTGGTAAGAGGGGATTTCTGTGCTGTTGAACTGTGGTGAGCAGTCCAGTGCTGAATACTCTTGAGCGCTCAACTTTATCAGGCCTGCAACGGGGAGGTTTATTTTATTTATTGCCGGCTTTATTTGTTTGTGGTACCACTGTTGTGCTGTTGATATTCTCCAGTTCGGGTAATATTACTGTATTTTCATAGACAGTATAAACCATTATGGACTAAGCCATAAGTCTGTTTTTGCAGAGAGGTATTTAATTTGGGTTTTCTATTCTCACCAGTGCTTACACTTCCTCTACAGGGTTGAGGAGTTATTTACCAGTGTGCTATTACCTGTCATTTTGATTTTCATCCCCTTTTAAGGTAAAAGGCTAGCAGCCTATATTTCAGTTACAGTGTTTACCCAAATGCCTGAAGTATAACAGTGTTACTGTACCTGGCACCCTTTTTTTTTTCCATTGGAGAGAATAAATATTGTCATTCCTTTTTGTATATCACAAACTATCTTTGTCGGCGTAATTAATAAATAGAATAAATAGGATGAATAGAATAAATATGTGTATATTAAAAGGGGTTAAAAATACAAGGTTAAAAGCTTAAAAACAGCGGGTCATTTCATAATTTAAGCAGTAAATTAATTATTTAAAAACCATACCACAACACTTATATAGGGGTTGGTCATATAGAAGGACCCAGGGCGCTTACTCTCATTCAATACCACGGGAAAAGCGCTACACATGACATAACCACACCCACTGGTGGGTGTGGTTATGTGGCTATTAAGCTTCATTATGAGGAACACCTGAACCTGTTTGATCATTGCAAACCTTACCTGACGAAGAGCCTGTGAGGGCTCGAAACATTGTCATTTTTTATGTTAAATAAATCAGAAACATATTGGGAGTTACCAACAGTGAGACTTCCTGAATCTCACGAAGTAACAATTTTTTTGACTCAGCACCTGGAAAAGAGATGTGCGTGTGTACACTTTGACTTCTCACTATTTAGATTGATGATGTCACAGACGATGTCACATTGCATGAGTAGAGAGGCACAGACACACACAGACACACAGATGATGTCCTTATTTGTGAGGGCTGATGACATCACTGATGACTGAGCAATATGTGGGACAGTTATTGATGATGACACTCGACACAGACTATCCCTAGAAGGCCTTCTCAGTCACATCACAGGACTTCTCGTGGTTACAGAACAGGCAGGTGAACCAGGTCCAGGTTACCTGTCTTTTTTTCTTCTTCTTCTTCTGTTTCTTTTTTGGGGTGGGGTGGTGCATTCTGTTTGACTTTCTGCATCCCATGTTTAATGGGCTAGGTCAAAAGGATGGCACTTGCAGCAGAGGATGCTCTCCATTCATCCGGAGGTATCCATCCTACCGGTCCTCCTTAAAAAAAAAAAAAAAAAAGTATTATATCTTTAAATTTTTTGCAAAACAAAAGAGAGTCAAATCAATCCCTCTCCCACATACACAGACTGCACTGAGCCCTCCAGCCGCCCTCCACCCCCCGCCCCAGCCCTTTACCCGTCTCAGCATGACATCAGCTCGTCCTGGGTTACTCGGCCTCCCGAGTGTCCTGATGGCACAGATAAGGCAGGAAAGTCACTGATTAGCTGGGAATCTCGTTACACAGGGAGCAATGGATCCCTCCCTTCCTCCTCTCCTCTCCTCCACCACTCCTCCTCTCCTCCTCTCTCCTCCACCACTCCTCCTCTCCTCCTCTCCTCTCCTCCACCACTCCTCCTCTCTCCTCCACCACTCCTCCTCTCCTCCTCTCTCCTCCACCACTCCTCCTCTCCTCCTCTCTCCTCCACCACTCCTCCTCTCCTCCACCACTCCTCCTCTCCTCCACCACTCCTCCTCTCTCCTCCACCACTCCTCCTCTCCTCCACCACTCCTCCTCCTCTCCTCCACCACTCCTCCTCTCCTCCTCTCTCCTCCACCACTCCTCCTCTCCTCTCCTCTCCTCCACCACTCCTCTCCTCCTCTCTCCTCCACCACTCCTCCTCTCCTCCTCTCTCCTCCACCACTCCTCCTCTCCTCCTCTCCTCCACCACTCCTCCTCTCCTCCTCTCTCCTCCACCACTCCTCCTCTCCTCCTCTCTCCTCCACCACTCCTCCTCTCCTCCTCTTCTCTCCTCCACCACTCCTCCTCTCCTCTCCTCTCCTCCACCACTCCTCCTCTCCTCCTCTCTCCTCCACCACTCCTCCTCTCCTCCACCACTCCTCTCCTCTCCTCCACCACTCCTCCTCTCCTCCTCTCTCCTCCACCACTCCTCCTCTCCTCCTCTCTCCTCCTCCTCTCCTCTCCTCCACCACTCCTCCTCTCCTCCTCTCTCCTCCACCACTCCTCCTCTCCTCCTCTCTCCTCCTCCTCTCCTCTCCTCCACCACTCCTCCTCTCCTCCTCTCTCCTCCACCACTCCTCCTCTCCTCCTCTCTCCTCCTCCTCTCCTCTCCTCCACCACTCCTCCTCTCCTCCTCTCTCCTCCACCACTCCTCCTCTCCTCCTCCTCTCTCCTCCTCCTCTCCTCCTCTCCTCCACCACTCCTCCTCTCCTCCTCTCTCCTCCACCACTCCTCCTCTCTCCTCCACCGCTCCTCCTCTCCTCCTCCTCTCTCCTCCACCACTCCTCGCCTTCTTCACCAACACCATACACGAGTGGCTCTGAGGTGAAAGTGTTAATGAGCAGATCAGAATATATATATATATATATATATATATATATATATATACACACATATACATATATATACACACACATACATATACTGTGTGTGTATATATATATATATATATATATATATATATATATATATATGTGTGTGTGTGTATATATGTATATGTGTGTGTGTGTGTGTGTGTGTGTGTGTGTGTGTGTGTGTGTGTATGTATATATATATATATATATATGTATATATATTTATGTGTGTGTATATATATGTATATGTGTGTGTGACTGTGTATATATATATATGTGTGTGTGTGTGGGTGTGTGTGTGTGCGTGCGTGCCAAAAAAATCAAACCTGGTCCTGCACGAATCTGAAAAAAAAAAATCTCTCCGAACCCAAACTGAGCTGCGGATATATCAATCCCTATATTTCAATTGGAACCTAATCAGAATGTAATAAATTAATTGAGGGATTCACAGATATCCCTGTTGTGTGTACTTAAGGCATACAAGAGAGGTCATGTAGCAGAAATGCATTTAGACGTGTGTCATGTTCACCATCGTTGAGGCAGCACAGTCCTAACGTTGCTCCAACATGGTGAGGTGAAGCATTAGGCTAGCTTGTCAACCACATCTGCTATATAACAGCATTAGCAACGCTGGCACAAAGTCCGCTTAGTTCCAGGCAGTTTGAACAAGCACATATCACAACAAAAACATGCCGGGGGTCGACTTCACTTCAGCAGCCCCTGTTGCTCTGATGTCCCAACATTCCCCGCTGGTGTTGTCAGAGCGCTGTGCTGTGTTGCTGCTGCGTTGGGCTCATTGTGCAGGGGACAAGGAGAGCGTACGCATGCTTGAGGGGAGCCCCCTTTAAGACTCAATCAGTGCTTTGGTGGGGTCCATTGACCCAGAAAATGGCTTTCCACAGCCAGAGGAAATGATAGCCAGTAATCACCTTACTGGCAACGCTGACGAAGGAATGCTGGGTGATTTCGCACATAGTTGCGGAATAGAATAGAATAGAATAGAATAGAATAGAATAGAATACAACAGTTTAATTAAATATTGTGAGTAGGGCTGCAACTAACGATTATTTTCATAATCGATTAATCTGTCGATTATTTTCTCGATTAATCGATTAGTTGTTTGGTCTATAAAATGACAGAAAATGGTGGCAAATGACGATCAGTGTTTCCCAAAGCCCAAGAAGCCCCTCAATTGTCTTGTTTTGTCCACAACTCAAAGATAATATCAGTTTACTGTCATACAGGAGTAAAGAAACCAGAAAATATTCACATTTACGAAGCTGGAATCAGAGAATTTAGACCTTTTCTCTTAAAATTGTACTCAAAACGATTAATCGATTATCAAAATAGTTGTCGATTAATTTTCTGTCGATCGACTAATCGATTAATCGATTAATCGTTGCAGCTCTAATTGTGAGTAAAGTGAACAATGAAAATGCACACACTTTTAACTTCAAGATAGGGAATCGAGTATTTTCGTATAGCTATATTTTATATTTCTGTATCTCTGTCCTCCATTTCCTGTAGGCAGCCTACACACTATATGCTTAGATAATAGATAATATGCATGTTCTGCTGTTGTTTTTGTTGTTGTGGCGGCTTAGATTTGGTTGCTAGTGCCGTTTACAAACATGTTTCCCACACATTCCTGTCATACACACTTCATACGAGAGCGGTGAGCAGGTGTATCATGTGTCTCTCGTGTCACTTTCTCATGGGAGACGTGGTGGTTGAGATCGTAGATAAAACAAAGGGGACGTAAATGTTCACTCCCAGCCAGCTATTCTCATAGCGAAGGCCTCGTGTGAGGGCGATGACTGTGTGTGAGGTGACTTCTTCCCCCCGACAGACAAACCTGCCAGACTCATGCATGTGAAAAAGTTCGCCGTAGCCCTGGAGCTAATAACGCCATATCGAGACGCACGGTGCACCCGATACGGGTGGGTCTGGCTCAATGAAAACATTTTCCCTGTGCTATCTTGTTACAAATGCCATTGCATAATCACTGGCAATTCTAAATAGGTCATTCAGCCACTTGTTATTTAAGATCTTTTAGAGGACCTGTTTTGACAGTCGTGCCAATTGATCTGGGTTGGAATCCAGTTTCACGTGGGAATTGATTGCGTGTGATAACGATAGAATGATTGATTGACTTGATTGAGAAGGCAAGAATGAATGCAACAGTCCACTCCACTACTGGACACCAGATTGGGCCATGAATTCTTAAACAACAAACAAACAAACAAACACAAAAACAGCAAGCTTATTACGCTTACATTTGGTCCTTATGTAACCCCATTTAAATGAAAGACAACCTCATTTTAAATTGGATTGATTATTGAATGAATGGTGAAGTACTTCAGTGAAATAATGCTTATGACTAAGCAGCATAAGGTTTGGCAAACGTCAAGAATTCTACAACTAATCAGGCACCAAGGCTGCAGTGCCAAAGTTTTTGAAAATCCAGGCTAACGATTTGTTCACCCCTCCACAGTCCACACACACACGCACGCACACACGCGCACACACACGCGCACGCACGCACGCACGCACACGCACACGCACACACACACTGTGCACACACAGGCGGACAGAGGAGGCCGTGATTTACATCCGAGCTACGTGCACATTTAAAACACCTTATCGTCACCATGACACATTCTGGGAAGTCAAAGTGTGATCAAACCTCGTCACATTCTTTACCAAATTCAGAGTGAAAAACGATGTGAAAGAAAGGCACACAGCAGCAGGAGAAACGGCTGTGACCCCTGACCCCTGCTGGCTGGGGTGGTCTAATCCGGTCCAAGTTGCAGGAACACTCTGGACCTTCTGGATGAAAGAGGTTTGGGGAGTTTACAGGACAGGATTATTTAGCGGAATGCTTGTTTACATGTGAAAGACAAATGCCTCTCAGGCAAATATTCATTTATTACCCTCACAACATGACTCAAATACAGCAGCCAATCGAGAAGGTGTCCAGATGCCTGCTGGACCTCGATGTGGTTGAAATTACTCCTCGTGTATCTTTATCCATGAATAGACACGGGTCATATTGAAGGTGCTTCACTTCTATATTTTGTACAAGAATAGAAATTGAAGTTCTTTGGCAGCACAGTTGAGAAGTGTTTACACATTCAAGTCTTTCTCTCTTTTTAATTGATGCCTGTGAGCAGCGCGTCTCGTAAAATGCGTCGAGAATAGACGGACACAAAAATCCGAGCATACCGTAAAACCTCAAATAAACGCCGAGTCCCAAGTAGACGTGGGTCCCTTATAGATGCCGGGTCTGGGCTGGCTACATGTTTTGGTAAATAAACGCCGGTCCCAAATAGAAGCCGGGTATGGCGGAGTCGGTCATCTTGTTGGCAAGACGAGAGATTGTACTTTCTCCCACCTGTCAGACAGTTCACTCACTCACTCACTCACTCACAGACACCTCTCATTCTTATTATCCACCTTATTTTTGAATGCCCCACTGTAAAAAATAATTGTGGGTAAGGTCCGGTTTAACGTGACTTACTGTATTGTTGCAGCTTGCCATTTCCTTTGTTATACTCTGCTGCAGACCCGAATTATAAACCGGAAACGTTATAAAAGTTATAAATATAGTCACGTTATAAACAACTAACCAACGCTGGGGGTCCGTATGGAAACAGTGTTACTCGAAATGGTTAAAAGTTAAATCAATTTGGTCATTCAGTGGCGTTTTACTGCCATGAAAAGTAACTATTACGCTAGCCGCTAGCATTAGCCACAGTAGCCGACTACCCACAATGCATTATGTTATCCCAGCACCCAAACGACACGGCCGTAGAGCAGAATGGCTCTGCTGTAAAATCCTCATAGACGTTTTTTTTGTCAAGTTAAAACAGTGTAAAAAATGACACCGGAAGCGGATGAAGCACCCATCAGGCATCATGGCAGCTAGAAATAAGCTGGATAGGATGTGCAGTTGTTTTCATTCTGTTCAGTTGGAGGCCTTATTTTAGTTACTTTTAGTTACTTATTTTACTGTAACTAACACATGCTGTCACATCCTCCAGTGAACAGCAAAGTGTGTGGTGGTGTGATCTGGGCAGGTCACAACACACGGCAACGTCAAGAAGGAAGACGTCAGGAGTGGAATACAATGCAGATAAATGAACATTGTGATTATGTCTGCTCCGTGGCTCTGTACTGTATTATCTACCTGAGCAAATGGCTAATACTGCATTATGTAGCGCAGTGATACTCAACTGGCGGCCCATGGGCCACATGCGGCGCTGTGTGGCCCGCGATGGAATTGCAATTTTTTTTTATTTTATTTATTTTTTATTTTTTACAGTGCACCTGAACGCAACATGTAAGATACCCGCTGAATAAGGCCATGTTCAGACTAGGAGGCCACTTCTTATTTGTGAACTTTAGTGACCTATTAATGACTTTATCCAGATTGGTTTTATGAGTCTGGACGCTCCAAGTCTGATTTGTGTCACTTGTCCCAAACCACATATGGAGGTACCGTAGTTTCCAATCTGCTTTCGACTGATGTGACTTGAGTGCGGACGCGCAGATCCACCAAATCTGATTTGAACGTCACTCGCAACTCGTCATCAAATGCTTCTGCGCAGGAAAACCACGTCACCAACGTACGTATTTACTGACGCCCACGTCGTTACCATAATGTCCAAATGTTCATGTCATTCTGGCCAATACTCCACTTCTGTTATAGCATTTCAGTCTGGAATATGGAATATCTTTCAATAATCTATGATTTAGCTGCTAAATTGTCAAATACCGCCGTCTGCTCGCTACCCAGGCACTTATGTATGTACTTAACCTAACTAACTTAACCTAACTAACTATCCGGTGTGCACAACACTGTCAGACTAAACTCCGGCTGACACCCCAAAAACATACAATCCGCTACAGAAAAATGTGTATTGATTGTTTATTAACTGGCACCTGGCCTTCTATCATTTCACGAAAGTGGCCCCCGGGCAAAGCAAGTTGAGTATCCCTGATGTAGCGTATAGGTGAGGGCAGAGGGCACAGGTGGTGCACTGCACTGACACAAGATGATAAGGTTTATGGTGAGGACGTCTCCCGGCAACAAAGACTGGCTGATGTCAAATCCTGGCACTGTTTGGTTTGAGTCAATATTTTGGTGGGTGAATGCTGGAAACCACGTGACTGCTCGTTCATATTCAGCATTGTCAATAATTGAGAATGCTTGTGTATTTAGTTGAAATAAAGGGCGAGTTTTATGTCCTGAAAATGTGATCCAGTTACCATGTCATAACCTAGCCACAGACGCCACCATGAGGTTATCTCTGGTAGAGCACCATGTCCACTCGATTGTGGATAGATTGTGTGTTTGTCACTTTGTATTTGAGTCAGTATATGAACTTCAGGCCTTGAGGGCAATAGTTACTTTCCGACAGAGCAGTGTTTGTGAGTCACACACTCATTGCAGACTCATAGGAGCCTATACGTGTGTGGCGTGTGCCCTGGCGTGTGGTTGTGTGTGTGCAGTGCACTGGTGTGTGTGCACCGGTGTGCGGTTGTGGGTGTGTGTGTGTGTGTGTGTGTGTGTGTGTGTGTGTGTGTGTGTGCACTGGTGTGTGGTTGTGTGTGTGCACTGGTGTGCGGTTGTGTGTGTGTGTGTGTGTCATGGACATATTATAATATATCTCAGTGGTGTGTGTGTGTGTGCGTGCGTGCATGCACTGGTGTGCGGTTGTGTGTGTGTGTGCGCGTGCGTGCGTGCGTGTGCACTGGTGTGTGGTTGTGTGTGTGTGTGTGTGTGTGCGTGCGTGCATGCACTGGTGTGCGGTTGTGTGTGTGTGTGTGTATGTGTGCGCGTGCGTGCGTGCCTGTGCACTGCTGTGTGGTTGTGTGTGTGCGCGCGCGTTGCACTGGTGTGTGGTTGTGTGTGTACACTGCTATGTGGTTGTGTGTGTGCACTGGTGTGACTCAGCAGCAAAACAAACAACACTCATGTGTCATTGTCTCTGCCAATTCCAAACAAAAAGCAGTTCAAAATGAAGGTACAGGAAAGCTGTATCGAGTTATTGCTTTCTCATTGATTTTTCCCATCCTGGCATATTATGAGAAAATATTTGTTCAGCAAAATGATGGAGGGGCCGGCCATATCGCTGTCAAATACAGTATGTGGATATTACATTTATAATGATCGCTTTTTGAATGGGCTTTTCATGAAAGACAAAGCTCACAGTCTTTTCTTACATGTGTGGCCTATGCAAGGGCCCAGAACATCTTATCCGACCAGGGGCCCCAGGGACAACATGTGCTATGGGCCCCTACATTGACAGTGATTGCCCTGTACCCAACCCAACGCCATACTGAAGATTGCTCAATGGAAGTGATCGTCAAGATAGATTTCAAATTTGTACTCGAGTGCAAAATTTAGCTGCATTTAAATCACAGAACTCTAATGAGAAATTTGTTGAGAGCATGAACATCCAGAAACCCGTGAAGTCCTGTGCCACCCTGTCTCGGCACTGGAAAAGATCTGGGAATAAAGCCTTCGTGACTCTGGCCCGGGGGAACGACAGATATGGCTCCCTTTTCCAGCAGAAAATGTATTTATTTCTGGCGAATGAGAGCTGCCCCGCCCTGCTGGGCGTTTGTATGGATAATGCTGGAAAATCCGGGTGGTGGAACACATCCAAAGTGGAGCCTGTAGCCCTTTTCGATCGTTCCCCAAAACCCATTCCGGGGCTCCTATATCTTTCCAAACCTTGAGGTTTTCCGCAAGATTTGGATTTAGGAGCTGTGATCATGACCCCTAGCTGGAGAAGGAGGAACCGACATCGGTGCTGTGTTTAGGGCTGTTTGCTGTTTGCAAAGTAAAGCGCTGAAAATGGTCAAAATATAACGTACATGAAATGTACACTGACATTGATTTGTTTAGCCTTCTTTTAGGTGGCTAACTTACGGTTTGGCTCGTGACCCCCAATCTCAGAAGCAGAGCTGCTCCTCTGCTCCTCCTAACTGGGAGATGCATTCTACTGTGGGTAGGCCACTGACTATCGATAAGTATCTCATACAAGTTACAACCCCACGTCAAAAAATCTGAACTATCCCTTTAAGCTAGCTATAGCAACAGAGAGCTGATGTGCTCCTTCATGGGCGAGGAGAAGTTTGAGAATGACAGCTTACCCTGTTAGCCTGCCATGTACTTCTGAGATATGTTGTGTACTGCCTGGTGGAACAAGGACCCCTCCTCCCCAAGGGTATCATTACAACTGCCCGTTTAGTATCACACTATGATATTCATTTCTGACTGGGACAATCAGAGATTTGATCAGAAATGACTCAAAATATTATGTGTGTGGACTTTTATAAGTGCTGGGGACAATATTTTGTCACACCATATGAGCTTTTTCATGTTTGGCTGAAAATGGTGAAAAAGTGAGTGATGAATTGCACGAATGTTCAGTATGTTCACATAAAGCAGCATGCTTTGAACAATATAAAAGACGTTTTTGAGAAATGTAATTTGTATTTATTGGTGTTTGATGCTTAGGACCAAAAAAAGGCCATGTCACTTCAACCACCCCATTTACAGCTGCTTTCTTGAGAATGGAGTGTTATAAATGAGCACTAGATGGCGCCAATGTACTACTATTTTTCAAGTCAACTCTGGTCTTGCAACACCTGAATAAAGCATGAGACAGCCACCTCAACAATATACCGGTAATCGTTGATGTGAGGATGGACACTTCCTCAGACAACTCAAAAGTCAAGCGCAGTCTACTGGTCCAATTTGACACAGCCATCATCCAAAGCATCCTGTCACTATCAATCACCGTCTGGGACGAGAATACCAAACACAATGGACAGAATCATCACTAGAGCATCAAAGATAGGTTGTAAACTCCACTGGACTCCATATTAGGGATGCACCAATATGAAAATTTTGGCCGATGCCGATAACCGATATTAACATTGCTGTTATGGCCGATAACCGATATTTACCGATGTCGATATGATCTGTATAAAACCACATTTTTATGATCATCACATTTTGTACATACTGAAAAACACATGTTAACACTGAATTTGAAAAAGTTATGCATTTCTTTATTTGCAAAGCCTTTGGAAAAGCCCATAAATCATAGATTTACTGCATTATTTCCTATCAATGTGAAGAATTTGGCTGATAATGATAACCGATATTAACATTGCAACATCTGACCGATACCGATATGACCGATATGTTAAAAAATGACTAACATCGGCCGATACCGATATGATTGCCGATATGTCGTGCATCCCTACTCCATATACAACACACCATCTCACCAGCAATCAAGATCATAGATGACCCTCTCCACCCAGCTCACCTTCTTTTCCAGCACCTCCCCTCTGGCAAAAGGTAGCCTGGTGGTCACTAGGAGGCAGGACAGCTTTTCCCCAAATGTCATAACACTCAAAAGTCTGTCTAATGGCATATGTGAACTGTTTACATGTTTGTTTTTCTTGTGGCACTTTAATAAAAGCTATTAATGTTGTATGTTGTTGTCTGTGGTGTATTGCTGCTACTACAAACTGTACTGAAAATGAATCCCACCAGCCTAGCCGTGTGGTAATAAAAGGAACCTGAAACTTGAAGAATGAAAAAGAACTATAGTAACCCTATAACATTTAGGCTACACTACAGCATCACAGCAAACACATTTAAATCATCTAAATATCTTGCTGCTTCTATATAGCTATAGGTTGAAAAAACAAATGCAATCGTCCAGCAATACCAAAATAGATGAAAATGTAGGCATACCACCACAGGCCTATAGGATTATTCATGATTCATGATTTTTTTCGCTGGGGATTGGGCAGACATGCCTTCGTGCGAATTCACGAAAGCTTCCAAAACAATACAAGTTCAGTTTTAAACCAGATCGGCCTACAATTAAGATACTCCAATGAAATACACCGTAACATCCAGGCTCTGTATTCCAAATGGAAATTTAGATTAACTGATTATTGTCTTCCCTGAGGTTAGGGACAAGCTGCTCCTTCCAGGACTGGTGATTACAACCGTTTCCCCTTCAGTGGATCCTGGTGATCACATGATTATCAATGCTTTAGCTCCTAAGGTGGCTGTGTTTTATGATGGTCATATGGTGTGTATTTTATAGGGGTGTCACGATATTTCGTCGCACGATATATCGCGATATCGAAACGTCACGATATGCGTATCGTCAGAAAAAAATGATATACCGGTAGTTTTAAAAAAAAACTTTTTTTTTTCTTTTTTTTTTTTTGCTCCTGAATAATAATAGAACAACTTTAGCAGAATCAACACGCATGAGTGAGGGGGTAGACTACTACTGGCATGGCAAAACAGCTCAAGGGGTACATAAGATTACATAAGTTTAGGGACCATTGAGCATGAGTTATTTAAGAAATAGATTGTATACTGTATTTTTCTTTCACCATGCAACAAACATTTAGTTTGTGACAGTGTGACACATTATATTGCAAGAGAAGCATTATCTTCCATGTTGTTTTCTAGTTATTATAATAACAATTTCCAAAAACAGCATTTGTTTTGTATTTTGTGTATTTCACATGAAAGACTATTTTTCCAGTATTTTCCCAGGGCTCCCTTGAAAAGAGGTTTCGATTTCAACGGGACTCACATGGTTAAAT
Source organism: Poromitra crassiceps (assembly GCF_964638095.1). Taxonomy (NCBI): domain Eukaryota; kingdom Metazoa; phylum Chordata; class Actinopteri; order Beryciformes; family Melamphaidae; genus Poromitra; species Poromitra crassiceps. The sequence goes on along the minus strand of NC_139626.1, from coordinate 6,993,761 downwards.
AAATGATAAATAAATACATAAAAATTATTTACTTTTGTTAAAAAGAATATTGTTAAAATATCGTATCGTATCGTTATCGTGAACCCAATATCGTGTATCGTATCGTATCCTGAAATTAGTGTATCGTGACACCCCTAGTATTTTACTGTATGAAGCCCTTATATAAACATGGTCACACGTTAAATCGGCTGCTTAGCTATCTGCCATCACTGACCCATCTAAGGCCATTTGAGGACAGCCTTAATGAAAAATCATTATATATAATATTACTATAATAATAGCCTACAGGAGACTGTGGTTCTCAATAGTGAGTTTTCTATTGAGCTTGTTGAACTGATTTAAACTTGTTTAAACTCTTCTGGTACCCTATTTCCGGCTTATAATAAAATGCACATTTGATTGTTTTGCTGTGATAGTCAATTAAAGATTCACTTTAATAGCCACAGTAAGTAATTAGATTACAAATGAAGTAATTACCGTAGATTACAAATGAGGAATTTGACTTAGTGCAAGTATGCAGCGCAGCGGTCACATCAGAGATGACGCAGACGCAATACTGAAAAACAATCACAAATTATAATAATTAAGTACAAACTATAAAGTCCTTTAAAGTGGCATATATGGATATATGCAGGTAGGGGGGTTAGGATCGTGTCCGTGGAGGGGACCCCGACCCCTTACTGAGCCAGTTGTGCTCAGGGTGGCATCAGGGGAAGGTGGTGGGGGTGATAAAGTCCTTATTTTGTGGGGGCTTTTGGGTCTCATTGAAGAGGCGGACGGCAGTTGGGTAGAAACTGTACTTGTGTCGAGAGGTTCTGGTACTAAAAAAACAAAAACAAAAAAAACCTTAACTTGTACCACTGTTCCTTCAGAAGTTGTAGTTATCATAGACTGTGTTACATTGTTGATTGCTCTATTGCTGACAAAAAATGTGTTATTGTAAGTCGCTTTGGATAAAAGCGTCTGCCAAATGACGTAATGTAAAGGTTCTGGTACTGCCAGACATTGGTCTTCTGCCATGGGGGAGGGCCTTGACCTGGGTGGGAGGGGTTGGCCATTGAGATTTCCACATCACTAGCTAGCCTTTTTTTGGTTATAGCTTTGGACATAATATAACATCATACCAATCAAATAAACTACTAATTAAAGAAGGAACAATTTGATTTGATTTGATAGGCCCGACATGTAGGGGCCGGGCTAGGGCCGAGATTTGAGGCCCATGCAGGGCTCTAGTCAGCCATGAACTTCCGAGACCGTGTCAGTGTGTAGGTCCTGAAGGGATGGCAGGCTGCATCCGACCACCTTTTCTGCGAGGCGGATGATGCGTTGCAGACTGGAGATGTCCTTGAGGGCAGCAGCAGCAGCAGCAGCATACCAGACGGTGATGGAGGAGGTGAGGATGGACTGAATGGTGGAGGTGTAGAAAACTACCAACGCTGCCTTTGGTGGCACCTTGAACTTCCTCAGCCGCTGAAGAAAGTACATCGTCTGTTGTGTCTTCTTGGTGAGAGCTCTGATGTTCAGCTCCCATGATCTCAGGTCCCGGCTGATGACTATCTCCACTGTCTTTTCAGCATTGAGCTCCAGGTTGTTTGGACTGCATCAAGTCATCGGGTGGTGGATCTCCTGACTGTACGCAGACTCGCCAGTCGCCACCATCGGAGACGCGCATTTGTAGGCTATCCTAAAATATATCGTAGCATGATGTAATATCGTTCATTTCTCTAAGCTTTCATTGCTCTTTATGACACTTGATCGACTTTGACGAATCTTGATACGATCATGAACATGATATTCTGAAATTTAACTCCAAGTTGAGTCACTTCTACATGGATTTGCTTTGCTCTCTCTCTCTCTCTCTGTCTTTCTCTCTGTCTCTCTCCCTCTCTCTTCCTCTGTCTCTTGTCTTCTAGATGTTTTCAGATCACTTGTTTCGTACGCTACTTTGCATTCATTGAATGAGTCTGAAGCAAGATGTGCCGTTACTGTGTGCAGTCAAACCTGAGTTTAAGATGGGGGTGGGGGGGACATATTGCCCCCAGTCCCCTACACTGTCTAGATCAGTTCTATTCACCAGTGATGGAGTTATGGTGGTATAGCAGTGGAGAGAGCCTATATGTATTTTTGGGCCTAGCTGTCTCATTCACCACATCATGGAGCAGTATTTCAATCTTGCCCACTTGTTTGACTTGCAGGGGAAATCCAGACTATCTGGTAATGATGTCACTTTTCCAAGCCTATCAAGACCAATTAGTCTACGACCCACGGACACATGCACACGGGCACTGACAGGCAGGCAGGCAGGCAGGCACGCACACACGCACACACACACACGCACATGCACGCACGCACACACACACACACACACACACGCAAACACACACACGCACACACACACACACACGCGCACGCAATGCATGCACGCACACACGTGCACACACACCATAATTAAGAAATAAGCTTATATAAACAGAGTAATACAATATCTTAAAACCCATTTAGTGGGAGCACTGAAATAAACCTTTCGCTTATTACATTTGTCAGGTCTCTCAAACTGATTGGTCTCTCTCTCTCCCCCTCTCTCTTTCTCTCTCTCTCTCTCTCTCTCTCTCTCTCTCTCTCTCTCTCAGACATGGAT
>NC_139626.1:6986298-6990923 GCF_964638095.1 Poromitra crassiceps | reverse complement strand
GTGTTGAGTGAGTTTGGGGAACTTTGGGCCCCGGCTTTAAACCTGTTGAAATCACGTTGCATTACGTTGCATTACAAAATGTGTGGATGCTTTTGTCTGGTGGTATGTGACGTGAATGAATATAATGTAGCATACAATGAAATATTACACTTCCATGTAAGGAAGGATGATAATAATAATAATGATGATGATAATAAACTTTATTTATATAGCACCGTTCATAACATAAAATGCAGCTCAAAGTGCTTTACAGAATGAATGATTAAAACAATAAGAATAAGATCATAGAAAAATACAAATAAAAGATAAATTCATAGGGCGATAAAAGGCAAATGTACTGTAATAAAACAACTTTGATAATAATTAAGTGAGAGTGATATGAAGAATAAACAGTATAAGATAACCATTAAATATGGGTAAATTAATTCAAAGCAAGGCCATAAGAAATGCGTTTTGAGCTGTTTCTTAAAACCTTCAACAGAGGTTGCCTGTCTAATATGTAGTGGAAGCATGTTCCAAATCGGTTGGAGAAAGCTGCATCACGCATGCTGTTTGTTTAGCAGGCCAGCATTCTGTGATCTGAGTGAGTGGTTTGGAATATACCGTCTCTGACAGGCAGTCTGAAAGATACGAAGGTGCGAAACCATTAGGATTTAAAAACAAACCATTTAAAAATCTATCCTCAACGTTGTATACAGTGCAGGGATGCAAATACTGTTATATGATCACTTTTCCTAGTTTTGGTTAACATTCTTGCTGCCGACAATATGTGTGTTTTTGTTGTGTTTTTTCTGGTAGGCCAGTATGAAGTGCAGTAGTCTAACAATGAAAATGAGTCAGGTTAGCATGATAGCATCTGTATAGGGTCTGAGTCTTGCAATGTTTCTTAAATTATAAAAAGCTATGTTGGTAATGCTGCTGATGTGAGTTTTAAAATTAAATTCAGAGTTGAGGATGACACCCATTTTTTTTTTTTACTTGTGGCTTGACCTGTACGAGCCAGAGTTCCAAGCCTGCTCAAAACTTCTTCTCTCTGTGCGTCTGAACCAATTATGAAGACGATCTGTTTTGTCTTCATTTAATTTGAGGAAGTTATCATTATATGTGTATGATTCAGTAAAACTATTATGCAATGTTTATCCTCCCTTAAAGTAATCAGTTAGTATAGTTAGTCCTTTGTTCCAATCCCAGCCCAATTCCAATGTCATCATAAATATTGCTTAATTTTGACAAAAAGGATTTTATAATGACTATTAATAAGCACTAACCATAAACCACCCGTGTTTCTCTTCAAAATATAAAGCTTGCATACAAATTCTTGTGAAGTTTTATATAAACCATCTGAATTTTTGATGGATGAATATAGTCTGCTTATTCACAGATATATCCCACATGACTAATGTCACATTCTTACAGAGATTATCTTTTGGCAGCTAGTTTCAAGATTGATCTGTTGATTCGAATGCCCTGACAGGCTGGCTAATCAAAATAGATACCTAAGACGACAAAGGCATTACTTGTGGGGGGAGAAAACAACTTAATTACCAACAGCATATGGAATTTAAAATGGCTTTATTCAGCGGTAGTTGCTTCCAGAACCGCCAGAACACAAGTACACAAAATACTTTCCACCCCTATAGGAATGCCATGCATCAAGTATAACCAGTAATCATGACAGATTTCTCTAAAACGTACATGTATATATACTAGGGGTGGGGGAAAAAATCGATTCACCTAAGTATCGCGATTTTTAATGTCACGATTTTTTGGATCGATCTTTTATTCCAGAATCGATAATCGCAAATTAAAAAAAAAAAAAAAAAAAAAAAAATTTTTTTTTTTTTTTTTGGGTGCTTGCAGTCAGGCCACTCACTGAACAGCAGGCCAGGCGCCGCCTACTGGTTTACTAGTGGTTTTATTACTTTATTAGTTAGTCTGAAGTAATAATTACACTTCAGGGTTAAAGTGGGTGCATCTCATTGTAAAATTGGACCCAAATCTGGCTTCAAACGGCCCAAATTTCACACGCGTTGGCCCATATCGGCCTGGCCTGCTTGGTATCTAATGCCCGGCCTGAATTATGATCCCAGTCCGCCCCTGTTTTTAACTATATCGCCCAGCCCTACTCATGATATATAATATACAGTCTCTAGTGTATGATTCAACTTTTCCCATGTTCTAATCTAGTGTAAAAAAGCAAACAAACTGAAAAAATAAAAGAAAAAAATAAACAAAAATCGCAATAAATCGTAATATCGAATCGCAATAATCGTAGAATCGCAATAATCGTGAATCGCAATATATATCGAATCGGCACCAAAGTATCGTGATAGTATCGAATCGGGAGATAAGTGAATCGGCACAGCCCTAATATATACTGTTTCTAGTATTTGTCACGATGCATTTGTTGACACTTGTGTCCAGCAGGGGGCCTGGTTTTATTTGTTTAGGCTAGACCCGGGTGCCAAAAGTTTGTTTCTCATGTCAGGCCACGGTGTCAAACGTTATGTTCCAGACTCAGTAGGGGAGCTTTCTCTCCACTAACAGCTCAGAGGCACATTTAACAACCTCACGCCCGCTCCTTCACAGGTGATGTGATGGGGTGATGGGGGCACCCTCTCCTCTACAGCGGTCACTTCACTTTTGGGGCCATTTGTCTAAAGGCATTTCCTCTTTTGGTGTGTGTTTGTCTTTCAAAGTGTTGAACATGACACCTCCCCTCCCCCCCTTGTCCCCCCCCCCCCCTCCCCACAACAGTGTTGCAGTTGCACAGGGCTTGTATCGAACGCTCGAGAGTTGCACTTACCGATTCTGCCTGTAAACAATCTATTGCCCGGGCGTTCCGGGGTAGTGTCGCAGTAGATTCCTTGCCTACCTAAAACCAGGGTCGCAGGTTCGCGCCCATCATGTGTTACCTCCGGCTTGGTCGGGCGTACCATACGGGCACGATTGGCTGTGTCTGCGGGTGGGAAGCCGGATTAGGGGTATGTCGTCGTTGTCCTGGTCACTGCAGTACCGCCTCCTCTGGTCGTTTTGGTGCACCTATAGCTGGTCGGGGGGCCGGAAGGGAACTGGTGGGAATAGCGTGATCCTCCCATGTGCTACGTCCTGCCCGGTGAAGCTCCCCGCTGTCAGGTGAAAAGAAGCGGCTGGCAACATGCGCATGTGTCGGAGGAAGCATGGTGCTAGTCTACGGCTCTCCCCAGATCGGCGGAGGGTGGAGCAGCGACCGGGGGAGCAGGGGGGAAATTGGCCGAGTACAATTGGGGAGAAAATGGGGGGAAATCAGAAAAAAAACTATTGCCCAATGCACTTTTATTACACATTTAATAGTGAATCTAATTTGTGTGATTATAACTCTTTCTGATTCATTATTAAATTGGTATTGTCCTATAATAAGCATGTTGTTAAAGAATTCTTCTAATGGAGAATGTCTACATTCTCAACATGACTATTGGATCAAAAAGGCATTCTGGCCATATTCATTTGTCATTGCCATCATTAAGTCACTGCACTCATCACTGCAGTTTAGCCACTGAAACTGGCTCTTTTTTATACACTCTGGTGGTTTGAAAACATCTTGGAGTGATGAGAGGTGGAGGTGTATCCATCAATTCTCATCCTACCGTGTGGGTGTTTGGAGGATGAAGTGTGTGTATACTGGATGCACGTGTGTGCGTGTGCGTGTGTGTGTGTGTGTGTGTGTGTGTGTATGTGTGTGTGTGCGTGTGTGTGCGCGTGTGCGTGTGTGTGTCTTTGCATCCTTGTGAGTGTGCAGGGAAACCCCTGGTAGCTGCTGGCACGCTGGGTGCGGGCTGAAGGAAGCCATGAGTTGCCTTGTGTTTGTGTGTGTAATGTGGATACTGCGGTCTGCTCCATCAGGGCCCTTCTTCCCAGGACCAAAAGCCTGGCCGCCTGGCTTGTTGGCTGGGGGGCGCCTCCTCCCCTGTCTGTCCCCATGTCTACCCGGCCTGTCTCTGGTGCTGAGCCTGGAGAGGTGTGGGGTGAGGGATGGGGAGCCTGGAAGAAGAACAGCCATTAAGTGGTGACATGGGTGAGAGCCTGGGGTCTGCGAGCCTGCGGAATGGCAGCACCATGGATTACATCGAGTTAGGTAACCCTGTCTCGTGTTGACAGCAAAACAGAGTTCAAAGAGAAAAGAAAAATCACGTACACACCAGGGTCCATGCGATTTTCCGACCTTTCTGCTCACCAAGAAACTCATTCGGGTCAGTCAGTAACGGTGTATGGCGGCGTTACTCAAAAAAGTAATATATTACACGTTACACATTACTTTAAAGTAGTAATGTCTTACTTTACTTATAATTACTCCCTGGAGAAAGTAATTCGTTACACTATTACATTACTTTTGTGTTACTCCGCAACATCGCCTGAGATGCATTGTCACCTAATTGCCAATTAACAATATAACATGAAACCTTACATATGCCCATATCAGCACACATCCCTATCCTAATAAGGACATACACAAGATCTCACTCCTCCCCGTCCCTCCAGCCCATCCAATCTAGTTGTTGTGTTGTGATCCAATTACCTGATCCTGCAGGTAATAGAGAGCCGCAGTAACGAGTCCGGAAATCATCGTTGCTAACAGCCCTGGTTCA
>NC_139626.1:6971298-6973798 GCF_964638095.1 Poromitra crassiceps | reverse complement strand
ACTGTGACCTGGTGAGGTGTTGCTGCTACCTTGCTCCTCATGCAAACTGTGACCTGGTGAGGTGTTGCTGCTACCTTGCTCCTCATGCAAACTGTGACCTGGTGAGGTGTTGCTGCTACCTTGCTCCTCATGCAAACTGTGACCTGGTGAGGTGTTGCTGCTACCTTGCTCCTCATGCAAACTGTGACCTGTTGAGGTGTTGCTGCTACCTTGCTCCTCATGCAAACTGTGACCTGGTGAGGTGTTGCTGCTACCTTGCTCCTCATGCAAACTGTGACCTGTTGAGGTGTTGCTGCTACCTTGCTCCTCATGCAAACTGTGACCTGGTGAGGTGTTGCTGCTACCTTGCTCTACATGCAAACTGTGACCTGGTGAGGTGTTGCTGCTACCTTGCTCTACATGCATTGCATTAGCTCACACAGGCTCTTCATTGTTGGATCTTGTTCATCTCTTTTATGACAGCACCTGCACTGGAAATCCTCTGCCTGCCATCTTGCATCTCAAACTTTGTATGGAAACCCAAATCCCTGGAATTTATTGGAGGCCCGTAATGGGTGGCTGATACTCACTAAACCCCTGCTATTTATTGATCAGAAAGTGAGTGTTAAACCTCTAAGCTTTCATGCTCACACACAAAACGCCCTATTGAAATCAGCCCCTGCTTGTGACATCACATCTATCAACCAATAACTTCATCACACACGTATCATGTGACATCCTCTATCAATCAATAACCTCATCACACACACGTATCATTCATCACGTACAATACAGCCTATGACCATGCTACTCATTCCCAGAGCAATTTAGAGAGTGGCGTCAGCCAAAATGCGTGACTCATTAGCCAATGAACAGCCAGGAAGGGGTCTCGCGCTACTTTTGAATGCTAAAATAAAGCTGATAATGTACAATTTGATTCTAAACAAAAAACTTTCAAAGTACAACAAAAAACACACAACACATCCATTTTGCTGCAACTCGACAGCGCTGCTTAATCCAGGACCTTACTTCCTGGAACTCTTCAGAGTAAAAAACTGGTCAGTATGGGGGTCAGGTATATATATATATATGTATATATATATATAATGTATGGAAAGCAATTGCAACAAGATAGTCAATATAATATATTTTCTCTGAATAATTCAAGGGCCTATTAAGTGTTCAAAATAACATAAGAATTTCCTGACAAATTTCCTGACATTAAAATCCTATTTAATTTTTCCACTTTCCAATTCATATAATGAGATAAGTTCCACACGCTAACGGCCACATTCCACTGAGTCTGTGTTCGGTCCGTCTGCGCTGCGGTACGGCTTCGGAGCCGATACGTTTCCACTCTAATCATTGTGTCAACTCCCACCTACTCCGCTGCGTTGCATGTCTAACTCCGTCCCAGCTCCGACGATCCGGAGCTCTCCGAAAAAGATACGCAAGGCTTCTATTTTTCACGGATGTCGGAGCAAAGCTGCAGCAAGTTGGGCGGAGCCAGGCATGGAGTCAACAGGGCAGAGGTGTTTACAGCATTCAATATCAAGCCAGAGGACAAACATGGATGAGGAAAAGTTCATCATTGAAGTGGAAAACCACAAAATAATATATGACACGACACATCCTTTTTACAAGGACAACACCAAGCAAGTCCACCCCTCCTCTGCTTCTCCAGTTGGGAACAATGATCTTCTGCCTGTTTGTCGTTGTATTTATCCCACATAGAAATTGTCTCGCGCGATTTCACCGCGAGAACTTGTCGGTCTCGTCACTCTAGCTGTCTGGCGGAGTGGAGCCGTGACGTGCTCAGCACGTAGCAAAACCGGAGCACAGCCGCAACGCAATGCAAATGCAACCAGTGCGATTCCCCAGTAAGATCCATGCAAGTTTCCTCTGTGTTTTGAAGCTGTTGGTCTAAACAGACCTTCAGCAGAGCATAGTAGATCTGCATACACGATTAGCACATATTCATCACAGCATGTAGCCCATCATACAGAATGTATAGCCCGGGGAATTGTAGTAGGCGACTGTTTATAACTCTGATGTATTTTTTTTTAAATCTCTGCATATACTATTATCTATGCTCGCTGCAGAGAGTTCTATCACACTGGAAGCAGATCATAAAGATGAAAAGTGTATAGATCAAAGTTGTATGGAAGTCTTCTAATTGTTTGGAGTCTGTAATATCGACATCACCTTGAGGCTTGGCAGGGTGAGCGGCAGTTTCCAGTGAGCGTAATCTTCACATGCTTTCGTGAAACCAGATTCCAGAAGGCAGACTCAAATTGGATCCCCGTATAGCCAAGAGACATGGGTGTCTTTGTTGTCCTAGGACGCGGGACGTCTGGCAGCCATGACACCTTTATGACAGCGGCCTGATCCCAGTGCACTCTGGGAGCCCGCCTGTTGATGGATGGTTCCTCTGCTGACCGATGCCATTGCGTCCAGGGCCATTTCCCCAGCGCTCTTCAAACCTGGGCTGTTTGGACAGGGGATCTGCTGAGTGGGAGGA
>NC_139626.1:6956298-6963798 GCF_964638095.1 Poromitra crassiceps | reverse complement strand
CCACCACCCCCCTGTCCCTGCAGACCCACAGAAGGGCAGTAACCTCTGAAGGCTTTGTTTGGCCGGCGCGAGCCCGAGCATAAGGCCCGCCATTGTGAGTCCCGGGACTCCTATGCTCTGGTTCTTGTTTTCTTTGGGAAGCAGGAAATTGGATGACTGGCTACCTGCTACAACAACATCCTGTACTTGAGAAGCCGTCTTTTCACCCATACCCACCTATTATTTCCCTTTTCCATCATACGCAAGTGGTCAGCCGGCAAGCCATTTTTCCCGCCCCCCCCTCTCTGGTCCTAGGGGCCCCATGCGTGGGTTTGTCTAGGTTCCACTCAGGTTGAGATCAAATTGGCCCCATCCAGATGCTTCCGTTGAAAATAGTCTGCGGCGGCGGCGGGGGCCAAATACTTCAGCGTTTGGAGCCCGAGTCGACTCCACCTTGTCAGGTCGACGGGCCCTTCTGTGAGATGATTGGAACGACAGCGATGGTGTTGCACCAAGTGAACGCTCGTATTCAAACTCGCACACTCACTCACGTCTACTTATAGTGCTGTCAGTGCACGTCGGGGTCAATTTAGACCAATCGGAATGATCTGCGCCGGGTCTAGAGGAGAGACCACTGCGCCACTGTGAAAACATCCGTAAGGATTACGCTCCTATAAGCAGGATCTAGGTGGGCGTCGATGAGAGCTGGTTCCAGATCTGACCTCGGGCTCGGGGATATCCCACCTCCACATGAGGTCTTAATGAAGATAATTACAGGAACGTCATCGGGAGGGATTTTCTCTGCTGAGAGCCAAGAGGTTCTCAAATCATTTCATGTCACGGACCAGGCTGTTCTCATTCACTGTTCGCACTTCTACCCCACTGACATTGTGCTTATACCTATGAAAAGGTAATGCACTATAATCGACCTTTTCCACAGCAGCCATTTTGCGTCTAAAAGGCGGGGTAAACACAGGTGCAACCAACATATTAATGAGGGTTTCAAACTTCCAATCCATTGAGGTGTTCCAGTGCTGGGACCCCCATTAATGTTTTGGTTGCACCTGTGTTTACCCTGCCTTTTAGACACAAAATGGCTGCTGTGAAAAAGGCTCATTGGAATGTATCCCACATAATGTATGAAGGTAACCAGCAGGGGGCAATATAGGCACTATAGGTCCCTAGGAGGAAAAATGTGGCGGACGGGGCGTATAATTGGGGTTCGATTCATAGACTGTATAAAATAAGATGGATGAAGTGTTTGTGATGTCACCCATTGGTTTGTGTATTTTGTAGTCTCTAGTTTGGCATTTTGACTGCTGCCATCTTGGTTCTTGCGCAGCTCGTGCAAGACCAGGGCTTTCCCACAGAGCCACAGTAAAGACCAGGGCTTTCCCACAGAGCCACAGTAAAGCTTGCTATTGGTCTATGATTGGCGAGCTGCACAACCACCGGACAGTCAATCATGCCCAAACAATAGAATTTGTTTTATATTTGACTCTAAAAGCTAATTTATACTAACTGCGGAGTGTCCGGTGTTCGTCCGCACAGGCTCTGCGGAGGTATTGCACGGAACTCCGCACTCCTCTCAAAAAATGTAACTCCGCGGAGCCCGCCGCGAGCTCGTGCAGTCAATTCCGAGGCTATGATTGGCTAATGTTTGCTATGGTTTGTATAGGGAAGACGCCTCCACAAACTGACCAAGTGACTGGCAAAATCAGTGCAAAATGAACGGGTTTGAGCATCGCCTGGCAGAAGTACAGAAATACTGATGATACTGAATGATTCATCCACCCGAGACTACAAAGACTCGCCCTCAGTAACTGAAACTTTTTTCTCCAAAGACTTCAGAAAAGCCTACAATTTACTACGTCAATAAAAACTTGATTTGAGATCGAACAAATTAAATGCAAAGCACAAAAACAAGAAGACAACAAACTTACTTGTTAAAAACAAACTGAAAATAGCCTACAATTGCACTAGGATTGATTATTCGCCGATATAAATCAGGATCACACACGGAAGAACTGATGTGACATTTACATTCCTGCTAAAAACACAACGGGAGCCTGGAGGGGGATTCTGCGCTCTCTGCAGACACTGCTGCTACCGTATTTACCATAAAATGATGTGCCTCTGCAGAGAGAACGGTCTTGCCGTGAACACCGCGGACACCGGACACTCCGCAGTCAGTATAAATTTGCTTTAAATGGGTGAGTGATATAAAAATTCACCCCCCATACACTTATCATGAAAGGTGAAATTAACTACAGACCAAAACTGTTTTTTGAACCAGGCTGTAAACATGTTTATTTATGCTGTAAAGTTGGGCATTTTAACATGGTGGTGAATCGGGACTGACTCGCTTTTGCAGCTACCCTCAGGCGGCCATTTGAGGAACTGTAGATTTTAGTACTTCCACATTGGCCTCAATGCGACCAAGAAAGCCTGCCCCCTCGGTTCGATTCCCAGTTCAAAGTACGTAGTCACATTTCAACTTTTAAGGAACATGTTTCTTATTTAACCATGACCAAACACAAACCCTAACCCTAACCTTAACCAAGTTCTTTTACTTGTCTAACCCTAACCTGTGACAACCAACCTTTGGGATGTAATTCGACATTTCAAATTGGTGATACAGGGGCTTGCACAGGCGCACAAATCTCTCGCGTTCGTAGGATTACGCAAGAAAAATACTTTTCATAGATATCATACAAACGCTCCATGAGAATACGTTGCACGGGCTACCGTATTACCCATAATGCCACATTAATCCCTTTTGATAAGACTTTGTCCCAGCGGCCTCCACATACTGTATGATGAAGATTTAATCGAGTTGTATAACTGTCTACACTGTATGTGGGGAGATGTAACGGATGCACACATGTATACACATGAGTACAAATGCACATGCTAGCACACACACACACACACACACACACACACACACACACACACACACACACACACACACACACACACACACACACACAGACGACACACGATTTATAACATTATATGTCAGCTACCGACATCAAAAGCAGATGAAAGCAAAAATATCCTTCTGTGGGCAGGATCCCAATGGTCATTTTTCTCTCATGTCTCTGAGATTGTAGTCATAATGTCTGACCAAAAACTCTACCAAAAGCCCAGACTACAGATTGAGCTACTGTCAAACCGTAACTCAGTTGTTGTGGGTGGAAGAAATTATCAAGATATTTTCCCCATTTTGTAGCAGATGATTTATTCTATTTGCAGAGATAGGCAACATCTGTGTTTTATCAATTGCATTCAAAAATGTAGAAAAAAAAGAATAGTAAAAAAAAAAAAAAAAACTTCCTTGACAGAAAAGCTATATTCTAGGAAAGAAATTGACAAAATGAAAAAAGAAAAAAGAAAAAATCTGATTTGGAGGCACTTATGGTTTGGCAACACTTGTGCAGTTTGAGTTTTCGCAGGTGGTTGTAGTCAAGCGTCGGAGGCCATGATTACGATGTGGGAACCCGAAAGGGATGCACTCAAACACAATCACATCAGGGTCTGATATATCATCGCTGGCCCTAAAAGCTATCGCATGGAATTTGTCACTGCTTTGCAGCACTCAGTGAGCAGAGAACTTGCCATCATAGTGAACTATCATCTCTAATCTCTGACCACACAGGCAATGCAATAAGAGTCAGCACAGTCGATGCATTAAGAGTCAGCCTTTCAAAATAAGAGTCAGCCTTTCAAACAGAGCGTTTGTCATTGGTGTGTCAAAATGGAGTTCATATGGGCGTTAATAAACGGAGCCCCAGACTATTTACAACAGAAAACAGCTAAAAGAGTTAGTTGAGCCCAGGATTTCTTTCTTTTTTTCTCTCCCCGGGGGAAACAAGTCTGTAGAATTCTTTTGATTCCTGCAGCCAACTTTCCAAAGAGGTGACTGGAGGTCACATGATGATGGCGCAGTGGGTGTCCAGTTGACCTCGCTCCTGTCCTGGAGAGGCCTGGAGTCTGCCTCTCCACAGCGCTTGGTCTCTCTGGAGAGGCCGTCTGCAGCATCTCCAGCATCTCCACACTGCTGTTCACTCGGAGCTGGGCGAGGCGGCAGAGTCGACGTCGTCGTTCTCCTGGTCGTTGGGAGAGGCCGACTGTCCTCCCTTCACTCTCTTCCACTTCATCCTCCTGTTCTGGAACCAGACCTTCACCTGCACACAAACACACCACCAGACTCCGTTCATCACTCCGTCGACTCTGATCGAGGATTATATCTCGGCAAAAAAGTGTGTTTAACGGACTTCTCCGACACGGTTACATCAGCATATAGACGAGACAAATTCCTAACACCATATATCACCGGAGGATAAGACAGCTGTGACAAGAGTCAATACAAATTAGCATCTTTTAGCCGTAATTCTTGGCAGATTTTCATCGCGAGACAAATTGACTGTCGGCACATAAACGTACAAAACTGCGTGGATAGAGGATAGATGGATTGGACACGATAGGCCTTGTGTTGAGGGAAACTTCTGAGATAAATTCCTTCCTCCTGTTATACAAAGATATCTCGCTGTGAGATAGCTTGTGAAATAAGTCTCGAAAACTACGACAACACACAGATCATACCTCATGTACAGAACAGCATAGAAACGTGTAACAGAGCAGTGTGGATTTAAAGGAACACTCCGCCCATTTTCAACCAGCTTTGTATCATTAGAACATCAGTAGTATATCAGAAGGCTGTAAACGGTTTTCAAGTCTGTCATTTCATTTGACAGTTATTGAGTGTTAAAGTGTGGACCAGTGACATCACTGGTCCACACTAACTCAAATGAATAACTCAGTAACTCAAATCAACTCTCAATAACTGTCAAACTATTCATCATTCATCTAGTTTGACAGTTATTGAGAGTTGATTTGAGTTAATGAGTTATTAATTTGAGTTAGTGTGGACCAGTGATGTCACTGGTCCACACTTTAACACTCAATAACTGTCAAATTAAATGACAGACTTCAAAACAGTTTACAGTTTTCTGATATACTGATGTTCTAATGATACAAAGCTGGTTGAAAATGGGCAGTGTTCCTTTAAGTTAATAGCCCATGATCATCTCCATAGTTTCCTTGATTCCCTCTCCGAGTTTGTCTCCGTGTTTTTGTAATTTTGAGCAAAATGTACAACACGGTCTTCAGAAAAATGGTCCAAATCATCCCCATCAACTCTCACACGGCAGCGTAGTACTGTATAAATTGGCCCCCTTTGTCTTGGCTCACAAATCTCTCCAAAATGCAGTCAGAGAGTATCGTATGGACAGTGGGTCGCAGGAGTCAACTACCAGGATGTCTGCCTACACAGGATGGAGTTTTACTCGCGGCGGATTTGTGCTCAGCTGTGCCATTGCAACTGTTCTCAAATGAGTATGATATCATGCTTTAACTGTCCCGCCAAGAATAGCAGCAAAAACACACACACTTCCTCAGCCTCGACAAGGTGCCAAGGGAAGAAAGACTGCAGAAAAAGGGGTGGTTAGGGTTACTGTGGTGTGCACGTCTGTTATAGGGCCGCGCTCACGATGTCATACACTCATTAAAATAAGCGCGTACACACGGCGTGCCAAGTCTGGCTCATTTGTAACACCTGGGAGAGGCAGTCCGAACAGTTATATGACACATTAGTGTTATATGACGCGTGATTGTGACGGGCTTGAATGCTGATTCAGTTCTTAATATCAGCCGTCAAATAATTGAGATCAGGTGTTTGTGTATACTTATGTGTATACTTATGTCGATTGACATAAGTATACACTTATGTGTATACTTGTCAATGTCAATTGAGCCAAGAGTCAACCCTACACCTGCTACAGCAGGTGTAGGGTTGACTCTTTAATGAGGGAAAATGTAGTTGTATACAAAGCTCTTATTCAGGCGTTATAAATGTGTTATAAATGTGTTATAAACCAAGATAATGCAAAGTGAAATACTGATATAGTTAAATGTATATATGCGCATGACCTAGTACAGAGATGTGCAAACCTTTTCATATCAAGGACCCCTAAACTAATAATAATAATAATAATAATAATAATAATAATACATGGCATTTATTTAGCACTTTTCTAGAACTCAAAGTCACTTAACAATATACACTGAGGGGCAGCGTTAGTGAGACAACAGAGAGACAAACAGTGGACAAACAACAGGCACAGAAGGATGGAAGAGGTGGGTCTTGAGGCGAGATCGAAAGACTTTGAGTCAGAGTGATGTCTTGGGGGAGGGAGTTGCAGAGCCTGCGAGCTGCCCTGGGGAATTTATTTATTTATTTATTCCCATTTGATGAGATTTCGTCTCTCAAACCCAAATCTGAGACTTATGTTTTTTGTTGAATATGATTTTGTGCAGAATGTCAAAACGATCTGTATTGTAGGTCGAGAGATAACAGTGAAGCTATGATCAAAACAGTCATTGTTCTACATTCTCTATCTGTGTTCACTTCTTTTAAATGAAATAACAATTAGTCCGTTTGCTGGGGACGCCCTGGAACACCTTCAGGGAGCCCTGGTGGACCCCGGACCCCATGTTGAGAACCACTGACATAGTGTATATATATGATGTAGTATGTATATGTACTGTATGATGTCTATTATGAAAGTATGTAAAAGCCCTATAGGAGACTTGGCTGTAATAAAGGGCTATATAAATAAACAAGCCTAGCCTAGACTGTTATAATTATTGTTGCGACTCCAGGCTCACTAGTCAGCCAACCTCTGTTGCCTCAGTTGAGCGTTTGTGATCAGGGAGACGGCGGGTGACCTCTGCGCATCCCGCTAAGCATTCCCCACTGCAACTCTGGGACATAGATTAATCTGTTCCCACACTATTTATAATAGCTCATGGTCTCCGAGTTTGTCCGCTCGTCTTGACTGATTGAAGGCACGGCAAAGCGCCAAGACATGTAGGATGAGTTGGAAGAAGCTGCCGAGGTGCAGTGGGACTCTGAGACCCTGACTTAAGATGGAACCTGGCTTACCGTGTGTGTGTCTGTCTGTCTGTCTGTGTGTTGTCTGCACGTGTGTGTGTGTGTGTGTGTGTGTGTGTGTGTGTGTGTGTGTGTGTGTGTGTGTGTGTATCCCAGAGGCCCTGGGAAATAGATCAGGCAGTAGACTACAGTATGTGTGGTCAATGTGGCCTCATTAGGAGGAGCTGGGACACTGGGCCTGAAAGGCAGACTGGGGTTTGGTCAGCTGGGCCACTGGGCCTGAAAGGCAGACTGTGTGTGTGTCTAGTCTGAGGTCCAGTCTGTACCTGCCTCTCTGTGAGGTCCAGTCTAGTCTGAGGTCCAGTCTGTGCCTGTCTCTCTGTGAGGTCCAGTCTGTACCTGTCTCTCTGTGAGGTCCAGTCTGTACCTGTCTCTCTGTGAGGTGCAGTCTGTACCTGTCTCTCTGTGAGGTCCAGGTTGACAGCGATCTCGTAGCGGCGGAGCCTGGTCAGGTAGTTGTGGTGGGTGAACTCAGCCTCCAGCTCCCTCAGCTGTTCCTTGGT
>NC_139626.1:6948798-6951298 GCF_964638095.1 Poromitra crassiceps | reverse complement strand
CCTTACCAGGAGTTACTATAGCCTATTTAACATGTGCTGCTGCTATACTGTAAGACCAATAACTTATTTTACATTAACACTCACATTCATATTATGGATAGCACTTAGTCGACGACCTTTAGCATCAAAGTCATTAAGCAGTCTGGACGGAGGTTTAGGCTTTCGGAAAAATCACAGCAGCACATTACCATATCAGTATAAATACACACTGTACAGCAGCTCGAGCTGTGATGCCTTCAGGGCATTTTTCCAACACACGCTATACCGCCACTAGTCAATGCAGGGCTGAATGACTCTTTCTGAAAGCAAGAAGCCATGTAGTGGTCAGACATGTTGCATGCACTCAGTGGGAGATTGTGTTACGGCTTAACGACAGGAAAATGTCAATGGATAAGAATGTAAAAAGTGGGCGCGCAGACAAGTGATTTTACCAGACGTGGTCTGGCATGTTTTCAGTGTAGTCAGTGAAGGTTACATTAAGGTAAGAGAGAGAGAGAGGGAGAGAGAGAGAGAGAGAGAGGGAGAGAGAGAGAGAGACAGAGAGAGAGAGAGAGAGAGAGAGAGAGAGAGAGAGAGAGAGAGATTCTGTACTCTCCCCCCAATTAACTCTCCCCCCAATTAAGTCCATGGGCCCTGTCTGTTGCAGCTCAAGTAGTATTTGAAGAAATTAATAAAAATCTCTGCGTTCTTTATAAGCAGATATGGTTTGTTGCATAGCCTCGGACAAAACAACAGGAAAAATACCAGAATATTAAGATAATTATTCATACAAATTCTCTGATCTGTGACTGACAAATTACCTGACACTGTCTGAATTGTTAGGATGGAGAAAACTCCACCCATCTGGTAATAAGTGGATTAAAACACACACTAAATAATATCCGAGCCAGGGAAAGGACTTTCGACCCTAAGACCAAAATCGCATTTAAAATACGTATTTAAAATAATTTCTTCAGAGTTCTTTCGAGTTTCAGAGCTTTGCTAGATGTTGCATGAAATTCTCCACTGTAGACTTATTCAAGGGCGTACTTGTTGTAAATCGTCTGAGATAAGTGCGCGCTAAATAAATAGGTGTAAACTTCATCGCACGGTTTAGTCGTCTCTGATATACAAAAACAAAGGAACAGTGATTGGTGTTTTTTGTATTTATCGTGAAAATGCCCTCAGTTTTGAAAAAGACCCACTGGCTTTCCACTGATGAAATCTGAATAAGATGCTTGTTCCAGATGTGTTGGACTTAGTTTTATTTTCATTCGGCGAGGAGTGGAAACTGAGACTATTTCAACGTTACACCTACAGATACGGGATAAA
Source organism: Poromitra crassiceps (assembly GCF_964638095.1). Lineage (NCBI taxonomy): Eukaryota > Metazoa > Chordata > Actinopteri > Beryciformes > Melamphaidae > Poromitra > Poromitra crassiceps. The sequence goes on along the minus strand of NC_139626.1, from coordinate 6,949,987 downwards.
AAAAACAGCATTTTCCCGGGGTCTTTTTTTGCTCTTGCTGTCGTCCACTGAATGAGACTTTTTGTGAATTGGTACGTCATGGCTATCAGTTACCAGAAATGGAGCTTTTGCTTCCTATCAGCCAGTGTGAAATAGGATATGGGGACTAAATTGCTCGGTAATCCAAAAGCATACAGTGCTATTCATTTCCATTTTTACAACGGGTCTAACCTCCTATAAGGATACGTTGATGATCCGTTCACTTAAGGCAAACATCAAATGCTTTGAGCACTAAGCAGAGAGCCGCTTCCAGGAGGCATCTGAGGTAGCCTGTCATTTGAATGATATCACCATATGATTATGGTTCACTGGTGTTCGATGGAGCTGCTGAACAGCTCAAATCACTGTGGGTCTCCTCTGAAATAATAAAGTATATTCAATTGTATTTTTTTTTTACATTGTATTTTTTCCCCCTTTTGTTGACAGTAGTTTAAAGTGAGCCTGAAACAATTATGACTAAAAAAGATGACGCGATAATTTATATTGTTATTCAAACAACTTTTGAGACAGCTTGAATACGGTCTTAAGCACCTGTGATTCCTTAAAACCTTTCACCAACAGAAGATTGCTTCTTCTATTTTTCGCTGGCCCCCGCTGCTATATAAAACAATGGGTCTATTTCAAAGGATACAGGGGCGCAAATGAAAAGTTTCGGATGCCTTATTAATCATCGCAGCCTATTGAAAAGCCTTGAACAATAAGAGGATGCAACCGCCGCGTTAAGTGTGTGTCTCGAACACAAAAGTCTGCTCACCTACTCACCTTTCACATAGCTATCTGGTGAGAGCGCTGCTCTAAAGCACCTTTCACATAGCTATCTGGTGAGAGCGCTGCTCTAAAGACCGACTCGCTGAGGAAACAGAAACAGAGAGTCGGTACCAGTGCCAGCTCTGACACAGGCCCCTGATGAATGGAGGAGAGGAAATACTTAACCTTTGCTCAAGTTTGAATGGCACAGCATATACAATGGTCTAATTTTCTTAGGATATTTATTTATATCCATTTCTGTTATTTGTAGAGTGTCAGAATAAAAAAACAATATGGACTTTATGTATGTTTTTTGTGTGTGGACTGATTGCATTTTTATTTTACCTCAGGTAAATAAGGTTTGTCAGAGCAGGACTTGCACCACTTTCTTGGCATATTCCTC
>NC_139626.1:6938798-6941298 GCF_964638095.1 Poromitra crassiceps | reverse complement strand
TGCTCTTCCTCAGCAGACCTTGGTACCTGAAGGCAGCTTCTTGCCCTTCCTCAGCAGACCTTGGTACCTGAAGGCAGCTTCTTGCCCTTCCTCAGCAGACCTTGGTACCTGAAGGCAGCTTCTTGCCCTTCCTCAGCAGACCTTGGTACCTGAAGGCAGCGTCTTGCCCTTCCTCAGCAGACCTTGGTACCTGAAGGCAGCTTCTTGCCCTTCCTCAGCAGACCTTGGTACCTGAAGGCAGCTTCTTGCTCTTCCTCAGCAGACCTTGGTACCTGAAGGCAGCTTCTTGCCCTTCCTCAGCAGACCTTGGTACCTGAAGGCAGCTTCTTGCCCTTCCTCAGCAGACCTTGGTACCTGAAGGCAGCTTCTTGCCCTTCCTCAGCAGACCTTGGTACCTGAAGGCAGCGTCTTGCCCTTCCTCAGCAGACCTTGGTACCTGAAGGCAGCTTCTTGCCCTTCCTCAGCAGACCTTGGTACCTGAAGGCAGCGTCTTGCCCTTCCTCAGCAGACCTTGGTACCTGAAGGCAGCTTCTTGCCCTTCCTCAGCAGACCTTGGTACCTGAAGGCAGCATCTTGCTCTTCCTCAGCAGACCTTGGTACCTGAAGGCAGCTTCTTGCCCTTCCTCAGCAGACCTTGGTACCTGAAGGCAGCTTCTTGCCCTTCCTCAGCAGACCTTGGTACCTGAAGGCAGCGTCTTGCCCTTCCTCAGCAGACCTTGGTACCTGAAGGCAGCTTCTTGCCCTTCCTCAGCAGACCTTGGTACCTGAAGGCAGCTTCTTGCCCTTCGTCAGCAGACCTTGGTACCTGAAGGCAGCTTCTTGCCTTTCCTCAGCAGACCTTGGTACCTGAAGGCAGCTTCTTGCCCTTCCTCAGCAGACCTTGGTACCTGAAGGCAGCGTCTTGCCCTTCCTCAGCAGACCTTGGTACCTGACGGGGGCAATTTAAGAGGAAGGATAGCACAGGAGAACAGGGACCAAAGATTAGGCTTCAAGGCTGGGACAACACAAACCGCTGCCATGTTGTCCGTCCCCGTAACCTGGTGACTGTACTGTACAATTGAAGGACAAACAGGGAAGACTGCACAGCAACAGACTTCATGACAGAGAATCAGACAAACTACTCCCACACAAAAAGACACATGCCACCCGCAGGAGAAGGGGTCAGTAACTTGTTCTCTGAACTCACTGCTACATGTACATGTAGGTTATCAGGCTTGACAAGATGGCTGCTCGTAGCCAGTATACCCTGCTCAAAACAGACCGCTGTTGCATAGTCCTGTACTTGTTTAATTGTTGTTTTTGAGTCTATTTTGAGTGCAATAACTCAACTGTTTAAACTCGACAAACGTTGACAGGCAAGGAGGCAGCCATTATTGTTTGGCTAGCGGCGTTCCTGATTGGCCGGTTACAATGTCAACTACGAGGTGAGTCGCTCATTCATTGGCTAGCTAGAACACTTTGCAATTCCTGCAAATACCCTCCCAGGGTGAGGTTGAGGCCAGACGGTCTGGTAGAACAAAATGAAATGTGAGTTCACGTGACCGGCTGGTTTACCAGGCTACTCAACACCAGCCATAAATCACAAAAACAGCACCACCAGAAGAAGCCTGATTAGATACCAACAGGAGCAAAGCATGCCTACAGAGAGTGCACCCAGCAGACATGGTGGAGGCAGCGTAATGGAGCTTCCCCACTGGCTACCTAACCCCAGCCTTCATGGACTGCCTGACCATATGCCATCAAACTGAAAGTACAGGAGCTCCAATCATGCGGTTTAGGTCCTGACCGTACTCTCAAGAAGAGAAGGTGGTTGAATGTGAGATTTCTGCAGGGACAAACAAGGTGAAAGGATCTTCCTGCCAAGAATTCCTCACCATGACAGGAATGATGACCTTTGTCACATGGCAGAAATGGCAACAAAAAGTTGCTTCATAACACAAACACTACATCAAGTGAAACATTTGTGAAAAAGTAACTGCTTACTGCTGGGTGTGTCTTTGTGTGTGCCGCCATGTTGATTGAGTGTGTATCTCTGCAAACTGGGGCTTGGTGGATGCTGCCCGAGTTTTACGACTCGGAATTCCGTCATGGATGACCGTTCCATTGCACTTTTCCCTGTCGGAGGTCATTTTTTCCCGAAATTCCGAGTGCCATGGAATGCACCGCACGGTAGCCCCAACTCATTACCTCACCACCAAACCCTAACCCCAACTCATTACATCACCACACAGCCATTCTAGGCAAAGCAGGAAGGTGGTGGTTGTGAGAGCTGTATATACTGGCAGGAAATACATGTAACCGCTTCCTGTCATAGGCGGTGCCTGGCAGAATTGGTATTGATGGTAGCCTACCGTTGCAAAGACCTCAGATATCGTCAATTGATCTCTGGATATTTGATCCATAGACAGCATTTTTGCTGCAACACCATGAATACTTTAGGGATTATCTGCAAACTATCTGCTGATTGCCCCAGCAAGCTTATTGTCTGTGAGTAAAAGAA
>NC_139626.1:6916298-6933798 GCF_964638095.1 Poromitra crassiceps | reverse complement strand
CCAGTATTTTCCCAGGGCTCCCTTGAAAAGAGGTTTCGATTTCAACGGGACTCACATGGTTAAATAAATTATAAATAAATACATTAAAATTATTTACTTTTGTTAAAAAGAATATTGTTAAAATATCGTATCGTTATCGTGAACCCAATATCGTGTATCGTATCGTATCGTGAAATTAGTGTATCGTGACACCCCTACTGTATATATAACTGTTTTACAGTAATATGCCACTTTGTAATGAGATTACTGTATATATAACTGTTTTACAGTAATATGCCACTTTGTAATGAGATTACTGCAATCCCTTTCAATGTAATCTGCAGGGTGTGTTGTTTGTGGGGCTAAGGTGAGGCTGAATGACTCACTGATGGGGCTGAGGGATGTACTGTATATTTGCAAGGCCAGACGGACGCACAGCGTTCAAAAGTCAGTTTCAAGCATAATGCAAACTATAAATGCCTCTGTTGAATCACAAACAACAGCAAGTTCAGTGTCAACAGCATCGCAGACAACCCGGCCTACACTGAGCATGAACCAGTGGTCACCGACCTTTTTAAGCCCAAGACCCCCCTGACTGACCTCAGGCTTTAAGACCCCTGACTGACCTCAGGCTTTAAGACCCCTGACTGACCTCAGGCTTTAAGACACCTGACTGACCTCAGGCTTTAAGACCCCTGACTGACCTCAGGCTTTAAGACACCTGACTGACCTCAGGCTTTAAGACCCCTGACTGACCTCAGGCTTTAAGACACCTGACTGACCTCAGGCTTTAAGACCCCTGACTGACCTCAGGCTTTAAGACACCTGACTGACCTCAGGCTTTAAGACACCTGACTGACCTCAGGCTTTAAGACCCCTGACTGACCTCAGGCTTTAAGACCCCTGACTGACCTCAGGCTTTAAGACACCTGACTGACCTCAGGCTTTAAGACCCCTGACTGACCTCAGGCTTTAAGACCCCTGACTGACCTCAGGCTTTAAGACACCTGACTGACCTCAGGCTTTAAGACACCTGACTGACCTCAGGCTTTAAGACCCCTGACTGACCTCAGGCTTTAAGACACCTGACTGACCTCAGGCTTGGTGACCCCTGACTGACCTCAGGCTTTAAGACACCTGACTGACCTCAGGCTTTAAGACCCCTGACTGACCTAAGGCTTTAAGACCCCTGACTGACCTCAGGCTTTAAGACACCTGACTGACCTCAGGCTTTAAGACCCCTGACTGACCTCAGGCTTTAAGACACCTGACTGACCTCAGGCTTTAAGACCCCTGACTGACCTCAGGCTTGGTGACCCCTGACTGACCTCAGGCTTTAAGACACCTGACTGACCTCAGGCTTTAAGACCCCTGACTGACCTCAGGCTTTAAGACACCTGACTGACCTCAGGCTTTAAGACCCCTGACTGACCTAAGGCTTTAAGACACCTGACTGACCTCAGGCTTTAAGACCCCTGACTGACCTCAGGCTTTAAGACCCCTGACTGACCTAAGGCTTTAAGACCCCTGACTGACCTCAGGCTTTAAGACCCCTGACTGACCTCAGGCTTTAAGACCCCTGACTGACCTCAGGCTTTAAGACCCCTGACTGACCTAAGGCTTTAAGACCCCTGACTGACCTCAGGCTTTAAGACCCCTGACTGACCTCAGGCTTTAAGACCCCTGACTGACCTAAGGCTTTAAGACCCCTGACTGACCTCAGGCTTTAAGACACCTGACTGACCTCAGGCTTTAAGACCCCTGACTGACCTCAGGCTTGGTGACCCCTGACTGACCTCAGGCTTTAAGACCCCTGACTGACCTCAGGCTTTAAGACCCCTGACTGACCTCAGGCTTTAAGACCCCTGACTGACCTCAGGCTTTAAGACCCCTGACTGACCTCAGGCTTTAAGACACCTGACTGACCTCAGGCTTTAAGACCCCTGACTGACCTCAGGCTTTAAGACCCCTGACTGACCTCAGGCTTTAAGACCCCTGACTGACCTAAGGCTTTAAGACCCCTGACTGACCTCAGGCTTGGTGACCCCTGACTGACCTCAGGCTTTAAGACACCTGACTGACCTCAGGCTTTAAGACCCCTGACTGACCTAAGGCTTTAAGACCCCTGACTGACCTCAGGCTTTAAGACCCCTGACTGACCTCAGGCTTTAAGACCCCTGACTGACCTCAGGCTTTAAGACCCCTGACTGACCTCAGGCTTTAAGACCCCTGACTGACCTCAGGCTTTAAGACCCCTGACTGACCTCAGGCTTTAAGACCCCTGACTGACCTCAGGCTTTAAGACACCTGACTGACCTCAGGCTTTAAGACACCTGACTGACCTCAGGCTTTAAGACCCCTGACTGACCTCAGGCTTTAAGACCCCTGACTGACCTCAGGCTTTAAGACCCTGACTGACCTCAGGCTTTAAGACCCCTGACTGACCTCAGGCTTTAAGACACCTGACTGACCTAAGGCTTTAAGACCCCTGACTGACCTCAGGCTTTAAGACCCCTGACTGACCTCAGGCTTTAAGACCCCTGATTGACCTCAGGCTTTAAGACCCCTGACTGACCTCAGGCTTTAAGACACCTGACTGACCTCAGGCTTTAAGACACCTGACTGACCTCAGGCTTTAAGACCCCTGACTGACCTCAGGCTTTAAGACCCCTGACTGACCTCAGGCTTTAAGACACCTGACTGACCTCAGGCTTTAAGACCCCTGACTGACCTCAGGCTTTAAGACACCTGACTGACCTCAGGCTTTAAGACCCCTGACTGACCTCAGGCTTTAAGACCCCTGACTGACCTAAGGCTTTAAGACCCCTGACTGACCTCAGGCTTTAAGACACCTGACTGACCTCAGGCTTTAAGACCCCTGACTGACCTAAGGCTTTAAGACCCCTGACTGACCTCAGGCTTTAAGACCCCTGACTGACCTCAGGCTTTAAGACACCTGACTGACCTCAGGCTTTAAGACACCTGACTGACCTCAGGCTTTAAGACCCCTGACTGACCTCAGGCTTTAAGACCCCTGACTGACCTCAGGCTTTAAGACCCTGACTGACCTCAGGCTTTAAGACCCCTGACTGACCTCAGGCTTTAAGACACCTGACTGACCTAAGGCTTTAAGACCCCTGACTGACCTCAGGCTTTAAGACCCCTGACTGACCTCAGGCTTTAAGACCCCTGATTGACCTCAGGCTTTAAGACCCCTGACTGACCTCAGGCTTTAAGACACCTGACTGACCTCAGGCTTTAAGACACCTGACTGACCTCAGGCTTTAAGACCCCTGACTGACCTCAGGCTTTAAGACCCCTGACTGACCTCAGGCTTTAAGACACCTGACTGACCTCAGGCTTTAAGACCCCTGACTGACCTCAGGCTTTAAGACACCTGACTGACCTCAGGCTTTAAGACACCTGACTGACCTCAGGCTTTAAGACCCCTGACTGACCTCAGGCTTTAAGACACCTGACTGACCTCAGGCTTTAAGACCCCTGACTGACCTAAGGCTTTAAGACCCCTGACTGACCTCAGGCTTTAAGACCCCTGACTGACCTCAGGCTTTAAGACCCCTGACTGACCTAAGGCTTTAAGACCCCTGACTGACCTCAGGCTTTAAGACACCTGACTGACCTCAGGCTTTAAGACCCCTGACTGACCTCAGGCTTTAAGACCCCTGACTGACCTCAGGCTTTAAGACACCTGACTGACCTAAGGCTTTAAGACCCCTGACTGACCTCAGGCTTTAAGACCCCTGACTGACCTCAGGCTTTAAGACCCCTGATTGACCTCAGGCTTTAAGACCCCTGACTGACCTCAGGCTTTAAGACACCTGACTGACCTCAGGCTTTAAGACACCTGACTGACCTCAGGCTTTAAGACCCCTGACTGACCTCAGGCTTTAAGACCCCTGACTGACCTCAGGCTTTAAGACACCTGACTGACCTCAGGCTTTAAGACCCCTGACTGACCTCAGGCTTTAAGACCCCTGACTGACCTCAGGCTTTAAGACCCCTGACTGACCTCAGGCTTTAAGACCCCTGACTGACCTCAGGCTTTAAGACCCTCCTGACTGACCTCAGGCTTTAAGACCCCTGACTGACCTCAGGCTTTAAGACCCTGACTGACCTCAGGCTTTAAGACCCCTGACTGACCTCAGGCTTTAAGACACCTGACTGACCTAAGGCTTTAAGACCCCTGACTGACCTCAGGCTTTAAGACCCCTGACTGACCTCAGGCTTTAAGACCCCTGACTGACCTCAGGCTTTAAGACCCCTGATTGACCTCAGGCTTTAAGACCCCTGACTGACCTCAGGCTTTAAGACACCTGACTGACCTCAGGCTTTAAGACACCTGACTGACCTCAGGCTTTAAGACACCTGACTGACCTCAGGCTTTAAGACACCTGACTGACCTCAGGCTTTAAGACCCCTGACTGACCTCAGGCTTTAAGACCCCTGACTGACCTCAGGCTTTAAGACCCCTGACTGACCTCAGGCTTTAAGACCCCTGACTGACCTCAGGCTTTAAGACCCTCCTGACTGACCTCAGGCTTTAAGACCCCTGACTGACCTCAGGCTTTAAGACCCCTGACTGACCTCAGGCTTTAAGACCCCTGACTGACCTCAGGCTTTAAGACCCTGACTGACCTCAGGCTTTAAGACCCCTGACTGACCTCAGGCTTGGTGAAAGGCAAGATCTACCTATGGAAGTGTTGAGAGAAAAAGACAGCCCTAGGCATTGAGGCATTTTAGTTAGTTATTAAATGCTTTGGTCCAACCTTCAAATTGATGCAACCAAGAAAACTATATGAAACAGGCCATAGCTGTCTTGCTTTAAGTACCGGTAGGCTATTTTAACAAATACATTACCTTCAATTCTAAGTTTCATGATTTAATTTAATTCCAAAACAAAAAAAGAAGGGCATAATATGGACTATTTTCCATTTGTATGAGGAGGTTATTTTGTTAATACAGTATAGTAGAGAAGAGAGAGAGAGAGAGAGAGAGAACTCAACACACTTGTAGTGAGCAGATCCTATGAAGTGTTATTAACTGTTGTGCTTATCCACTGAAGCTCCATGCAAGTTACTACGTTACCTGGCATTATCATTTTAGAAAGTAGAACTGTGATGTGTACTAACTCGGTCAGTAAGTGCAGTTCTGTGGCCCATATCTTATTCTCTGACAGGACTGTGATGTCCTGTAGAACTGTGATGTGTACTAACTCGGTCAGTAAGTGCAGTTCTATGGCCCATATCTTATTCTCTGACAGGACTGTGATGTGTACTAACTCGGTCAGTAAGTGAGGTTCTATGGCCCATATCTTAGCATCATTTTTCACAATGCTATCAGAAGGCTAAAGCGCTGCAGTCACATTAGGGGGCAATGATTTTTCAATGTAACATAAGACAAATCTAAACAGCGGCAGATTGGGCAACCAGAGACTTCTCTGCTCCGTTACGTCATCTCATCACACATGACAGGTGGCTAACGTTAACACATGACAGCTGACACCAAACCATCCATTACTGACAAAAATATACAAACTAAAGTATGCAAAGAAAGCATACAAGCGCGGGCAGTATCACCCCAAGGTACTGTCAATTCATGAATGTAACCATCAACACATAGCCCACACAGGCTACAGCTGCTATTAAAAATGTGATTTGTTTTTCACTCACGTTATTGTATTCTTGCAGCCGTGTGCTTGACATCTGCGATGCAATAGGGGTTGTATTTTGTATTACATTCTTGTAACAGCTAGTCCAATACAGCAGCATTGCTTGTGAGGAATGAAAATAACTTTCCAAATACAGCGTGCTTCCTCCTTCAGACAATAACACCCGCCTCTCTTCTACTCTCAGCCACTCACAGGACGTTATCTCCCGGGACATGATTGACAAGCGTCACAGCGACTCAGCTGACAATGATGGATCGAAATCTCACTAGCACAACTAACTCCGTTTCTGTTGTAGAATGAAGCCAGGAGTCAGGAGGAAAGTTGTCTCACAGAATTGTATTCAGCCAAACATACATCTTTGCAAGTAGAAGATTCCCATTTGCACAGAGAGACTGGCTCCCTGGAAAAGCTTGTTTCCAGATCAGGAGCTCAGTACAGAAAGACACACAGTCAAAGGTTTTATACTGTATTCTCACATATGGGGCGGCTGTAGCTCAGGAGGTAGAGCGAGTCGTCCATTGGATAAAAGAGGTCGGTGGTTTGATTCCCAGCTCCTCCAGTCTGCATGTCGGAGTGTCCTTGGGCAAGATACTGAACCCCAAATTGCTCCCGTTGGTGTGCCAGCACCCTGCGTGGTAGCCTGCCGCCATCGGTGTGTGAATGGGTGAATGTACCTACTGACTGTAAAGCGCTTTGGATAAAAGCGCTATATAAATGCAGGCCATTTACCATTTACCATTTACCATATCTCACATACTATTCTCACATATCTCACATCTCTTCACAAGCTATGTTTTGACCAGCTCACAGAAGCAACGCAGGAGTCAAGAGATCTTGTCACTGTGCTCCGCTCACGGCCAGAATGACATAAGCTATCTGTTTCTGTGGAATGCAATTTAAGAATGGAATGAAATGTGTATCTATGTGCGGCGTTGTCGGCAGGATATGGTGGGGCTGTGTGTGTGTGTGTGTGTGTGTATGGTGGGGCTAACACAATTCTTGGTAGGGCTGTAGCCTACCCCAGCCATACTGTCTGTAACTTGCAGCCGGCCCTGGTAATCTGTGTTACAGAGTTACACTGTTACTCTCTAGCTCAGGGGTGGGCAACTATTTTTCATGGGGGGGCCACATGAGAAACCCAGATTGTTGCCGGGGGCCGAACAAATATTGTCATGCCGTAACCCATGGATGGGCAACTTTGATGATAGAGAGGGCCACAAAAAAGGCGCCAGCGTGAAAAATTTGGGGCATTTGAAGCCAGGTTTAGAGGAATAACTCATTTATAATTAACAGTTGTGATGTCATTATTCAGTCTTAACCACCAATATTTGATCCTTTTCTCACTCACTCCTATGTCACCACCTGCTCTACCTGCAGGACTTGAAATTAACTTTGTTGACCACCTGCCAATCTGGCTGCTAGATTTTAAAGTTACCAGCCAATTAGAATTTCCACTAGCCGAAATGTTTTTCTTGAAATAAACCAGAATATGAGTGGGGTTAATTTAAGCATAAGTATCAGTAGGTGGCCCGGGATTCTCAAAGCCTGTGTTGAGGGTCACACAAACAAAAATGCACTCTTGAAGCTAAATAAATCCAAAACCAACGAGTTAATTATTTAAATGATTACTTCAATGTAGAACAGTCATTTCTAACACATGAGATTAGTTTGAGCCTTTTAGCCATAAAGATTATTGAAAGATATTCCATATTCCAGACTGAAATGCTATAACAGAAGTGGAGTATTGGCCAGAATGACATGAACATTTGGAAACTTATTCAGCGGGTATCTTCCATGTTGCGTTCAGGTGCATTGTAAAAAAAAAAGAAAAAGAAAAGAAAATTGCAATTCCATCGTGGGCCACACTGGGGGCGGGCCGTATTTTGCCCATGTGTGCTCTAGCTGGAGAACATTTTCTTTAATTATACTGTAATCATATCTTATTGATTACCTGCAGGAGGCTTTTACGTGCTCATTAAGGTCTCTTCGACCGTGTTCTGCTCGAGAGTGTACAGCGAAGAGTCATAGGAAACATGAGAGGGAGGCAGGAAGCCACGTGACAAAGGCCTCAAGTCAAAATCAAAACCTCCACCAGCGGGATTTCTAACGACATAATTTCAACTGTAAAATGCCTTCATTTTCTGAGATACGATATGCGCTGATATGCTGAATTATAGATCAATTTTGTGGAAATAACAGCCTGCGAGCTGCATAATTCCGCTCAGAAAAGCCAAGAGGCACAATGGATTGCTGGTGATATCTCCCATTATATCAACAGAATGCGTGTGGACAGTCAAACTTTAGGGGGTTCAGTCAGTGTAATGCTGGGGTTACTGTCAAACCCACAGCCGACGTGGGGATGATAAGACCCAAAATGGCTACGACGTGAAATAAATTGGTAGTGACAACAGCCATTATAATAATGAGCCTGTGTGTATATACAGCAGTGATACCCTATAGGGGGTTCAGTGTACGGTCAAGCCACCAGCAGAGGCAGCGGGCATGATATCATATGTGGTCAAATATGCGGCGCCAGAACACAGACGAGAAAACAAATGTCTATATTTAGCTGGCTGACGCTTTTACGATGATGGATACTGCACTGAGTGAGTCAGCCCTCAATCAAACACAACGAGAAGAAGAGGAGGAGGAGGAAACTCAAAAGGAAGGAGAGGAAAGAAATTCCAGATGTCAACAGTAAAGTTGGTCCAGCTCCGGTCTGCGGCCACAGGAGCTTTGTGTACCTGGCCCTGCTAAAGCCATTAGCTCAGGCTGCTGCTGGTGCTGCTGGGCTGAGGGGAGCCACACAACAAAGCCAGAGAAAGCTCTCCAAACTCATCCCAGCAGAGTCTCTCTCTCTCTCTCTTCCCCCTCCTCTCTCTCTCAAACCCACTGTTCATTTGACAGGGTTGAAGTGACAACGAAGTGTGTGTGTGTTTGTGTGTGTACCTTGATCGTACCTATGTGTATGTGTGTATTGTGTGTGAGTGTGTCTGTACCTGGTTGTGGATGTGTGTGTGACGTTTATGTTCATGTGATGATTGTCTTTCTCTTGCATGTATATGCTTTTTTGTTGAGTGTGTCATTGAGGCCATTTACACCTGGCGCTAACATGTGTTTTCTGTGATCAGATTCCAATCAGATTGTTTTATCACTTGAAATGCCAGGTGTAAACACCCCCAAAACGCATTAAAGAAGGATTGCAATCTGATCGGCCAAACCACCTCCGGAGGTGGTCATGGATGCTTTGTGTACACATTGAACACAAGTGTAAATGCAATGTGTCCTCTCAATCTGGATACAGCAACTTTATGCGGATTGAGAGGACAACCATTTCTGCAATCTGATTGCAATCAGATTGCAGAAAGTGCATGTTAACGCCAGGTGTAAATGGCCTCATTGTGTTTGTATTCTCACTCCCAACCTCACTCCCAACACATTTTCACTCCCAACACATTCTCACTCCCAACTCGTCAAATACTGACATTTGGTCAGGACCACCCTTGACGTCACTTTTGAACACACTGCGGTACCCCCTTTTCATCATTTTTCAACACCACCATTTCTGTCATTTGTCAATGAGACCGTAGCCAACAGCTGGTGTTACCGTTACGGAGTCTTTGAACGCTGGGAATCGAACTCCTGATCTCCTGCATCAAAGGGCGAACACTTACGACCACTGTTTTATTTCATTGTCCCACTCCCGTGGCATGTGTGTGTGTGTGTGTGTGTGTGTGTGTGTGTGTGTGTGCGTGTGCGTGTGTGTGTGTGTTAGTGTCGTATAAAAGGTGTGAGGATCAGATTGGGGTTTTTCAGTGTCAATGTCTCGTCCTCCGTTCAGTTTTCTAGTCACATGACGGCCGGAGAGGACGGACATGCTTCACTTCCAAGAGTTTTCCATGTTCTTCTTCCCATGGCCACGGTCTAACCGCAATCACCCACAGCCCCCCCACAGCCAGCCCCTCCCCCACCCTGCAAGGGGAAAATGGTCGCCATCACATCCACTTTGAATTGAGCTGAAGCAGACATGGCTCGCTGAGTGTTGTATAATGTGATGATGAAGCCTGGGTGGCTCTCTCATGTATCTAATCTGACCGTTTGCTCCCCCGGGGGGTTCTCTCTGAGATGCTGCGCAACCGCGAAATACGAGACATCTACCAAACAAGTCATGTGAAATATGAAGACGTGTGTATATGGCTCGTTAGAATGCTGACTGCCAAAGACATGAGTGCCAATTACCTTTATCCTCCGTGCTGCTTTTCAAATTGACCAGTGAACAAGGTGTGTTAAAAAGTGACTATGACATCATCCCATGGAAGTCTGTGAAGTATAACTGTTTGCTCATTCATTCTACTACTCCTGCTTTAACATTGAACTTGCGATTAAAAAAATTACATTTTGATTTTTTTTTATTATCTTAAAGTACATGTCATAAAAAAGATAAGATAATGTTGCAACGTGTGGCATTAAAATGTTACAACATTCCAAGTGATGCCTGTGAAGTAACTGTTTTCATTTTGAATAATGTTACTAATATACATTCAACATAATGATATATTATGTTGTTGTTGTTGTTGTTGTTGTAGTATGTTGTTGTCAGTGGATGATTTTATAGTTTCTAATAAAGTGGTGGATAGTCACTCCCGTCCTGCATGTGTCAGTGTTGTTGGGAGGAAGCTGTCAAACCACCTTGAGAATCCCATCTCTTTTCCAGTCAAGATCAAAAGAAAAATCAGAAGGAGAAATGTGGGAGGAGCTTGATCCCATATGCAGATCCTTTGTGGAGTTGATGCTGGAATGGAATAAAAAATTGTCCCCCGGTATTTCCTGACTTGATCAGTCCGTTACCATGGAAAGGTTTTGGAATTCATGTGTATAATTTTACATCTAAAAATATTGCTTTTGTGTAGGTTACTTCCATCAGTAATCAGTAGCATAGTTTAGAGACAAACTCCTCCACTCAGGCTGCAGTGAGTCTTTCCTAATGATGTGTTTGTTGTCTGTCTCCTGTCACCCCGATCTCAGACTCACAGATACTGTACCCCCATATTCCACCAACTGGAACCTATATATAATAGTGCTGTGCTACAGCCGGTTCAGTTGATTCAGAGACTGAGAAACAGAGGAAATGTAACAGCCAAGCATACCAGTCAAGTCGTTTATATTTTCTCTCAAATCCTACTTACTGTAACCTTTACTTTCTCTGTTCACGGTAAATCCTTTTTTGTAGCTTTTGTGCTTTTCTTTCAGACACAATGAGTACTGTTTTTATGGAACTGTCCAAGGGAATGAAGTGATGTTACTTGGTCAGTAGAGCAATGATGACCGAGGACCCAGGAGTGGCCCGGTCCGAAATCTGGCGTCTCCCTGAACTGCCATAAGACCTGTTTGGTTCTGATAACAACTCCTGGACCAGCAAACAAGAAAACCAAGCCATTTGCACATGTGGGTGCCTGAGTGCCTCAACATGTCTTTAGATTTGATACAAGACTGCCCTCTACCTAATGTTGAGGGAAGTTCACGGTTTCTTTTTGGGCTTGGATCTTCCAGCATGAGAAGTTGATGGAGGTTATGTCTCTCATTATGAGATTTGTTGTCACTCATCTAAAGAGTCAATGTTGAAATCCAGTCTTCTGATCATATCTGACACATAAAAGGGCAAACCTACGTCTGTATGTATGTATGTATGTATGTACAGTATGTATGTATTTCACTTGCTTGAGTGACATCACTGATGACATCCCGAATGGTCGAGTGAGTCTTCCGAGTGTCATTCCAGATTTTTTTTTTATCTGCTCCACTAAATAGACTATGTGTACACTTAAGAGGACTTACTGTACTTTACATAATACACATAACATGACTTACTGTACTTTACATAATACACAACATGACTTACTGTACTTTACATAATTCACTTTACATGACTTACTGTACTTTACATAATACACTTAACATGACTTACTGTACTTTACATAATTCACTTTACATGACTTACTGTACTTTACATAATTCACTTAACATGACTTACTGTACTTTACATAATACACTTAACATGACTTTACTGTACTTTACCTAATTCACTTTACATGACTTACTGTACTTTACATAATACACAACATGACTTACTGTACTTTACATAATACACTTAACATGACTTACTGTTCTTTACATAATTACTTTACATGACTTACTGTACTTTACATAATACACAACATGACTTACTGTACGTTGCATAATTCACTTTACATGACTTACTGTACTTTACATAATACACTTAACAGGACTTACTGTACTTTACATAATACACATAACATCACTTACTGTACTTTACATAATACACTTTACATGACTTACTGTACTTTACATAATAGACATAACATGACTTACTGTACTTTACATAATACACATGACATGACTTACTGTACTTTACATAATTCACTTAACATGACTTACTGTACTTTACATAATACACTTAACAGGACTTACTGTACTTTACATAATACACATGACATGACTTACTGTACTTTACATAATACACATGACATGACTTACTGTACTTTACATAATAGACATAACATGACTTACTGTACTTTACATAATACACATGACATGACTTACTGTACTTTACATAATTCACTTAACATGACTTACTGTACTTTACATAATTAACTTAACATGACTTACTGTACTTTACATAATTCACTTTACATGACTTACTGTACTTTACATAATTCACTTAACATGACTTACTGTACTTTACATAATACACTTAACATGACTTACTGTACTTTACCTAATTCACTTTACATGACTTACTGTACTTTACATAATACACAACATGACTTACTGTACTTTACATAATACACTTAACATGACTTACTGTTCTTTACATAATTACTTTACATGACTTACTGTACTTTACATAATACACAACATGACTTACTGTACGTTACATAATTCACTTTACATGACTTACTGTACTTTACATAATACACTTAACAGGACTTACTGTACTTTACATAATACACATAACATCACTTACTGTACTTTACATAATACACTTTACATGACTTACTGTACTTTACATAATAGACATAACATGACTTACTGTACTTTACATAATACACATGACATGACTTACTGTACTTTACATAATTCACTTAACATGACTTACTGTACTTTACATAATACACTTAACAGGACTTACTGTACTTTACATAATACACATGACATGACTTACTGTACTTTACATAATACACATGACATGACTTACTGTACTTTACATAATAGACATAACATGACTTACTGTACTTTACATAATACACATGACATGACTTACTGTACTTTACATAATTCACTTAACATGACTTACTGTACTTTACATAATTCACTTAACATGACTTACTGTACTTTACATAATTCACTTAACATGACTTACTGTACTTTAATCCATACTTTTCAATAGCCTAATTGTCCTTTTATTCAGAAGATTTAATCTGAAATCTAAAATGTTTTGCACTAATGATGTAAACTCTTGCAGGTCTGTCTATTCAAAAGAATAGCTATGTAAAATTGCTGTTTATTGTTTTTCTTAAAATGTTGAACTTTATCCATAGCGCCAAAAAATGCAAAAACTGATCAAAACCAGGTCTGTGTGATGCTTGTATTAATGGGTAGCCTAAATGGTTAAAACTAAAGCCATTAGTTAGCAGACCCCCCCCCCTCCCCCCGTTCCTTTTTTCCATTTCAAGAAGTTGGCAACCCTAGATAATGTACAAGCGACGCAGCTAAAGCAACTCTTTCAGCTAAGCTAAGTAGCTTTTCGAGAAGTCTTCATTGTTTACTTCCGCCTGATAAACTGCTAAATCGCAAACCAACTTTTGTAGGTGCACACCACCACCTACTGCATCGGAGGGTGTATTACCACGATAACATGCATGAAGCATTATTTCATTATGTCCTGAACGAAGACACAACCTACTGCTTATGGCCTGTTGCTTCCAAGATTTCACTCCCTTCAAATCTTTACCTGCACAAAGTATTTCCTTTTCCAAATCAAATGTCCTCACATTTATCTGAAGCACTATAGTCCACAAAGTGGACTTCAGTCCCTTACAGTGGCGGCCGGCCACTAGAGGGCGCCAGGGCGCCGCCCAACCTACTGTCCACCTGTCTATCCACATGAAAGAGGGGGGAAATAAAACGTTATATATATATTTTTTTTTTATGAGCGAGGTGAATTAATATTCACCTTCTAATGATAGTGAGTATATAATCTGCAATAAATATGTAGATTCACAATTATCTACATGTGTACTGTTTTTGGGTCAATATTTTCTTGCACCGAATTGCCACGGACGCCGTCCAGGGACTTCCGGTTTACTTCCGGTTTCCACCAGTGCAGATCATTAGACAAAGTTTACATAATACACATAACATGACTTACTGTACTTTACATAATTAACTTAACAGGACTTACTGTACTTTACATAATACACATAACAGGACTTACTTTACTTTACATAATACACTTAACAGCACTTACTGTGCTTTACATAATACACTTAAGAGGACTTACTGTACTTACACATTACCATGACTTACTGTACTTTAAAGTTTACATAATACACATAGCATGACTTACTGTACTTTACATAATTCACTTAACAGGACTTACTGTACTTTACATAATACACTTAACAGGACTTACTGTACTTTACATAATTCACTTAACAGGACTTACTGTACTTTACATAATACACATAGCATGACTTACTGTACTTTACATAATTCACTTAACAGGACTTACTGTACTTTACATAATACACATAGCATGACTTACTGTACTTTAAAGTTTACATAATACACATAGCATGACTTACTGTACTTTACATAATTCACTTAACAGGACTTACTGTACTTTACATAATACACTTAACAGGACTTACTGTACTTTACATAATTAACTTAACATGACTTACTGTACTTTACATAATACACTTAACAGGACTTACGGTACTTTACATAATTCACTTAACATAACTTACTGTACTTTACATAATTCACTTAACAGGACTTACTGTACTTTACATAATACACTTAACAGCACTTACTGTGCTTTACATTATCTGATGGCAGACGGGTTCATAAGAATCTAATAAAAAAAATGACCATGGCTTACTGATGAGAAGCATTCAGAGGAAAGGCAGAAGGTCCCATATATGACAGTCATCAGTCATATATAAATCACATGTATCTGTGCCTAAAACAAATTAAATTCATCACCTGAGTTGCCAGTTCTCCCGAGTCACCCATCCTTCTGTAAAGTCTGCCAAGGAAACATTGCTACAACAGTTCCTCTGAGGAGCTCAACCTTTACCTGACACTGCCAGATGGAGTTGTTTATACCGCCCCCATCTGGCAGCATCAGGTTACAACCTTTCAGACCCAGAAACCTTTTTCTTCCGTCATATTCCGTGGCAAGGCAGCAATTAGCTGTCCAACAATATCAAATAAAAAAGTAAACCCTACGGGCTGCAATGGCTTCAACATCCTTAAATTCAATTTAATACCCATTGTTCAGAAAAGTTTGGAATTTGATCAATTGATACTGATTCACCTTGTAACTGTGTCTGTTAGGGTAAATTCACTAATAATTGACCCCCTGGCACAGGAAAGTAGACTTCTTTTCAATGAACCCTTCATTTTAATGAAACAAAAAAGCGCATAAAAGTTTGTGGGACACTGGGGACATTCATACTGTCCAGTGCCTTGAGTTCCTCTTGCCAGGTGATTTTACAAGCCCCCGTGAAGACAGACTGAGACAGGAGAGAGAGAGAGAGAGAGAGAGAGCTATGAAGAGAACAAGAGAGAGAGGGAGAGAGAGAGAGATGATAGAGCGTCTGAACATGCGCCAGAGAGAGAGAGAGAGAGTACAGTGTAGGAGTTCTTCTGGAGGCCAGAGCTGTGTGTGTTGCTGTGGCTGAGCCAGAAGAAAGGCTCTGCTGTGACCTCCCTGCTCCCCGCAGGGAGGGAGAGTGATGGCCGGATGTCAGAGAGAGAGAGAGAGAAAAGGAGAGTAGTTAAACCTGGAACTGCTTCTCCTCCTACGTTCTCCAGCTCCTTCAGGTCAGGTGCACTGTGGAGCCTGAGGTATGCAGCATCGTCGGCTCGACTTAAACGTCGAGTCTTCTGGTGTGCTGCCGAGGTGCTGTTGACGTGCTTGTCCATGCCAACAGAAACATTGAAGGCGCCCTCTACTGACCCCAATGAACAATGAATCGTGAGCATTTTCCAAAAAGAATTTCAGGCGAGGCAAAACGGGCCAGGCCTATAACCGCCGCCCGCATTCACGTCGTCAAATAGGAAAAACAACTGACAATCCCTGCCTGCCAAATGAAACAGGCTCCGGTGTGGATCTCCAGCCCTGAACTCCCCAGCTGTACGCTCAAACCTCCTTTTTGATTGTGATTGAAAGTGGCGGAGGAGGTAATCCTACATAACATCACCTTTTCAGATGAACTGTTCAGTGGAAATTCAAATGGGTTTATCTGAAGCGGAAGAAGGCCTTCTGGAAAGAAAATAATACCCTCTTGTGGTAAGAAACAGAAATGACCACAGATGCCTATATAGTGATTTATAAGACTGAGTGAATTACAGTTTACACAGCGAGACTAAAACCCTCCTAAAAACCTTAAGCGCTTGGATCCGATAAGGCAGAGTGGGATCACACAGCGTCCCTTCCTTATAAATCACTGTCTATCACGGTGACAGTACACTTGAAGCGTTGTCAATAGGACGTCGTTAAAACAACAACTTTTACGGTTACAAACTGCAGCAACACTTAGAACCTTTTATTATGGCAGCCAAATTGCGTAACACTTTTCGACCAGACCTAGGTCAAATAGTAACTGCGAGTAATTCATCTGTTTGTTTTAACAATCTTGGAGTGCTAAATGGACGAGGTATAGCCTCTATAGCACATATGGGACAATGGAAATTGTTCATCACAGGAAAGTATACTAAATTGACTTTCAAATAATTTCCTGTGATTGTCTTAATTTCCTCTTAATTTTCTACACTCGTTAAATTGTTCTATAAATCTCACCCCATCTGGCACATAAAGCAGCTAAAACAAACAGTGAAATGTACTTGCCAATACTGTTTGGCGTTGGTTTGCTCTGCACTTGTAGTATATTGGAAGACGCAAATTGTTCCATAACTTTAGCCGAACCCCCCATGGAACAAACCCAGCACAAGGAAGACTAATCGTTAGGCTGGTAGGCTCCCTTGTCATGAAGAAGACCACATTGTGAGAACATATAAACCCCATGCAGTCACATACAGTCTAAACCAAGACAGGTGAAGTGGTAAAATGGGGTTTATGGTGTATTACTTAACCGCCTATCATCAACATGACATCTGTTTACACTCAGGTCTCTACCACCCTACAGTTTAATTTACCACACCACATCTGTTAGACAGCTGCTGGCACATTAAAAGCATCTATTATTAGCACTGTCTCATTTATAAAGCTTTTCAAAATAAGAGCGCTAATCTGGGATTGGTTCTCCTCTTAAAGGGATAGTTCGGATTTTTTTTTACGTTGGGGTTGGATGATGTCCTTGCCGACAGTCGGTGTACTACACGCAGCAGTAGGAGGGAAGTAGAACTGTCTATTGCTGTAAAAATGTAAAACAATAAAAATAAATTAAAAAAAGTGCTTCCATACTGCTCACCTAGCGTAATCCAAGTCTCCACAAGCCCTGAGATGCCAAGATGACTCGAAAAGGGGTCATTTACACCCTGTTTTTAGCTGAAATCCCCACT
>NC_139626.1:6631298-6911298 GCF_964638095.1 Poromitra crassiceps | reverse complement strand
TGCCAGCGCAGTGGGAAAAATCAAGACGTTTGTATGGTGCTCACAAGCATAAAGTGAGACTAGGTGTCGTGTCACTTCTGAGCACCCAGCTGGGCTGTGCGTCCTCCATATCGACGAGGACTTCCACTATATATGAACCCAAAATCCATCAGACGGCGATGGAGAGCGGCAAACAAAGCCCACGTGGATTTGTGGAAAAGCAGCAGAAGGTGTCCGAACACAGTAACAGCCTCTCCGTAGCCGTAAAGAAATTACAGCGCAATGGTGTTTTCAGATACTCCGATGTCAGACTTGACATGCGTCATGACTTCACGCGAGGCGGTGAATCCCGTTAAAGTTATTGCTATTTGTGTGCAACGAAAAGCCTCCACTGGCTCACGGAAGATATGAACAGGTGTTTGCCTGTTTTGTGAATCTGTTGCAGCTGCGTCATGTCAAAGGCAGCACACTCTTTTCTTGCGCTTTGACGAGTCGGGGCTGTAGTAACACAGCGAGGCTTGAAAACACATGTGCTCACAGCCTCGACCGGTACCTTATAAAGTAGTCCTTAATTTTCCCAATGATTATTTGCACAGATACAGAAACTCAACGACTTTCTCTTGGTAAAAACCAGACAGTCCATAACTCACCGGGCCCAGAGATTTAAGCTCTTTTCATTTTTCCTCGCGTTTTATTGTAATCCCGTTGAAATCCATGTTGATTTATGGTGTTTTGCGTGACGCTTTGCTTTGTTGGCTTTGTTGAGGAGAATGACAAGCCAAAGCTGCTTGAAAGTCAGCGACATTCTTCTGTGTTCTTCACGAGCGTGCACCATCACAAGGGCTTCTCCTTATACTCGCTGGCCAAACTGCAAGAAGGAAGTTCTCGTAAAAAAAAACCTGGTCATAACCTTGACCCTTGAAGATCTCCCAAGTTATAGCTATAGAGAGAAAAAACAAATGTTATCATTAATTTTGAAGAGGTACAATTTTTGACTTTGAAGCAAAAACCGTGGTAACAACTCTTGTTTATTTGCGTGCCCGTGCGCTGTCTTCTTTTACATATGGGGCTTTGCCTGGAGAGACTCTCGTGTCTTTGATGAAGTGGTCGCATTCAAGGCGGAGAGACGCGGGGACAAAGAGAAGAAAGGACGGGGGGACGCGGGGACAAAGAGAAGAAAGGACGGGGGGACGGGGGGGGACGGGCAGGAGGAGGAGAGCGAGGAGAGATGAAGTGTGTGGTTATTCTGGCAGGCAGCAGTGGCACGAGGCAGCGTCCCAACACAAACTCGCTGTCTTTCTGACACGGACGCACAAAGTTGTGCACAAATGCGTTCACGCTCTCTCACACACACTCACACCTACACATACACACACCTACAACACACACACACACACACACACACACACACACACACAGAGTATATATAGACATTGATGATGCCCACACAGACACACTATATACACAAGCACACGAGTTACGCATACCCACACACCTACACACACACACACACGTGCACGCACGCACACACACACACACACACACACACACCTATACACACACAACACACATACACATACACACAACACACACACACTTGGGTCCCTCAGCTGGTCATTGATTTGAAAGATTTATTAAATAAACAGAAAATGATTTGCCTCATAGACAAGCCTAAATATTTGGAAAAATCAGAGTGGCATCTAATCAAGCCTAACAATGTTACACAATGGTCCAATGGTTTGACCGGGCATAAGAATATGAATGTTTATGATAATAAGCAATTTATATTGAAAACATTGTAGTTGATGTTCCAGCATTTTAATGTTTTGAACACATGTGGAGATATTGGAAAGAAGCTTGACGATTGCAATCAGATTTCACAGTGGAATCAGCTTTGCTATTGAGACATAATGGGCAAACACAATTACATGTTCCTCGAGAATTCCCCCCCTCCCCCACACACACACCTTTCCCAAGATCAGGAATGTACGTCAGCCACCAGGAAATGATGTGGATAAAGCATGAGAGAAATGAGGACACATCATGGCTGCCCGACAGAATGGGATTTCCCAGAAAATTCCCATTTTCTGACTCACTAGTCTGCTGCATCACTGTGATGACAACATGCAGGTTGGTTTGTTTGTTTGAATAATTCACATCCTCCAAGCAGGAACACAGCCTCACATATTATAACCATTTGAGTCAAGTTACCTGATCACTTTTATGGGTTGACTATACAGCCACGCCGCGAGTCGTTTGTTGGGGAAAGCCATAACAAAACTGCCTGTGGGGGGTGAGAGAGAGGACAAGGCAGGAGAGAGAGAGAGGACAGAGAGAGAGAGAGGCAGGAGAGAGAGGACAAGGCAGGAGAGAGAGAGAGGCAGGAGAGAGAGGACAAGGCAGGAGAGAGAGAGAGGACAGAGAGAGAGAGAGGCAGGAGAGAGAGGACAAGGCAGGAGAGAGAGAGAGGACAGGGAGAGAGAGGACAAGGCAGAGAGGACAAGGCGGGAGAGAGGACAAGGCAGGAGAGAGGACTTCAAAAGCAGGAGAGCGGACTTCAAGGCAGGAGAGAGGACAAGGCGGGAGAGAGAGGACAAGGCAGGAGAGAGAGAGGACAAGGCAAGAGAGAGGACTTCAAGGCAGGAGAGAGAGGAGACAGGTCTGACCTCCCCCTCCAACCTGTCCACCCATTGTCTGCCCTCCCCTCCAACCTGTCCACCCCATCCCCACTGTCTGCCCTCCCCTCCAACCTGTCCACCCATTTCCCCCCACTGTCTGACCTCTTCCCGTCCTCTCAACACCCGTCCAACAAAATGCCCTCCTCTGCCATCTATCTATGTATCTCCCGGCTTCCTTCCTCTCACCCTGTTTGCACTCAACCACTCTACTACCATCTCTGCAGGGACTGACCCGCAGAGGAGAGAGGGGAGCAGGCACAGTCCCTGCAGAGATGGTGAGAGTGGTTGAGTGCGAACACGGTGAAGGAAGGAGGCCGGGAGATGGCAGAGGAGGGAGGGGGGGATGGGATGAGGGAGGGGGGGGAGGAGGCCAGGAGATGGCAGAGGAGGGAGAGCAGGGTGAAGGAAGGAAGCCAGGAGATGGCAGAGGGAGAGCAGGGTGAAGGAAGGAAGCCAGGAGATGGCAGGGGAGGGAGGGGGGAAGGGAGGGGTGGGGAGACGACTTCAAATCCCCTGCAGGAATCGAACCTGCACTTCTCCGCATACAATGCGGTTGTTAAGGTGACTGCCTTAACCCCTAGACCATCAGCTAGGTAACTTACAATGGATCTCTAGGCAGTTTTGTTATGGCTTTCCCAATGAAAGACTTGAAAAGGTTTTAGTGTCCGTACCGGGATTCAAACCACAAACCTTTGGGTTGGAAGGCATGGTCTTTCACCACTGGACTACAGCCCAGCTCAAACACACAGAACATGCAGCAAGTAAAATAGATGTGGTTAAGATTAGGGTTTTCTTAACCACGACCATACCCTAACCAAATTGATATGGTGGTGGTGGTGGGGTATATATATATTTTTTTTTATATTTTGTTTTCAATTATTAATATTATTATTTTCACATTTACTAATCATTAACCACTCTATTCAGGAATTGACCGACTAATCAGCAACTATCTAATGATTAGCTAATAGGAAGGAGGCCAGGGACGGCATTAGCTCGGGAGGTAGAGCAGGTCGGCCAATGACTCAAGGGTTGGCGGTTCGAATCCCGCTCCCTCCCAGCTGTTGTCGTTGTGTCCTTGGGCAAGACACTTAAACCTCATTGCCTCTATGAATGGGTATGAATGTCTATGAATGTTGGTGGTGGTCGGAGGGGCCGTAGGCGCGAAATGGCTGCCACGCTTCCGTCAGTCTTCCCCAGGGCAGCTGTGGCTACATCACCCGTAGCTTACCACCACTGGTACCAATGGTGTGAATGAATAATGATTCCTGTGAAGCGCTTTGGGTGTCTAGAAAAGCGCTATATAAATCCAATCATTATTATTATTATAGGAGAGGGCGGATGAGGGAGGGGTGGGGAGACGACTTCAAATCCCCTGCAGGAATCGAACCTGCACTTCTCCGCATGCGGTTGTTAAGATGACCGACTTAACCCCTAGACCATCAGCCTAGGTAACTTACAATGGATCTCTAGGCAGTTTTGTTATGGCTTTCCCAATGAAAGACTTGAAAAGGTTTTAGTGTCCGTACCGGGATTCAAACCACAAACCTTTGGGTTGGAATGCATGGTCTTTCACCACTGGACTACAGCCCAGCTCAAACACACAGAACATGCAGCAAGTCAAATAGATGTGGTTAAGATTAGGATTTTCTTAACCACGACCATACCCTAACCAAATTGATATGGTGGTGGTGGTGGTGGTGGTGGTGGTGGGGGGGGGGGGGGGGGGGGGGTATATATATATATTTTTTATATTTTGTTTTCAATTATTAATATTATTATTTTCACATTTACTAATCATTAACCAATGAAACCGCTTTGTCGTTGAAAACGCTATTAAAAAATCTATTTGAATAATTATTTTTGTCAGATTATTGAATGATTTAGTTGTAGGCCGTGTTCTAAGCGGGATAATGTATAGTGAGCTGGTGATTACTGGAAATAATGACCTTCAGGTGAATGATTAAGCCCTCCGCTGCGCGTCGGGCTCAATCATTCACCTGTCGGTCATTATTTCGCCAGTAATCACCGGCTCACAATACATTATCCCTTACTTATACGAGGCGGACGAGTCTGTTGTGGCCTTCACCTTGTCAGTCTCACCGTGAGCATGGGCGCCTGGCCAATCCCGGCGCTTGACTGCTGCGTAGGCGGGCACAGGGCGTGGTTGTTGCGTAACCTATGTGCGAATAGAAATCACGCAGTTGTGACCGTTTGTTATTGTTGTCAAGTTAAAACTAGCTGACGTCGACGGTGGGTCTATAGAAAATCCAATGCTGTGTTGCAGTGTTTTATTCTCGCTTATTTCCCCCTGAACCAGCTGAACCAGCTGAACCAGCTGAACCAGCTGAACCAGGCCTGATGCAGAATCTGTCTTTCATTGCGAATGCTATAAAGAGCTTCTACGCCTGGTTACTGTATAGCTCTATAAATATGATGCTATCCTAGCCTGGCTTGTTTACTTCGAGCTGATTTGCTGTTTTTATGACAACTGCAGGCAGATTCTGTTGCTGTCTTTGATCAGATGTTTCTTTCTGGAGCTACAGACAAAACAGTGCAGTACAGAGTCTGAGGACATCTTGACTGAGTTCCTGCTGACTAGTACGTATGCAAATCCAGCACGATGCTTCTCTGAACGGAAGAATGCGAGGGACAGGAGCGTGTCTGTTTATGTAGTCTGCGTGTGCTCTGCGTGTGGAGCTGCATTCACAGAGGCCCACGGGGGATTGGACCATTCAGCTAAATCGTGGCACACTTATCTCTCCCACTCCGTTATCTCCCTGCATCCTAATTGCTGACTTCCAATCGCGCTTGTTTTCTCCTCTCACAAGTTAGCCCTGCCCCGCCCCCACACTGACGCACGCACGCACGTGCACACGCCAGCACATGCACACACGCACACGCACACGCACTCACACACTCACACTCACACTCACACACACACACACACACACACACACGCACACACACACACACAAACACACACACACACACACACACCCACACACACACGCACACACACACACACACGCACTCGCACACACACACACACACACACACACACACACACACACACACACACACACACACACACACACACACACACCCACACAGCAAGTTGCTCATAGACAGACTCAGTCCGTCAGCCACAGCTGAAAAGAAGGTGGAGAGGAGGACTTCCATTCCTTCAGAATTAGTTTCTTGGCAACAGTCATCCCCTGTGTCAAAGATTGCTGCACGGCCGTTGGGAGGAGCAAAGAGGACTCCGGGCAGCCAAAGATGGCGAGTTCCGCCTCCGGTTGGAGGGTTATTTTGTAGCCCTTAAGAGTACCGGTCAAATATTTTAGCCCAGAATCCTGATAGTGAAGGGCAAAACCAAAAAGCATGGCACAGTGTGCCCTCCGACACCTGACACCTATCACATAGTGGCGAGACAGAAGGATATATCTTGTGTAACCTATGCTTGGAATAATGAAGATGGTGAACAACTTTAAATTGGATCAGCTGGTGTCTACTATTAACCGAGCAGAGCTGGACCACAGACAGACTCCTGTCCCATGTGATTTCAGACACCAAGTTCCTCCTGCCACGCCTCTCTGATCCTCTCAGTGGGGGCCTTAATGCAATCGTCGAACAAACACACAAACCTAGAAATAATATGCCTGGAGTTGGGAGGGCTTAACAAAACCTCAAAAAAAGCATGTTCATTTGGGAGAACTTCAAAATCATGAATTTTGGATCAGACATAATGTCTATAAAGATGCATTTGGGGCAACTCAAATTCCCTCTTCAGAAGGTCAAAGGATGCAAATTAGCCATCGGAATAAAGTATGTTTAACGGACACTGCAGATATTATACAGTATGTGACAAATATTGCATGTGCACTTTACAGTAAGTGTTATTGTAAAGTGCACAGTATGCTACTGAGTAACAGCAGGACGCCTGCTACATCTGTATTTTACACAATAAAAAAAAGACAACAATGGCAAAGCGGACCTCCAGTCAGTGAGTTTCTAACTGTTTAATGGTTGGGGTTCTTTTTCAAACATTCTCAATGTTCTATGAGCGCCTGCTGTATAATCGCACATCATCTGATGCTGTGCTATGCTAAGATACACCGAGGAGATACGCCTGGAGAAACAGTGCTACGCCGGAAACATTCCCTCCGTAACGTTAGCTTAGCTGCAAGCCGCATTATTGCTGGGCAACGGAAATGGCCCCATTAGAATCAGCGTGACTCGATATGGTTAACAACGAGCTAGACTAGCTCGTTGTTGGCTTACAATGCAACAGAGTTTCTTGGTCACTCTGTTGCATTTTAAGCCAGACAAACATTGTTACAGTAGCAGGCAGCGGGCTTAGCTAACATAGCTAAAATAGCGAACAGCTAGCTTAACCGGTTAACATACAGTACCGGCTCGTCGTCCTCAAGTCAGTATCGAATTGCCAGTACGTATGACTAGTTCCATTTACACTATGGCAACGTTCCAGCGAGGACTGGGAGGCAGAGAAGGATTCTTATAGTGATGCAAATGGGGTGGTGATGATGATGATTGGTGATGACCAGTGAAGATTCTCATGCTCAGCAGGTGTTGAAGATTCTCCTCATTAGTAGGCATCATGGATGTGGAGTTGTGACGGGTTAGGGAGACACATGGCTTTGATCATTTCAATGTTCACTTTTGGCGCTGTAATAAAAAAATTGTGTATTTATATGGCTTTTTCTCAGCAAAAGGATTCTTTAGAAAAAAAAAGAAAACTCGTGTTCTGCCTTGTGTACATGCACACCACATTGTTTGCGTACCGTGACCTTGATAGAGAAAACACGCCACACACACACACACACCCTCTGTGGAATATCAACCAATAATGTCAACATTCCATTTTCGCCTCTCTCGCCCAGCGCGCAGCCGCAGCCCTGCCATCCCTGGCGGTCCGTGGTTAAAGGGAGGGGGGGGTGGGGGGGGGCTGCGCCACATGTTGTGTCGCGGTTAACCGACGGCCCGCCACTTGAAAAGAGCCTAAATCAATGCAAACCATCTTGAACTAATTCTCTGGTTTGAGGATGAGAGGAGGAGGACAAACCCCATCGGATTGATGACTTCACCGCAGATCTGGTCTCTGTAACCTGGGCTTGTCTGCGGCGGTAGACCGCAACGGCAGACGCCACTATCTGAGCAAAGGCGCTGGATCTAGCTGGTCTCGGACATAACTAAAAAAAAAAAAAAAAAAAAATCCATCTTAATGAGTCCCTGAGTCTCATATTCAGACTTCAAATCAGATTTGGCTTAAACCAAGTCTCCAAGAGAAGAATTTTGCCAAAGGGGTGAGATAACTTTACTTGTTTCTTCACAGTCTTGTCTTTTGTTCCAAGAAGTTTCTACTAATGAGTGGCAGTATCTTGAAGTCAGAATGAGGCAGATCACTGCACTGCTACCATGACAACACATGAAACAATTATATTATTATTATTATTATTATTATTATTATTATTATTATTACTGCACTGCTACCATGACAACACATGAAACAATTATATTATTATTATTATTACCGCACTGCTACCATGACAACACAAGTTGATCTGCATTCAAGCTAAGCTAGCCTATCTAACCCAATTGGCAGATATTTTCACATGATTTTAGGACTCAATAGACCAACTGACTTGTTCAGATTGACATTCTTTTGGAGTGCACTAGAATGTCTAGTGACTAGGGGGCACTTTACACGAGGACGGTTTCCTATGGTGACGGGGAATTATTGTATCGTTATGTGCCTCCCTTTTAGACGGCGACGGCGAATTCGCGCTTAGGAAACGACACATTTTAAAACCACCCTCCAGAGTGGAATTGTTTGAGACGCTTCCCGCTGAGGGCTCCATGTAATCGCTTTGGAACGGCACATTTCAGAAACTCTTTCAGAGTTGGCAACCAAATAAAACGTCAGTATGAATGAAGTTTGGCAACATTCAGAATTAAGCTACACTGCGGCCAACTTCAGTTACATGTTCATAACGTTACAGTGTTTTCTCACTGCCAGTAGCCTACAGTAGGGTTTGACAGATAGCTAGTACGACCGGTGTCAGCACAGCCAGCGCTCCTGGTCCTCCCTGCTCGTTAAAGATTTCCAATAGGCGTTATTCTGATAAACTGGTCACATATATGTTACATTCTCACCCGACAAATATTAAAACTTTAAAACAGTTTGGTTTTTTTTTTTACTTGAAAAAAGCTTTTTGGCAAGTCTAAATGACTGGGGAAAGTGTACTCTACTTCCGCGTTTAAAACCGGAAAGACGATTACGAAATTACGTCATGCAGAAGCATCCTTGTATGGGGCAAAGAATAAGGTGATCACACTGCCACCTAGCGACCTGGCATGTACATTACGGCGTTTTAAAAATTCAACAGCGCTCATGTAAACAGGGAGAAGATGTGAAGGAAAAGGTGTGAAGGAAACGCTATTGTGTCGTTTCTTCCAGAAACTGTCCTCGTGTAAAGGGCCCCTATATCACTTGCTCGAGACGGCACCGGTCTCTCTTTGGTTGTAACGCTATCAGTTCTTATCATTTTACAGTCGCCAGATGGCCAAATATAGTCGGAGTCGCCATCGCGAAAAATTTGTGGTACGGATGGGAATCCACGTGGCCGAGTACGCACCCTGCCAGCGTGTTCTTCCTGCTTCAGGCCCGTCCCCTGGTATCGATGGCAGGGTGGTTTTGCATGACGCGGGTGGAGAGGGAAGGTGGCGCTGGTGGAGATGGGAGTTTGGCCCCGGCCACTGGAACAGTTGAGTTCACTGAGCAACAGTGGCCTGAGTGTGATTAGCTGAACTGCCATGGTGCCTCGCCGACTCCAACGAAGCTCGCTCTCGTCTGTGTGTGTGTGTGTGTGTGTGTGTGTGTGTGTGTGTATGTGTGTGTGTGAGAGAGAGAGAGAGAGACATAGAGACAGAATGAGAAAGAGACTACAGTAGAGAAGTGCACAGAGAGAGGTAGACAAGGGCGATAATACAGTTACAGATTGGTACGTTTGACTCCCATTTGAAATTGAAACTGAATAAGCGATGTGTGGCCCGGCACCATGGTTTCAGAGTTACACCCAAAACAAAGAAACAATGGAGTTTGGGTAGAGCGTGTGTATACGTGTGTGTGTGTACGTGTGTGTGTGTGTGTGTGTGTGTGTGTGTGTGTGTGTGTGTGTGTGTGTGAGTGTGAGTGAGAGATTCTAAGCCTCTGCATTTCACGGTGGCACACACACACACACATGCCCGGGCACAATGACATACTTTTGAGGGATGTATTTCCCTAGGTTGGATAATGACACGGGGCTTAGAGAAGTCATGTGACACGGGGCTTAGAGAAGTCATGTGACACGGGGCTTAGGGAAGTCATGCAGCGTCTCAATTGGTCGGGAGTCCCGTGGAAACCTGTCAAAAATCCCACAAAAATCCATCAAATTCCTAACCCGCAACGCCATGTGTCACTCCTTCCATTGGCTGCGGTGCAAACGCGGCATCCGACAATGGCGGACATGTTTTGGAAAGCCAGGTATGGAGCGTCGCCACGGGAACAGGGCGTGCTGTCGTGAGAACGCGCAAAGGCTGTGTAATTGATCCCAGAGTCGTGCTAGCTAGGCCGCACATGTGTGCGACAAATAATGTCACTTTGATCACATTCCCCTATAATCAAGTTATCATCTGTGTGAAGTGTGATCGTACATCTGTCTGGTTTGTGTATTGGCACCTAGCACATTTAGTATACAAGCGAAATTTGCTCCAGCCATGTACATATAGGCATTTCTTTTTGTTTGTGTCTTTATTTATGCTCTGGGGCGGGGCACTGGGACTTCTTCATCCACTCCAGATTTTTGTCAGCTAAGGTTTCTGGGGTTAGCTCATATGGAAAGCTGATTCCAGAGCTTGCTTCATCTCACATGGTTTCAATCACCTTCTCCTGCAGACCTTGTAGGTTCCGAGGCAGACCTTCGCTCCAGGACCCCTCCACCTGGAGAGCTGGACGGCCGGGCACTGGGGAGCAAGGAAATGAGGGAGAAGGAGGAGAAGGAGGGAAGGAAGACGGGAGGGCGTGAGAGCCTGAGAATGAGTCCTCCTCGCACACCTCCGTGCTGCTGGCCTCCTCCATTCTCTCTCCTCTCCTGACAAATTGAATCGTCCGCTCAAATGTCCTCTTTCACTCTGTCCTCGATGTGTGGCGGCTTGCAGAACAACATCTCAGTGCATTATCCAGCCTGTGCTGCTGTTGAAGGTGGACAGTCGAGAAGATAGACGGGACATTCTTTGGGGCAAAGGGATGGTGGCCCTAAATTGTTTTGTTTATCCATCTAAAGAGGCAGCGGAAGAGGAAGTAGGTTTGTGCTGGTGAGCGTATAAAGAGCAAGGAATGTGTCTGAGACCAAGTCAAATAAAACAGTCCTTTCTTTTCTTCTCTTCTCAAATTTGCTGGAACGAGCGCGCGGTCCTCCGAAAGGGACGCCCCCATATGTGGGTGTGAGCCGCCGCGCAGCAGGACCCATGGAGGCTGTGTGTGTTCACATTATGGGGCCTGATGGGGAGAGGAGGGGGAGACAGCCAGGGGTCACCCCAGGTCACCGGCAGGCACTGCAGGAGGATGTGACGACCCCAGTGTAACTCTGCTGATGCGGGCTTTCACATCACGTCTGTCAGTGCAGCTAACCATGCTCACTGGCTACTGTCCATAACAACAGTGATGTTATGAGGGAGAAGCGGTGACCGTTTCCTGGGGGGGCTGGCACAATGGCCGACGTGGGACCGCGCCCTAGTCCCCTAGTTTTGTTTTCATTCTCCCTGGGGTCGGAAGTGTTATTTGGGTTAGTATTCAGAGTGCTGGTTTATAAATATCACTTGTGTTCGGTGGGAACTAGCTGCTAGACACGGTTTTGCCCTTTTCCTCTGTTTTCTTAATGCCATATATTTCACTGTGCATGAGAGTAATAACATCGCATCAAATGTACAATGGATATCAGTATCTGAGTAGACAAATACCCACTGCCAGTAGTACTGTGCATTAAGTTCATCTTTGTCATTTGGTTTTCAGTGGAACAAAGATGATGCAATCACACCAAGATGCATGCACTTGGGAAAACCAACTCTGCAGAGGATGTTAACGGTACTACTTTTAAGTCTTCAGGGGATTAATGTTTTAAATTAGCAAATGTGCTATATTAGGAGTGTGGCTGCACATTTGAGTTTCAAATCTTTTAAAATATGATCTCTTTGGTGAAAGATCTCCCTGGTTAAACAGATGAGGTTAAAGTCCCTGGAAACCAAGCATAAATATTTGTTTTGAGTTTGTCACACCACGGACAAATGTGTTATTATAACCACCCAGACAAATTTGAAGCAGTAGTTGACACTAGTAGCGCTAGTGCCAGCGGCTAACTATGCTACTAGGCCTGCCTGCTGAAAATTGCTTGACAGTAAAGAAAACCCTATGGCTGGAATTAAACATACATTTTCAGAACGTACCACTCAGTCCGACGTCCTCGCTAACTTTTTTTTACAAGCCACGCGGGCTTGGCGAAGCCACGACCCTGCATGGCGAGCGTCGTAGCTCCATCATGGCAGACAGTCTCTGACTGCGGGCAAGAGCCGGATGACACAGTGGTGCACGCGCGAGCATCGTCTCAGGTAGGGGAGAGGGGGTCATGCCTATGTTCCCCCGGGTTCTATGTTCCCCGGGTTCTATGTTCCCCGCTCCTGCTAAAAAGGGTTCTATGTTCCCCGCTCCCGAAAAAGGGTCCTATGTTCCCCGGGTCCTATGTTCCCCGCTCCCGAAAAAGGGTCCTATGTTCCCCGGGTCCTATGTTCCCCTCGCCGACTTTACGCATACGAGCAGGGAACATAGAACCCGGGGAACATACAGTAGGTACGCTCCCGGGGAGAGTTGTCTGTTTGCTGGCTGAACTGAGAGCGTCTATACGATTGATACATTTCTATTAAGTGATGGGATTTGAACATAATGAGCCCTCAGTACTGCCCACTCCAACACTCCAACCCCAACCTCAGAAAACAGTAAAAACAGCAAAATGGCAATATTCAGGTTTTGTACTGAAGCTAATGTCTGCAAGTTTTAGATGCTTATAATTATGCACATAAGACCCTAAGTTACATAGTTAGAGGGTTTTTGTGGATTTTGGTTGCTGCCAGAGTCTTTAAAAAATGCACGAGGGAAAAGAAAAAAAAAAGGCCAGACAGGTCCGTTTGCCACACTGATAAAGATCTGCTGCAGAACTGCATTCTACAACAAACAAGCGGCCCGATAAATGACAGGACAGGGGGGGGGGGGGGGTGTTTACCCAAGGCAGCAGACATAAACACAGCACCCCTCATGGATGGAGGGAGGTAATTTAGATAGACCACCGCCATTAGCCCAATTAGGGTTCAATGCCCGTGAATCCACAGGGCTTTCTTTGCCTAGTTCCCGCAGAAAAGGAAAAGAGGAACAGTACACCGCAATTACATGTGTCCAACAAGAACGGCAACAGAGGAGGAAACCAGAGAGGAAGCCAAAGTGAAGTTTGAGCAGCAGGAGATTCGGTGGAGCTTCTCCTCCTCGGCTAAGTCGGCCATTGAGGTAGGGTTGCATCGGGGGATTGCCAGCGGGGCTTTGTTGTTGCTTGCCGGCATTTCTGACACTGATCCCCCAACTGGCTTAACAGAGATAAGACATCTCTGGTCGACTCCCTCTCTGGGTCAGACCGGCAAACCTTACCCAGGTTCAGTCTGATTGAATATCACCTTGTCTTTGACGGCTGGTGGCTCGCCCCGAGCTTTTCTGTTCTCGGTATATACGCCGGGGTTAGTTTGCAACAGATTGAGGTCTCCAGGCTCTTTTTGTCCTCTTACTCTTGACTTCAATTCAACATCAGATCTTCTGGATATTGGGTGATCCTTCTTCTGTCACACACTTTTCCACGAGCTAGTTGATACCGAGCGTGCCTCCAGCTTTTGAACAATAGTCGCACCTCTAAAATTTCCCCGTGGCATATAAATGGACATAATTCCAGATATTCAAGACATTATCTGACCAATTATCTCAAATTAAAGCCACGTCCACACACAGGATTTATTTTTTATTTTTATCAGAGTTGTTTTACAGTAGATTAGACAGTCAGGCTCAACTGGTCCCCGCGTGTTCAAATGTTTGGCTGTGAACCAGTAGACAGGTCCTCAGGCTGCTTAGGCGTCTGATGCAGTTGATCCTTGAAGGAGCCAGACTCTATTTAAGGACTGCCCCGGCCCCAGTCTGACTCATGACTCCACGCACCCACAGGACTGCCATGACTCCACGCACCCACACAATTGGAACAATTACAGAGGGGAAAGAGCGCTGGAATTCCAGGGGCCGTGCCATCATCACGCAGCGCAGCGGATTCCCTCCAGGCTCCTACTCAACTCCACTCAGATTGCATCAAAGATTGAGCGCCTTTATTTGTTTATTTGTGCAAAAGAGTAACAGTTTGGAATCATTTTGGTAAATAACTTCCTGGTTGAAGGCGACAATTGGGATAATTCATCACGAGCGACATATTGAATCGCTCAGTGTGATGATGCTTATGGTGTATGTCATAAGTGTGATTGCAGCAGTGAGGTGTAATATAAATGTTTAGCAAAAAAAGTGACATCTTATTAATTCAACGGCGTAAAACAAAGCTGACACTTGGGGTTGAACTTCAAGGAGCCTCTCGTTCTAGCGTCTTCGTCTTCCTCCTCGCCCTTGCTCCTTCTCTCCTCCCCTCGCTGTGAAGATGCTTATCCCGTGGCCTCATTATGGGAGCAGAGAAGGCTGCAGCCCTGTTCTTTGTATCACATTAAGGGGGTGTTATGGTTTGCAGATGTCACACGCTGCATAGCATTGGGAGGGAGTCATTCCCTGGTGCTGTCAAGCAGGGACCCTCCTCTGCTCTCTCTCTCTCTGTGGTGCAACATGCTCTCTCTCTCTCTCTCTCTCTCTCTGTGGTGCAACATGCTCTCGCTCTCTCTCTCTCTCTCTCTCTCTCTCTCTCTGTGGTGCAACGCAAGGGAGGGGTCTGCAGGGATACCCCAGAGGGCGGGTACGAGCGTACGCCTCCCAGGGGCCCACACACACACACACACACTTACAAAAATATGCGTCTAGTCTTTGCAAATGCAAAACATGTATGCATACTTGCGTTTACAGTCGCAAGCCTTCAAATAAATAAATAAATGTATTTAGGGATGCTGACACTACCTAGTCTACCCTTCTCTTCTTTCTTTGGCTTTCAGCGCCCCGTTCGTTTTCTCACACTGTGCAGCAGGGAAATCTAGAACCGCATTGGGGATGTTGACGTCTCACTTAGCCGTTCATCCTGACTTGTCGTACACTGAGACAGCTGCTGGAGCGTGTGTGTTATACTGCTAACGATGCAGACCTCCAGCTAAATCATGTCCATTTAAGGGAAATATCTCCCTCCGGGGCCGGTCTCGTGGAGCCCAACCTCACACCCAGCGGAGCCCCCCTGTCTCCCTCACCTTCCCTCATTACTGTCACACACATGTCTCACTATGATGGAAGTACAGTAAGTCCACTCCTCCTCCACTGCAGATCAGCAAAAGAAAGGGCCTGGTGGTGAGGAAATGCATTGCATCTGCATATAAACATCTCTTGTCAAAGCCCCGATCGGGATTCAATCAATTGCACCAAACACGGATTCCTGACGGGAAGGATTTTGTGGCGGGGAAATCGAATGGTGCCTCGAAATACAGGTACTGTACATTTTATTCCCGGGTTTGTAAATAAAAAAACATTTCCAACTTCGAAATACATTTTAAAGTCCAGACTTGAGTCAGCCAGTCCCAAAAAAAAAAGGTCTTTGATACAATGACGTTTGCTATATAACAAAGCCAGTGGGTGCTGTTTGGATTCCAGCGTGGGCCTTTAAGGGAGAGCAAATGTTCGTGAACCACTGCATTATAAATGGATTTGATTTTGAAGAGTACTTAGGCACAGAACCAAACTAGGCTGAAAGGCCCAGGGACCGTAAACTAATATTGGTTCACAACACATGGTCCAGGTTTCATACAGGACATTAAGACTCCATCCTGGAGGACACTCCTGTGGAAAAAGGATGATTGATGAGCATACAGTAGGGTGTGTGTGCGTGTGTGTGTCTGTGTGTGTGTGTGTGTGTGTGTGTGTGTATGTGTGTGCGTGTGCAGTTGGATATGTTACTTTTTTAGAAGTGCATATGCGACCACTGTGTCTAGCGTGTGGATGCACAGGTGCAGGAGTGCACATACTCATATTGGACATATGTTAACATGCTCTTGGGCAAACATGTCTCTATTCAAGCAGATATGCAATAAAAATGTACAGGGGAGGGGTGGGGTGGGAGGTATGGATGGATGAATGATTGGAGTGAGTGAAACAACGTTGACATAAAAAATAATAATCGCTGAACAAAAGATGTAATTCATGCATTGTCCACTTGACCAGTTAGAAAAATCACTGAGCCGCTTTCTGGTATGTGAATGTAACCTAGAGCTGGCTCCTGCTTGTAAGAGTACTGCCTGGTGTATACTATACGTGTAACGTGTTGTGTTGGTGGTACTTGCACCAACCCATGTTAAGGGCTTGCCCAGGGGTGGATTCGAACTGCCGACCTTCGGCTTACGGGACGGACACGCTAACCACTGCACCAAGAGAGCTAGCTCCCTTGGCGGAGCTGATTAACGTGCCTTTATACTGGGGGAGTATTAACTGGGAGTTTAACCAACCTACTCGCTACCACTCGGGACTCACGAGGAATCGGCTCTGATTCACTTCGGTTACATACGTGTACACGTATTTCCAGTGTATTGCACTGCACATTGCAAAAAAGCATTACACATGAACAAATGTACAAACCAATAATAATACTAATAATACACACAGTCCAGCTCTTATAGAGCTCTGCAGTCACGTGACTTTCCGTGACTTTATGACTTAACCCATTCATTTTCTCCATAGACGTTTCGGAAAATCATAACAGCATATAACGAGTTATAAGGCTCGAACCAAGCTAACCGGTGACCTACTGAATCGCGAGTGACCATAAAATATTTCAGTTGGAGCAAAAACAAACAAACAAACAAACAAAAAAATCTCCATCTTTAATTTTTGTTTTTGCTCCAACTGCCTTAAAAAGCGTTATATAGGGATTTTTCGAAATGTCGATGGAGAAAATGAATGGGGAACAGGAAGTGTCACGTGACTGCCAGGCTCTATTGAGGAGGTGCCCTTTCCCAAGCAGCCAATAACATCCAGTCTGGCACTGCTGTGCGGAGGTCACTGCTGTGCGGAGGTCACGGCCGCACGTCTCGAGAGCACCCATGCAAGTCAGAGAGGCTCCGACTTGGCTGTGTGCCAGGTCCGGGCGATGGCTATCAGCACGCTGGCGTTTGCACTCGGAGTCATTACGGCAGTTCTGTAAATAGCTACCCAGCAAAAGGAAACATTTTGGATCAAATCAGCACACGACTATTCCCCCCCCCCCCCCCCAAACTTCCCAAACCAGCACACACACACACACACACACACACACACGCACGCACACACACACACACACCCACACACACACACACACACACGTCACACACACACCCACACACACACCCTGCCAAATACACAAAGCATAATAAACACATGTACACACATCACAGGCCTCACATTTTTTTTGATGATGTATTGCCTTCTCTGCTGAGGATCAAAGCAGTGCTGAGACGTTGATGGATCACCCACACCTTTGGTGGGATCACATTAACGAGCGACTAACTACACGTTATCGCATCAGACATGCTCTCCGTACTGTTTTATTGCCGGTTCAAGGAGAATCGCAGCGGTCTTCTCCTGACGTCTCCTATTCACACGTTTGATTTAGTTCCTCTAACAGTTGACCTGGGAGTTTAGTGCTATGCTTCAGCTCAGAATTCCCCGCGGTCGATATGTTTGGGTCAGATGACAGTTTTTCCTCGATGTGAGCGCAGCATGTCAGAGCATAAGCATGAAGGAGTGATCGGTGGGGTTCCACTGCACTCTGGAAAGGCTCCCATGGATCGAATTGAGATACCACAATAACTTCACTACACACTTCCCCACAGTCCCAGAGGCTACATCCAGACCATGGCGTAGCTGTTCATCTTGATGATACAGGATACAATGGCTCCGCCATGGCTCCACGGCTGACTTTTTTCCCCCTGTCTTAAAAAAGGTTTATCCTATCTGATCGGAACTATGATTTTTAACTCTTTGTGGCATTTTCAATGCCTGCATGTACGAACAGGGAAATATAACATTCCAAGTGCTTAGACTAGCTAGACCGCCATGAGGAACCTTAAAATTTGATCGTTTATGCCTGGGTTATATGGTATGCCTGCAGTGTTGGGGGTAACTCATTACAAAAGTAACATATTACATGTAATATATTACTTTTAGCAGTAACTCAGTAATATAACGTAATGGGATTTCAGTAATATTATACCAGTTACTTTGTCAAGCAACACAAGTTACAAATTCAGTTA
The DNA here is from genome assembly GCF_964638095.1 of Poromitra crassiceps. Taxonomy (NCBI): domain Eukaryota; kingdom Metazoa; phylum Chordata; class Actinopteri; order Beryciformes; family Melamphaidae; genus Poromitra; species Poromitra crassiceps. The sequence goes on along the minus strand of NC_139626.1, from coordinate 6,893,080 downwards.
CCTTTCTTTTATTATCAAAGCACATATTAAGATACAATCATTTCCTAATCAAATCATGTGTTTTTATGCAAATAACCACTATACTGTAGATGACAGTAACAAAGGAAAAGGATAACATTTAGAATTTTGGGCGGTTTACACTGACTTCAAGACGGTTGAAATTATTTTTTGGGATGGTTCAGGCGCGGCGATGTCATTATGCTACTGCTGTTATTTTGGTGAAAGTAATGCAAAAGTAGTGTAATAAGTAATAAGTTACTCTACACAGACAGTAATATTGTAAAGTAACGTATTACTTTCAAATGAAAGTAACCAGTTATATGTAGTATATTACATTTTGAATGTAACTTGCCCAACACTGTATGCCTGTGGCTAAACATATGGGCCGTACCCACAAAGCTTAAAGGAACACTCCGCCCATTTTCAACCAGATTTGTATCATTAGAACATCAGTAGTATATCAGAAAACTGTAAACTGTTTTGAAGTCTGTCATTTAATTTGACAGTTATTGAGTGTTAAAGTGTGGACCAGTGACATCACTGGTCCACACTAACTCAAATTAATAACTCATTAACTCAAATCAACTCTCAATAACTGTCAAACTAGATGAATGATGAATAGTTTGACAGTTATTGAGAGTTGATTTGAGTTAAAGAGTTATTAATTTGAGTTAGTGTGGACCAGTGATGTCACTGGTCCACACTTTAACACTCAATAACTGTCAAATTAAATGACAGACTTCAAAACAGTTTACAGTTTTCTGATATACTACTGATGTTCTAATGATACAAAGCTGGTTGAAAATGGGCGGAGTGTTCCTTTAAGAGTTGGTCCTGGTGACAGTAGTGCTCTGGCGCTCGGAGTGACTATTTATGAATGCACCCCTTGTGTTCATTCTGGATGACAAAAAGAGGCGTGTTGATTTTTCTTGATCAACCAATGACAGCGCTGCGTCACACCAAGCAACGTCAACCACACCTCCTCACGAAGATAAAAGTTCTTGTCCATTCCTCGCTCAGAGATGCTCTGAGAATGAACTGTGACTTGGGGGAGAAAATATTGAACAGGGATTTGAAATGAGCTAACTGTGACTTTGGGGAGGGAGCATTCAAGTTGAATTATGGATGGGCGTGTTTTCCTTGGCTGTGCTTTTGTCCACACAGGTGTGTTGAGTCCAGTAAGTCCCCTGACGAGAGTCCACACAGGTGTATTGAGTCCAGTAAGTCCCCTGACGAGAGTCCACACAGGTGTATTGAGTCCAGTAAGTCCCCTGACGAGAGGCAGAGGTGATAAAGGAGGTCTATCTGTGGTCACTATCTAATCCAACACCTTCTAAATCCCAGATAGTCACATTCCGATGCTTTGGGTCACGACCCTCGATCGGCGCAATATGCAGTAGCGAGGAAAAAGGTGCCCTTTCTTGTCGTACTTGGAGGCGCAGGGTCGTCCAACAGAACTCCCAGAACGTCTGAAAGCGACGCCACCACTCACATCCGTTAATTAAAAAATGTTGGGTAACTAAGGGTGCTTTCTCACTGGGAACGATTGCCCCCTCTCCCCCGCTGGTCAGCTTTCACATTACAACATTTCTTCCGTGCGCGGAAACAGAACAGAGTGCACTTGCGTCATCAACTATGCCTGGAGTTTATCCTCGCCCGTGTGTTGTCTATGTGGTTCGGAAAAGTTGGCTTTCACACTCGCAAGTGTTCCGTGGACGGGTACGCCAAAGCGCTCCCCAGACCACCTTTTCAAGTGGATCCTGTCACAGTTCCCTGTTGGGCGACGGGGGCGGAACGGAACGGAACGGAACGTTCACACTCATCAAACGTTCAGAAACTGGGGTCAATTTGGGGACAAGTGTGCTCGGGAACGGTACCGGGGCGCCAGTGTGAAAGCACCCTAAAACAACTCGGTCGGTTTTAGGCAACTACAACAACTTAGTTTTAGGCAACTACAGTCAAACAACGTAGTTGGTTTTAAGCAACTAAAAGTTAAGGCAACTAAAACAACTTGGTTAAAGGGATACGCCACTTTTTTTTTAAAGTTTAGCTCATTTGCCACATCCCCCCCACATAGCCAAGATACCCCCTCAAGATACCCCCTGCCTTTACCGGCATTGTCCAAGCAGTATACAGTGAGCTACAGTCGTGAAGGTAGTAATTATCGCCATAGAATGGAGGCCGATGGTATAGCTGTTAAAAATCCTCTAAAACACACATCTCACGGCGCTGAAATACATGTTGTGCTTCGGGGACTCACCACACGATGAAATATCAATCCAAAATGCACATAGCGGTGTTTTTGGAAGGAAGATAGACAGCCGGCACTACTTTCCAAACATAGCCGCCGGGCGCAGTGATCTCACACAGCGCCTCAAAGCACCATGGAAACCAATGTAACCAAAACAACGGACAACTGCGATAACTACTAATCATGGCGGACTTCATGAGAGAGAGGATGATGACGATTAAACCAAGACCCCGAACCTTATCTATTTGAACCAGAATATACTGGGGAAGAACTACAGGCTTTAGAAGCAGAGCGGGCAAGACGAGAGGCTGAGGCAGCCGAACAGCCGGGCGGCCGAGGAGAGAGAACGAACCACCTTATGAAGAGACCGTCTGGCTTGAGGGACTAACAGGAAGTGTAAATACAATCGGAAGTTCCGATTGTATTTACACTTCCTGTGACTCATAAACGTAGTCTGACTCATAATGTGAGTCAAACTAGGCGTGAGTTAGACTAGTTTGAGCAGGTAAACCGGCCGGCGTTTTTGAACAGGAAGTCATGATACAATGGGTCAGAGCGGGGCTGCATAAGGTGAAGATAAGATACGAGCTCTCCGACAGGATTCTCAGATGTTTGTCAATACGTCCTCAGATTTAACTTTTTTCCCCCCACTCGCTCAGATCAGATCTGTACACGGGCTGAATGATCTATTTATTTGTGGCGTAAATTCGATCCTTTCGTTGCCGTCTAAGTAAACGGAAACCACATGAAAATGGATTTGTTCTTGTTAAGGTTGTCATTAGGACACCACATGTGTGCACCACAAAGCTCTTCCAATGAGCTTGTGTGTTACTGTCGCTGACGTGTGTTAATGCAGTCCATGGCATTCGCGTGTATTGCTGCAGAGTGCGGTCATTTTGTTTTGATCCAGGAATGCGTGGGAGGCCCGATATGGTGATGTCACCATCCTCTGTAGACTCCTCCCTCTAGAGCTGCTGTGTCGACCAAGGCCCAGCTGATTTGGTGAAGACCTGTTGGTCTGTCGCTGAACTCTTGAAGATAGAAATACCTATTTTGCCTGTTCCAGTGGCAACTCGTTTTAAGGAACACGAGTTGTGTATAGGGAGGAGATATGTTCTATCAAATGTGATGGTATACCTAGTAATAGCTGCTATGATGTATTGCTCTGTGTGTGTGTGTGTGTGTGTGTGTGTGTGTGTGTGCGTGCGCGCGTGCGTGCGTCCACACGTTTGTGTGTGTGTGTGTGTGTGTGCGTGCATACGCGCGTGCACACGTTTGTGTGTGTGAGTGTGAGTGTGTGTGTGTGTGTGTGTGTGTGCGCACACGCGCGTGCACACGTTTGTGTGTGTGAGTGTGTGTGCGCATGTGCACACGTTTGTGTGCGTGAGTGTGTGTGAGTGCTGCTGAGGTGGTCTGAACTCTGAGCTGGCTTCCTCCCAGCAGCTCCGCGCTGCCAGGCCCGGCCCCGCTGTGGGAAACAGCCTCTGTGTTATTGTACGCGCAATGATTTTGCTGATGACGCATTTGTTTATGCGCTCGCACAAATAATGGGAACATTAAATATTTGGTCCAAATAATAATAATCCATTTCCTTGCCACCACAAAAAAAGAAGAGTAATCACACGAAAATTAAAAAAAATAAGCAAACAAGCCGTCAAATGACTTTATTTTGTGGATTTGATGAAGACTGTACACTCCTCCCCCCCGCCCCCCCCCCCCCCCCCCCCTCCCCCTTAGTGGTGAACATTACCTCAGATGTATGTGTACCATTATGGGGCTCCACCCTTGGCCATAAGACAGCCACAGATTTTTGCTCTGTGTTTTCAAAAACGGCTCTCCAGCTTTCAAAAAAAAAAATCATTACATTTAGAGAGAGAGTCCGCGCAAATTCAGCAATGTTACATTTCTCAGCAATGTCTGGAGTCAAAGAATAGGTCCGTCTTTGTTGTGTCTCTGATGGCAACTGAAAGCCTGATCAAAAGAATGAATTTTTGATTTGGCGCTCGTAATTGGCAGTCTAAATAAGGCCTGGAATTAACGGTCGAATCAAACTGTGTTGCATGTGTGTACCCTCGCTGCCTGTCAGCATCTTCATTGGAAACTCCAATGGAAATCCTTCTATCTCGAATACAGAGACTTTCCTCTTGCTGTGAGTCTCTGACCGCAGAGCCATATTCCCTTATGACAGATATTCCTCTGTCAAGACCTGTTACAGTCTCCCACACTCATTCTCACACGCTCCAGAATCAGAAACTCAGAATCAGAATTATTTTATTCGACCATAGTATGTTTGCACAAGGAAATTGGCTTGGGGTAGTTGTTGCACAAGTTACATGAGATATATAATAAATACAAAGATTTACAAGATATGGACAGAGCCTCACAGCCATGGGATAGAAACAGTTCAGGTAGCATGAGGTTCTAGTCCTGATAGACCGGAGCCTTTTGCAGAGTGGACGTCTTTGAAAAAGATGGTGACCAGGATGGGAGGAGTCGGCGATGATCTTTCCCGCCCGCTTCTTGGTCCTGGCGTTGTACAGGTCCCGGAGATGACGATAGGTTGCAAGCAATGATCTTCTTGGCTGACCGGATGATCCGCTGCAGTCTGCCTCTGTCCTTAGCGGTGGAGACAGCGAACCAGATGGTGATCGATGAGGTGAGGGAGGTGAGGATGGACTCAACGATGGCTGTGTAGAACTGGACCATCGTTTTCTGCGGCGGTTTGAGTCTCCTCAACTGCCGCAGGAAGAACATCCTCTACTGGGCCTTCTTTGTGGTGGCAGTGATGTTCTTGTGCCACCATGAGGTCCTGGGAGATTGTTGTTCCCGTGGAATTGAACAGTGTTAACTCGAGAGTCACACAGGATGGGGGGGGGGGGGGGGGGGGGGGGGGGCGGTTGGGGCTGGGCTTCTCCTGAAGTCTACCACCATCTCCACAGAGCGTTCAGCTTGTGGTTCTGGCTGCACCACAAATGCAGCTAGAGACTAATTACATTATTTTTTATTATTATATTATTATTATTATAAAAAGCCAGGACATGTGAAGATCAAACACAGGTATACAACACTGTAAACATCACATGCATACTAAGGCCTGTTTATGGGCCAGCGGCGCTTGCTTGACAGACACCAGGGTGGTTGGCATTTAGAAAGGGACAGAGGTCAGCTCTATTCATCTGCTTTCCTGTTTATATGCGGCGTGGTTTGTCTTGGGTTGCGTTCGCCGGCTGCGCACGAAGAGTGTTTATAAATGGTTGACTGGCAGAGCTGAGGGGAGAGTGTGAGAAGTTAGTGGTTAGGTTTACAGGCAGTGAAGCTGGGAGACAGACAGACAGGCAGGCAGACAGACAGACAGGTGAGCAGGTAGGCCAGCAAACACACAAAGACTAGTTATGTCAGAGAGGAAGATAGTTCTGCCAAGAGTCAACATAGTCCAACATATATAAACAACCTATATCCCTCAAAACGTCTTGAGAAAGTCCAAATGTTGTGGTTCCACAGTTTGCTACAAGCCAATTCTTACCAGTTGCACAATAGACTCATTTTTACTGTGCAGCTGTTATTTATCATTAGATGAGGAGCAAAGAGAGCTATCTTGTCTGTGTATCTTTGCCGTACATCACTCGTGATCTGCCACGATCATTACACAGAGCGGACTATGATGGAAGACTATATAGAGTCCCACACAGCAGCCACTGGGACAAGATCGTATTCAGTCCAGACAACCTGGAGAAATAACCAACATGATGCATAGCTCTGATTTAAAAAAATAAATAAAATAAAATCTTGATTTGTCAAACTTGGCCCTCTGTTCCCCGAAACTCATGTTTATTTATTTTGGTTCTGCTCCCCTTGGCCTTAACTTTGAGGTGATAAATACCTTGGAATGTCTACTGCGCCGCCCCAGAGAGTAAAGGCAGTGCGGGGCTTGAGAAGAGGACTCAGGTTATAAGCCCTATCTCATCAGACATTACTAATCAACACGCTTGTCTGGAGACTTGCCATGTCTGCCTGCCTTCCGGCGTTCTTATCATCACCCACACAAAACCCTCCCCACCAATCAAACTGGATCCTGGAGAGGAAGTTGAACATGTCAGAGACTATTAATTTATAGCGACCTCCTTTGTCTGACTCGTAGAATAGTAATCGAGCCGTTAAGAAGGGGGCAGAACTTTTTTTTTTTTATCTTTTTTTTTTTTAAGAGTTTCTGTAGCCTAAAGAAACTTGTGAATGAGGGTGTTGACTGTGCAGAAAGTGAAAATCTTTGAAAGACAAGTGTGGCTACAACTGGCTGCCTAGGGGAAAGAGAAGCATGCGAAAACCCTGTTATTTTAAGCTTCAGCCTCAGACCAGCAACACAATCAACTATTCACCTTTTTAATAGCAGGTTGTTGGCGTTGGTTAAGCCTTGTTTCCCCTTTAATCGTAATAATATCCTGTTCCGCACACTTTCTTTCAATGGGATTCAGGTAAAGCATGGGTGGGACCTTCCGTTTCATGACATATTTTGTCCAAGTGTTGGCTTTTCTTTGTGTCTGCGCATATAAAAGGAGCTAAAGTATTCCCTTTCACGCACTTCCCTTCAGACACAGATCCCTTTAAAGAAATGCTATATAGGTTTCATTTGAAACGGTCACATTGTGACATATAGTTGCTTGAAGCTACAGTACTTTAATAACACATGCGTCCCGCAGCTATTATCATATTACTGCGGTTTGTCATTCGCTTCGGAAACAAAGAAAAATCAACATGTTGGCCTAAGTGTCATTTAGGGTTTTTTGTGTGCTGAATACGGCTTGCCTTGTATGACAGTAATCATGTTGCTCTGTGCTTTTCTCAAAGCAATTGTTCCCATCCCGCTCGCTCACACACTGTCTGCAAGCAAACATATTTGTTGGATATAGCGTGTTTTGAACACACGCCAATGTGGGGCCTTCTCTATGTCATGAATGATTTTGCCGTGCTATTTCTACAAAGTCTATGAGGGACTCTGCAGAACATATGTGATGAACAGCCTGCTGCGCACTTTCCTGACATCACCCCCTTTAAGAATTGCAATATAAAACTGAACTGCATTGACCACGTTAAGAAGTTTGAATTAAATATCTGCTTTCCTTAAAGGAACACTCCACCCATTTTCAACCAGCTTTGTATCATTAGAACATCAGTAGTATATCAGAAAACTGTAAACTGTTTTGAAGTCTGTCATTTAATTTGACAGTTATTGAGTGTTAAAGTGTGGACCAGTGACATCACTGGTCCACACTAACTCAAATTAATAACTCATTAACTCAAATCAACTCTCAATAACTGTCAAACTAGATGAATGATGAATAGTTTGACAGTTATTGAGAGTTGATTTGAGTTAATGAGTTATTAATTTGAGTTAGTGTGGACCAGTGACATCACTGGTCCACACTTTAACACGCAATAACTGTCAAATTAAATTACAGACTTCAAAACCGTTTACAGTTTTCTGATATACTACTGATGTTCTAATGATACAAAGCTGGTTGAAAATGGGCGGAGTGTTCCTTTAAGTGAGTGGAATGTAGTGGCAAAACTCCTTGTACTTGGGCTTTTCCAATAACCCCCATTCCCAATGTTCCTATTTCATTTAGTTTTTACCACCTGGAGAAACGGGTGCAGTATGTCGGACTCACAGCCTTGTTTGTTATTTCCCCAAAAAGCATATCCAAAGAATATTCAGAGAGAGGGTTTAGCGTTCACAGTTGCACCTGCAGAGGACGCATATTTTTCTTCCAAGCAAAAACATAGAACAAATTAGTAAACAAAACACAAAACACATGAATGAAATAATCTAGAATGCCTTTTACAATAGGAAGACCTTAATTTAATATTTACATAGGACCAGAAAATAATAGGCTACTGGGCCTCTTTCATGGTGATGAATAAATTAAATCATCTTAAATGCGGCTCCTACATGGAGTGATAACGAAACCTGAAACGCAACAAAGGTGTACCATCTTATCTTATCTTATCTTATCTTATCGTATCTTATCTTATCTTATCTTATCTTTGGAGAGCTGTTTGTTTGTTTGTTTGTCTGTACAGAGTTGCAAGGCGCACCGTTGCTCCGATCGCCTCCAAAATTTGCCAAAACACTTTTCAGGGGTGTGGAATGAATCTGATGCAACCAAATAATAATAATAATAATCCACCCATCAGAATCAGAATCAGAATCAGAATCACTTTTATTGCAACAGTAGGCAAGTTACATACGAGGAATTTGTCTTAGTGTCTGTATGCAGCGTAGCGCTCACATCAATATACAGAGATAAGAAGTAGGAAGATAACTAAAGACAATCACAAAGTTGCAAGTGCAATCAAATCGAGTAAATATATACTTGGGGGGGCACTACAGCAACTTTTAGGAGTTTAGGCCTTCACACTCACAGAGCCATTGCGACATCATCAGCATTCCTTCCCTGCTTCCCACTGATGATGTCACCAATGATATCATTGATGATGTCACTGTTGTTCGGAGGTGCACCGTTGCTCCGATCTCCTACAGAGTTTGCCAAAACACTTTTCAGGGAGGGGTCTGTGATGAACAGTATATTCAGCTTCTACTATGTCAAGCTCTTTCTCAACAAGTACAAGATATCAGAAGGAGCATTTCACAAATCGCAAGTGGTGTACATGGTGTGGAATGCAGTGAATGATCTTTGTCTACCTGCAAGATAACTCCCAGGTGCCCTGCTGCTTGCAGCGTCGCCTCTCCATCCTGTATGGAGCTCCCGTCTACTCCCTGGCTTTCCTCATAGCCTGGTTCCCATGGCGATCCTACACCCCTGCTGGTGATTGGCTGAGCGGCCTCCACTTGATGGTGGCCTTTGATGGCCTGAGATCTCCAGCCACCATCAGAGCCGACGGTCTACGACTCATCAAACACAACCAGATGTCTTCTCTCATTGGTTGCATCCTGCATATCTTCTTCTGTGGTGTGCTCTGCAGAAACATGGAAGACGTTGCCGCCTTCCAAGCCTCCACAGTGCTGATTGCTGTCCTGGCCTGTGGCTGCATGCTGTACACAGGCCTCCACAGTGAGAGCCGCTTTGATAACAAAGGATCTGCACCAGGGTCGCCGGGGGGGGCGGGGCTGCTGACCAGACTCGCGGCCAATCGGCACTTTCCCCTCTCCTCGCTAACAACCGTGATGTGCCAGATCTTGACCAACAGGGACTTCCAGCTCTTTTGTGTTCATGAACTTCTTCCAGGTTTTCATGTTGTTTTTCCTCAACAATTTTACCAAGATATTTTGCTGAGCACCTAATCCCTCCAGCTGCGGTGCGGCCACTGGCCAAGAGTGGCATGTACTGTATGGAGCTGGATTCATCTGCCCACACAGTTGTTAGTGTTGAGTAGTCAGAGTCTGCTCCAAGGCCTTGGCTACTACAGGATCATCCTCGTCACGTTCTACATAGAGGCTGCAATGGCTGTCGTGATGCTGTCGTGATGCTGTCGCTGTGACCGCACACTGCTACGTCCTGGTGTTTTCCCTCACCATTAAACATGGTCATTATTCAGGCAGCCTTCAGTCTGTTCGACTTGCCTTTGGCTGACATCATTAGCCACTTTCACACACAGATTGTGCAAAATTGCAGTTCAGAAGGCCCGCAAAGCCGGCAGCCTCGCCACAGAAATTGCTTTCACACACAGCCAAGCAGCACCGCCACATTCCCGTCTTGGGCTGTGCTTTCAGGTGACAGCCACCGCTCCCGGATTGAAAGGCGAGCGGGAGGCATTTCCACCCAGCTCCTCCTAGCCCAAATGAATATTTTCATAGGTTAGTGTAGCCCTAGGCTACTGTATGATGAACAAATTCATTCAACAACCAAACATCGCCGATGTACGCCAGCTAACGATGTGCAGCTGCGGTCGTTAAAGGAGGACTTGCCCCCTAGATATGTATTAGAACAGTGATTTGAAAATACCTATGGAAAAAAACAAGAAATGACATATGCTCTTGTCTATACTGGACTCTTTGGCTGTGTTGAAGTCCAGATTTTTTTTCTGAAATCGACGCCATTACAGTTTGCCTATTGCCTCAAAAATAATTTATTTGAGAGGGGCCATATCTGTATAAATATCAACAATTAGCCAACGCTGGTGGCCTGTATGGAAAGAGCTTTGCTCAAAATGGTTGAAAGTTATATCAATTTGGTAATTCAGTGGCGAACTAGAAATTTAATTATTTTTCTGCATGTAACTCTATGGCAGTGTGTTAACTACGTTACGAGAGCAAAGTGGCATGGGCTCGTTACAGCAGCACACCGCACAATACGACAAACCTCCCGTTCTGGGGTAACACAATGCGAGATTTCTCTACGTCATTCCCTCGTCCAAGTTGCCATATAGTCCCTTTTTCATTTTAGTTTGGGGGCTTTTCGTGATTCTTGTTAAAAGTTGTGCAAAAGTTTTTTCCTCTCAGCGCAGTGCAGGCTGCCTGCGCCTCCTCCCTCCTGCCAGACCCCGGCTGCCGAAACAGCCTGCTGCATGCATGGGGCGCTTGTAACCTCACGGAGCAACAAACAAACAGACAGAAATAGCTGGTGTGCGATTTAGAGAATACAGTCTGAGATTGGGTACAGGATTGAGGGAATCCCGCATCTGTTTGCGAAGGTGCGACTGGACAGGACGCTTTTCACAGACGGGCACAGTAGTCGGAGCGAGGCGAGTGTCTCTCAGGGCTACTCAGGGCAGAGCTGCAGATCTCTCCTTCTCCTCCGCGCATTCAGTCTGTCCAAAATCATTACCGATATAATCTCAGTAGGAGGGATGCAGGGAAATGATAGTAGCCGATGTGTTTAGAGAAGCTTTGTCACGTTGTCACGTCGTAGTATAGCGTTATATTTTACATGTGCGCTAAACTGCGACCATATTTGTTTGCGGAAATATCAGACTGCTCTCTCTGCTGCTCTCAGAGCACAGAGAGCCCAGCTGCTGCTGGCCTGCTGCGCGCGCCCGCGGAGCTTGGGGCTCGTCCATGTAACAGTACGACTCTCGCCTGCCTGGGCTGGAGACAGTGCTTGCAACTCGGACTGATAATATAACCATCATCATTCGAGCTTATCCAGGTAAGATATCAATAAAGTAATGACACATTCAGCGGGAAACTAACTATAATTAAGACATGTGCCAACTTTGACGACGTTTGGTTCAGTATTTTAAGAGCAAACTTCAATAGAAATAGGCTTGGAGTTCTGAGGAGCCGAAAGGGTACAGGGGGGGTAGGGGAGTAATTATCTTGAAATCCCATAGTCTTTGGTTCACCATGACGTCATGACGTGTCAAATATCCCATTCATTTGAGAAAAAAAAAAAAGCAGTCTTTGACCCTAAGAGGGCGCTTATGCCAGATATGCTGCTGAAAAATGATACAAATGGTAAAATGGCAACAGTTTGGTGTCAAATGTGGAAATTCTGACCAGAATTCTTCACACATCACCCCCAAAGTCATATATATTGGTTAAAAGCTGAAAAAAAGTGTTTTGGAGGTAAGTTCTCCTTTAAGGATCAAACTGATAAAACACAAAAGTGTTGTCCACATGCAGCATGGTGACAAGGCTTTCAATATGCATCTGATCGACTTTATGGATCACAGATGCACCATCATGTAGCCTATTGGTACAAGGCTAATTCTTATCTTTTGGTTCCAGTTTTTTGTAAAGCAAATGATGACATTATGATTATTAAACAGCTGCAGTCTGCATAACGTTCGTCGGGGGAATAGTATAGGCTATAAATGCACATGACTACTATAACGTTAGTAGTTTTTGTAAGGGAATGCACAACTGGCTAGCTAGACAGATTGCAGTTCTGGAGCTGGTTTCCAGAGGGAATATCGTCAGACCAACTCGCCACAGACAGCTATAGTCCTCTGAAGCTTATTATTATATCCGTTAATTTTACCTATAATGTCAACATCGTTTGAGCATAAAGCCTAACCTACTATACTAGGCATGGAGCATTCCTCCTGGCCGCCTTTTTTTACTTTCACTTATGCCTTTCTTGCTGCATGAGTCCCCTGTATTTTATTTAATGAATGAGCTGACCATTCGCACCGTTCCGGCTTGCCGCTCCTACGCTTTCAGGTGGAGGCGGGTTGCAGGCTAACCCGGCGCTGAGACTAGGTCCACTGGCGGAACGAAAGGCGTACAACAATTACCCACCAACCCACTTTCACAACTTTCACATCAGAGGCGCGGATCTCATTTTCGGTGCATTTTACGGCTTTCAAGGCCGGTGTGAAAGCGGCTATTGACTCAGACCTGCAGAAGTACGAGCGCAGTTCCCCTCTCTCCTCCATGGTGTTTGGGACAAATGCTCTGTTTACCAAGTCAGCTCAGTCTCTGGCCCCGATGCGAGTGCTTAACATCCTCAACCAGTTTGGCTATGAAGAACTGAAGGAGGCAGGAGGGGATTCACACTCAAGCTCCTTGGAGAGCCTCCACAGGGTCATGTTCTGCGTCTGGTGCCCATGTGTATCGCTGTGCTGCAAGTTCTGCCTTGGAAGCCATTCAGCCATTCTCCATACGCAGCAGTCACACAGTCGACACAAAGTATATTGACGGCTAACTTCAACATTTTCAACATTCCCGATGCTGGCTTGCTATGCTGATAGCTATATTCCTTTGGTTGGAATTTGGGAGAAGTTTGTTAAGTATGTATTGCTGAGTAAGAGATCAAATTGAACGTTTTTTATTCTGTCAGAGTGGTCTTCTCAGTTTACTAAGGGGTGACAAGAAGCAGACAACAACAAACATTTAAAATCATGTTGTTGTCTGCAACACAATGACGAAGCCATGGAGAGAAATTGTAAACTATACAAGGAGGAAGGGGTCTTCTTCCTTTACTCCCGTAATTGACAATAAAGCTCTAGGGATTATGGGGGATTCAGGGTAATTGGTGACCATTAGGCGGAATCCATGGTGGGGCATCAAAGCCCTCTACGCCAGCGAGCCTGCTGGCGTAGCTCCCCAAAAATGTGACTTGACGCGGCAGACATGAATAGTGCAGGTATATAGATAGATATATAGATAGATATATAGATATATATAGATATATAGATATACTGTATATAGATATATATATATACATAAAAACAAAACTGGCTGATGGACAGCTTCTTGGAAAGTGTAACACTGAAAATGCAACATGTTCCAGATGCTGTGTTAGTGACTGTGGAAAATAAAAAGTGCTCTGAGAGCGGGGGGGGGGGGGAGCCTTCACACTCACAGAACCATTGTGACATAATCACCTTCCCCTGCTTCCCACTGATGATGTCATTGATGATGTGACTGTTGACATGTGACATCATTTACATCACTGATGATCTCACTGTTGACATTTTGATGTCACAGATGTCACTGTTGACATCACTGGGTGAGGCTATATAATCAGATCTTGAATTCAACACACACACACACACACACACACACACACACACACACACACACCCACACCCACACCCACACACATACAAAATAACCTCCTGGAAACTTGCTATGTAGGGAGACTTGGAAGCACTTTATTAAGAGAAGATAAATTCGACATTTGAAGCGTTAGCGAGATAGCTAAGCTAGCTAGTCACGCAAGATAAAGTTGTGAATGAAAAACGCTACCATATCTTTGACTTTGAATCAGGGATTCTGAAGACCTGTCAGAATCAGAGCCGAGATGAGCCAGCAAGGTGCTGTACTTCAGACCTACAACAATGAACTTGTCATGTGCATGGAGGAGATGTGCTCAAAGAAGGATAAGCTGAACCGTCAGATTCAGCAGGAGGAAGAGGAGAAGGTTCATCTGCAGCATGACATCCGCGTCGTCACAGAGAAGCTGAGCCGCGTCAACGAGAGCCTCGCCAAGAGACTGGCCGCCCGCCAAGCCCTCGACCACACCATCGGCGAGAGCGAGGCTGCCTACATGGAGATTCTGGAGAGTTCACAAACACTTTTGAGCATCCTGAAGAAGGAGGCATGGAACTTCAGTAAAGCCACAGAGCCAAGAGGGAAGGACCACTAATACTGATGAAACACTTCGGTTCTGAAGGAGAGGAGAAGGGGACAGAATGTAGAGAAACAGTGGATGGATAAAAACCAGAAGGAGGCGGTAATGCAACATAAAGGATGCTAACTGCCATAAAACACCACAGAAGAAGAAGCTTGCCTGTGCCAACAATGCCAAAAAGGAAGGGACCGACACTCCAATCCTGAAGCCAAGCACAAGAAATTGACTCGAGCCAGAGAAACTCAGCAGCCAACTGCCGTGGAAGTCAGAGTGAAGATTGGATCTCCAACCCCATATAATGCAGGTGATAAGACGTGGTCTTCTCAGAAGAGGTTTCCCGTAACACCACTAAGAGCAGCAGAGAAGTCTCCAAAAGAGACCTCCACTTTGTAGACACCACTGGCAAAGTGGTGACTGACAGCCACAATGTGGGCACCGATGATGTCATGGCCTGCCCCACAATCGTCAAGTGATGTCATACCCACTGATGATGTCGATGATGTGGCATGAGTTTGGTCACAGCCCAAAAAAGTGCGCCCATGGCGCATCATCCCCAGACTCTCCATCCTAGTATCAGTGAAGACAGAGGTTATATGTTTTGCTTGTTCTATAGTGTTTCTCTGCCACAGCCATAGAGCCTCAAAGATAATAGGATCCTTCCCCAAAGAAATTAAATCGTGCCCTTTACACAGTACTTCAACACAAACCCCTTAACTTCCACTGTCGTCACCAGTTAAAGAAAGAAGAGGCTGTCTCCAAAATGTTTTCATTGCAATTACACTCTTACTCATCGTCAGACACAACGCATATTGAGAGTAACTTTGCATTGGCAAAAGCATCAAAGTCCTAAGAAAGTGAAAGGATACTGCTGATGCTGACTTGGAAAACAAATACAAGTTAAAAAAAACGAGACAGGAAATGTGTGTGTGCGCGTGTGTGTGTGTGTGTGTGTGTGTGTGTGTGTGTGTGTGTGCGTGTGTGTGTGTGTGTGTGTGTGCGCGTGTGTGTTTTCAGCAGTTTTTGATCTGAAATCTCACATGTCCTCATTTCTTTTCCTCAGTCTCTGTGGTCGTGTTGAAAACAAATGTCATCTGTTTAAGTGGCTGTCCTCCTCCAGGCCATGTGGTCTGATGGAGCCAAGAAGACTCTGGGCTCAGGGGCTGCTTGCTGGTGACTAAAGCCAAGATGTAATGCTTGGCACAGAAATGACGTGTGCTCTTTATCCTTCCTGAAGAGTCCCTCACTTCGGGGGTGTCCTGGAGGATCAACAGGCGGGGGTGCAAAACTGTTGACTTGCGATGTCCAGGGTTGTCTCATCCTTATTCCCTTTCTCCCATCCTTCCCGTTAATCTCCGCTTTTTATACAATGTCATAAAAAAGAAATACCACAGAAACCTCGCACTCTCCGCCCCGCCCCCGAACATCCGCTCTTCCCTGACCTTGTTGTCTGGATGCTGGAGGACCGACTGCGGGCGAAAGGGATTGCACTCGCCTGCTGGACCTCAGAGCGTCTTTTAAAAAGGACAGATGTGTAGCGGCTTTGTTGGGAGCGTGAGACCCGCTGGCCGGGGTGTGTCCACGGTGGCGTGGGCGTTCAAAGACAACCAGGAGGTATATCGCTGAAGTCATTTCGGACTATAAAAACCCGCGTTCCAGTTGAAGGGAAGTGCAGGTCAAACGCAGAGGCGAAGCCGTTGGATCAACATGGTCTACTTCATTTACTCGACACAGAGTCTGTTCCAATGACCTCATTTCCTCCGGGGCTTCCCTCGGGGCATACCCTCTTGGACGGCGATCAACCGCTCAGGGCTGCTGAGTGATAGGGTGCGATCTGAACGGGCAGACCATGACTGTTTTGCACATCATTGTCTTGCGGAGAGAGAGAGGCCTGTTATCCGTGATGCCTGCACCTTCTCCTCTCCAGTCCGGTCCGAGCCAGACCTGACCACACCGGACCAGACCTGGCTCTGCTTTGGCCCAGGATGACAGTTCTGTTTTGGACCAGGCCGTGGCTTGGTGAATGGTCCTTAAATGCTCAGAATTGGCCCCGCTGTGCCTGTCTGCAGACTTCAAAAAGGCTGCGAACGTCCTCGTCCAAAGATGTGACATTCTGCATGATTTGTGTGTGCAACACATACTGTACAGTATTGGCAACATGATGTAAGCGGCATTGTTTGTGAAACAAACGTTGACAAGTTGTAGCCTACGCGAAAAGAAAGAAAGACTAAACTGTATACAACAAATGATGTGTGTAACATTGTCCATGCAACATGTTTTGAATCTTGTATTACCGGTGCTGAATAACACTTTGTATAACATACTGTATCAGATAGATTTAACAGAGTTATACAAATGATGTGCTTTTTTTAAAAGGAGATGTTAGCATTCATCTGTTATTTTTGATTTGGACTAAGGTTACCCAGTGTACCCAGAGGAAGCTGGACAGGAAGAGGGGAGAGGGGGTAACGTGTGTGTGCTAAGCCCGTGGCATGGTGTGGGTTCTAGGTGTTGTGGGATTGTTTCTCCATGGCAGCCCGCTGTATATGGAGGTATCATACCTCTGTGTATGGAGGTATCATACCTCTGTGTATGGAGGTATCATACCGCTGTGTATGGAGGTATCATACCTCTGTGTATGGAGGTATCATACCTCTGTGTATGGAGGTATCATACCTCTGTGTATGGAGGTATCATACCTCTGTGTATGGAGGTATCATACCTCTGCGTATGGAGGTATCATACCTCTGTGTATGGAGGTATCATACCTCTGTGTATGGAGGTATCATACCTCTGTGTATGGAGGTATCATACCGCTGTGTATGGAGGTATCATACCTCTGTGTATGGAGGTATCATACCTCTGCGTATGGAGGTATCATACCTCTGCGTATGGAGGTATCATACCTCTGTGTATGGAGGTATCATACCTCTGTGTATGGAGGTATCATACCGCTGTGTATGGAGGTATCATACCTCTGTGTATGGAGGTATCATACCGCTGTGTATGGAGGTATCATACCTCTGTGTATGGAGGTATCATACCTCTGTGTATGGAGGTATCATACCTCTGTGTATGGAGGTATCATACCTCTGTGTATGGAGGTATCATACCTCTGTGTATGGAGGTATCATACCTCTGCGTATAGAGGTATCATACCTCTGCGTATGGAGGTAACATACCTCTGTGTATGGAGGTATCATACCTCTGTGTATGGAGGTATCATACCTTTGTGTATGGAGGTATCATACCTCTGTGTATAGAGGTATCATACCTCTGTGTATGGAGGTATCATACCTCTGTGTATGGAGGTATCATACCTCTGTGTATGGAGGTATCATACCTCTGTGTATGGAGGTATCATACCTCTGTGTATGGAGGTATCATACCTCTGTGTATAGAGGTATCATACCTCTGTGTATGGAGGTATCATACCTCTGTGTATGGAGGTATCATACCTCTGTGTATGGAGGTATCATACCTCTGTGTATAGAGGTATCATACCTCTGTATGGAGGTATCATACCTCTGTGTATAGAGGTATCATACCTCTGTGTATGGAGGTATCATACCTCTGTGTATGGAGGTATCATACCTCTGTGTATGGAGGTATCATACCTCTGTGTATGGAGATATCATACCTCTGTGTATAGAGGTATCATACCTCTGTGTATGGAGGTATCATACCTCTGTGTATAGAGGTATCATACCTCTGTGTATAGAGGTATCATACCTCTGTGTATGGAGGTATCATACCTCTGTGTATAGAGGTATCATACCTCTGTGTATGGAGGTATCATACCTCTGTGTATGGAGGTATCATACCTCTGTGTATGGAGATATCATACCTCTGTGTATGGAGGTATCATACCTCTGTGTATGGAGGTATCATACCTCTGTGTATGGAGGTATCATACCTCTGTGTATGGAGATATCATACCTCTGTGTATGGAGGTATCATACCTCTGTGTATGGAGGTATCATACCTCTGTGTATGGAGGTATCATACCTCTGCGTATGGAGGTATCATACCTCTGCGTATGGAGGTATCATACCTCTGCGTATGGAGATATCATACCTCTGTGTATGGAGGTATCATACCTCTGTGTATGGAGATATCATACCTCTGTGTATGGAGGTATCATACCTCTGTGTATGGAGGTATCATACCTCTGTGTATGGAGGTATCATACCTCTGTGTATGGAGGTATCATACCTCTGCGTATGGAGGTATCATACCTCTGTGTATGGAGGTATCATACCTCTGTGTATGGAGGTATGATTGCGTATGGAGGTATCATACCTCTGTGACAGCCCTAATGCAACGCATTAAACCCTGTCCGCCCAAGTAGCAGAGCGATCAAAATAAAACTAAACAAAAAAAAAGAAACCGGTCTACTACATCTCCTTATTCTTCCTCTCTCTTCTCTCTCTCTCTGTCTGTGTGTCTCTCTCTGTCTTCCGTTCTCTCTCTCTCCCTCCCTCCCTCTCTCTCTCTCCCTCTCTCCCAATCTCTATCTTTGCAGATCTTCCTCACCTGTTACCTGACACACATTGGCCCTCAGCCACAAAACACTGGCTTCAGGACCGGGACAATAGCTTTCCTATGAAGAGCTGCTAAATCCATAGGGTGGTGCGGCAGTGAGTTTACAGTCGGCTATTGTTGGCCGACACAATACAGAAGCACATCCCCTCCTTTACAGTACGCAGGCGATTGTGTTCCAAACAGCCATTCCTCGCCTCTTCCATGCGCCCAGGTGATTTCCGCTTGCACAGTATCGGGTTTCAGCTTCTTGATGTCTCGTTTTGTCATCGGAGTCTTTCACGCAGAAGGTCAATGGTTCTTTTGGAACAGGTTGTCCTGTCTGTGCGTGTGTGTGTGTGTGTGTGTGCGCGCGCGTGAGTGCGTGTGTGTGTGCGTGTGTGCGTGTGTGTGTCAGTGGGTCTGGGGAGGAAATTGTACAGAAATATAGAATATAGTCGGCTTTTCACCTTTATCCCTTTGCTCATTTCTCTGTAAACCCCCCCCCCCCCCCCCCCGTCTCTGAGAGGAACATTTAAATTTGACATTTTCAATCCACGGAAATGTCTTGTTTTATGAATGAAACATCCTTTCTCAATATACACTCCAATGTGAGTGTTCTCATTAGTGCCTCGTGATCAATCAAGTTGCTAGTGTGAGTGTATGAACTTGATTGTAAGCGGTCCATTAATATTGTCCATATTCTTCTGAGTGAGAAGCTGATTGATGGGTTCATTGGCAGTCTACACTTCTGCATTGTCACTATATTTGAACACTGGGACCCCTTGACCTCTGACCTCTGACCTCTGACCTCTGACCTCTGACCGTCTGTTCCCACCAACCCACTGTTACGGATGTCACTCATGCTACGTTGTACTTAATTGGCTGCAAAGAGTCCAGTACAACCCCAATCTTGACTGTCACTGTCACTGTCCAGCATCCCTGGAGCAATATTGGACTATACGTGCCTTGCTCAAAGGCAGAGGAGAGTGGTAATCACAGTGGTAGGAATGGGGGGGGGGGGGGGGGACATCCTGGGAACAGAGTTCCCAGAGTAAACGTTGAGAGGGAGCGGCGAGAACGAGAGGGGGAACGGCATTCTTCCTCAGGTTCCCATTAGAAAAAACGTCTTGCAATGCAGCGGAGAGCAGAGCAGTGGAGAGCAGAGCAGAGCAGAGCAGTGGAGAGCAGAGTGGAGCAGTGGAGAGCAGAGCAGTGGAGAGCAGAGCAGTGGAGAGCAGAGCAGTGGAGAGCAGAGTGGAGCAGTGGAGAGGAGAGCAGTGGAGAGCAGAGCAGTGGAGAGCAGAGTGGAGCAGTGGAGAGCAGAGCAGAGCAGTGGAGAGCAGAGCAGTGGAGAGCAGAGCAGAGCAGAGCAGTGGAGAGCAGAGCAGTGGAGAGCAGAGCAGAGCAGTGGAGAGCAGAGCAGTGGAGAGCAGAGCAGAGCAGTGGAGAGCAGAGCAGAGCAGAGCAGGGGAGAGCAGAGCAGTGGAGAGCAGAGCAGAGCAGTGGAGAGCAGAGCAGTGGAGAGCAGAGCAGAGCAGTGGAGAGCAGAGCAGAGCAGAGCAGTGGAGAGCAGAGCAGAGCAGTGGAGAGCAGAGCAGAGCAGAGCAGTGGAGAGCAGAGCAGTGGAGAGCAGAGCAGAGCAGTGGAGAGCAGAGCAGAGCAGAGAGCAGAGCAGTGGAGAGCAGAGCAGTGGAGATGGGGCAGCATGAAAGGAACAGAGAATAGTAGGAGAACATGTATTTGGAAGCTGAATAAGCAGCGTCAATATTAACGTGTCATCAAGTCTGTCATGAATAAAATCAAGGGGAAATAATCAGTAGAGCTCGGTATTCGTATTTAAGTAACTTGTAAGATATTTTTACGTAGCTGTAATAATGAGTAAAATCAATGAAAAAAAACAGTCAAGCATTCAGAAATAATATCCTTTGTCTCCTTATCTTGGGCTGGGGGCGGGCCACGCCGCGTCCAGGGACCCCCATCCTGTGTAAGTAGGGTTCCCAGAGTAAAACCTGGCCATTTCCACCACTGGTGGAACCACACAGATGTTACCAGCTGGTCTAGGGATTCGAACCTGCGTCTGTCCGGCCACAAGCCCACTTCACTAACCTTCAGGCAACTACAGAGTAAGTAGTTGGCTGCTTGGAAGTCAATGTTTACATGCTGACATAACTTTTTTTTTAATGCATTTGATAGTTTAATCCAGAGCAATTTGCAATGAGTGCAACAGTAGAATAAGATAAAATGTCCAACATCACCATCATAGCCAATAGTAAGGAGTGCCAGAGTTGTGATGCTTGCTAACACTAACAGACTTTTCCAATACAACACAATGGGCACAATGCGTTTTCTTGCACAATGGGACGTTTTTTTGTACAAAGGGCAGCTTCCTGCCAAATCATAAGCCATTCATATGCATGTAACTCTTGTATTACAGACTGCACTAAACCAGAGCTGGTTGGTGTTTGCTGGGACATCACATAAACCTACCAGAGCTGATTCTGTATTAGCAGAATTTGAAATATTTGGAAATTCATGTCTACTGATTTGAGCTATTCTTGTAGAGGGTCTGACAGCGTTTGCCTCGGTAACTTTCAGTTAGTTGTGACCTTTTAGGTATTCTGAAGACCTGTCAGAATCAGAGTCGAGATGAGCCAGCAAGGTGCTCTACTGACCTACAACACCTTTTATTCAATATATTATTCATATATTTATTATTTATTTATATATATTATTTTATTAGTATTATATATTTATTATTATTCATATATTTATTTAATATCAATACTTTTTAGGTATTGATTTTTTTTTTACTGTTCTGTAGCATGCTATCCATTGAGAAGAGTCCTGATGGGGATGTCAGGGAGCCCTTTGGACTTGGCAGTTGGCACACACATCTGACTCTCTCACTCACTCACTCACTCACTCACTCTCTCTCTCTCTCTCTCTCTCTCTCTCACACACACACACACACACACACACACACACACACACACGCACACACACACAAACACACACACACACACACACACACACACACACACACACACACACACACACACACGCACACAGTCTGAGAACCAGCTGGCCCTGGTAACCTCTGGCAGCATGGCACTAAAGAGCCCGGCCCCGCAGCATTGACCCCCAAGCAGCCAGAGACAGCCCAGGGAGCCATGGGGACCAGAAATTAAAAAATGGGGGGCTTCCCATGAGCCCACTCGGGGTGCCTAATTAAACAGAATCACATTCCTCCGGCAGAGCCGGGACAGAGCCGACATTGGGGGAGCATTTGAGAGAAGCGTCATCTCCGAGTTCTCTTTTCCCACAGAAAGTGTTGGGAAGGCGCCGGAAGAAGGAGACTCCTCCATCTTTGCCTCAGCAAACAAAATATTGACAAGCCTTTCAAAGTGGCTGGGGGTTGTGCTATGTTGTTGAATCATTAATAATGTGAAGTCGCTAATTTGGGCCATGTATCTGAAAACAGAGCGAGGCTTACTTAAGCCGGGCGCTGTGTTTGGATAATAAACACAATGCGAGACAACAACCATCAATTCAGATTGATGGACATGTGGGCTTTGGACCAGCTTTGAAGTGAGCCAGACAGATCAGATCTATCAATAGAAAATGAAGGGATGAGACACTTTTTCTCTTCTCAAGACAGGCCATCATCATCTCTCTGTGATGTTGAAAATATTGGCTCCTATAGAGCTCAACAACAGACCATAAAACATTTCAGTTGGAGCAAAAACAAAAAAATAACATTTGTTTTTGCGCCAACTGAAATGTTTTATGGTCACTCACGATTCAGTAGGTCACGGGTTGGCTTGGTTCCAGCCTTAAAATTCGTTATATAAGGATTTTTTTGAGATGTCTATGGAGAAAATGAATGGGAAACTCTCTTCCGGGGCTGGAAATGTCACGGAAAGTCACGTGACTGTCGAGCTCTATGTGGTATGAAATAATATTTCATACCAACTTAAAGCCATGTTATGGCTTTAAGGTATTCAATAATTTCAGCATTTCCGAATATTGTGTTCCTGCACTTATTTCAGCTGTGTGTGTGTGTGTGTGTGTGTGTGTGTGTGCGTGCGCGTGTGTGCGCGCGTGTGCACCCGTGTGCAAAAATAATGACATGATCATCGATTTAAATGTCCTCGCAAAAGCCAAAAAAAGCCATGATTTGCGATAATTTGCATAGAAATGAATGGGTTTTTCTTGGCATCTGCCACAATATAGATGTCCAGGGAAATCACTTCAGAGGTCTAGTCAGAAGGTGAAACTGCAGGTGTGGAGTATTTCTTGTAAAAGATGGAGAGGGGATACAGTTTTACTAATGCTCCCATCCAACATCTCAAATGAGGCGAAGCTCACCGGGGATCTAGTGAATGACTGAAAAAGCGAGGTGAAAACTCTTGTATACTATTATACCCAATGAGAGAGGAAGCTGGAGTTGCCCCAAAGTAAACACTGTCCCGAAGAAAAAGTGATCGCAGGTTCTTGCCTAAAGAGGCTTCCAGTGTATGACCTGCATGTGGGCTTGTTTTGGCTGATCTTCACGGCTAGTTGTCTCTCAAAAGCACAGAGATCATCTCCAAATCCCCTTTTCTCAAACCCTCACCAGTGGTGGAAAAAATAGCATCCTTTACTTAAAAGTACAGTAGAAATACCATAATAGAAAAATACTTAATCAAAAGTAAAAGTTACTGCATCCATTCAAAAGTTTGCTTAAGTAAAAGTATAAAGTTGTTTTTACAGTAGCAGAAAATGTACTGAAGTATCAAAGGTAAATGTGTTAAATTGATGCATAAAAAAAGAGAATGTCCTTTCAAAAGTTGAATAGGTCATCTGGGACAGACAGCAGACGTTTCAGCCAAAAGGCCTTCTTCAGCGTGGTGCCAACGCCTGAAGAACTTCCGGGGCAGGAAACATCACAGAAAGTCACGTGAGTGTCCAACTCTATTAGAGGCGTTGATCCGGTGGGTATGGCTTTGACAGCAGTGGGTGTGAAGTGACATCATTTATGTGCCGTGCTGTGTGTGGCATGATGACATCATCAGCTGTGTCGGTAAAATGGCTTTCTGCAGTCCTGATTACAGCAATTAATGCAAAAAGCATGAAGAAGCCTGACTCACATGCCAGACTCCTACAGTGTGAAGCTATGTGCCATTTTCCTGGGACTCCTTTTAACCGCCCCCCCACCCCCTCCCACCACCACCAACCACCACCAGCCTCCTTTCAATGTGAAAGGGCCTTTTTAACCCTGGTAATCATTTTAAGATGTCAAAAACAAAGCAGTCTTGCAGGGCATATCTATCTCAATTTATGTCTGCAGTATTCTAATGGATGTTAAGCTGAGATGATAAAGGGGACAGTTCAAAGGAAAACACCCCCCCCGTCCTCCTTGTACCTTGAAATCTTTACAAGCCCACAAAGCCTCTCCAAGTATCTCAGCTAGGCTGGGCACCACCCTTAAATACATTTGGCTCCATCGCCGGTGACTGCCAAGAATGTAATTGGTGGGGGGGCTGACCAGTTTAATTGGTGGGGGGGCTGACCAGTTTAATTGGTGGGGGGGCTGACCAGTTTAATTGGTGGGGGGGCTGACCAGTTTAATTGGTGGGGGGGCTGACCAGTTTAATTGGGGGCTGACCAGTTTAATTGGTGGGCGGGCTGACCAGTTTAATTGGTGGGGGGGCTGACCAGCTTAATTGGTGGGGGGGCTGACCAGTTTAATTGGTGGGGGGGCTGACCAGTTTAATTGGGGGCTGACCAGTTTAATTGGTGGGGGGGCTGACCAGTTTAATTGGTGGGGGGCTGACCAGTTTAATTGGTGGGGGGCTGACCAGTTTAATTGGTGGGGGGGCTGACCAGTTTAATTGGTGGGGGGGCTGACCAGTTTAATTGGTGGGGGGCTGACCAGTGAGGCTTTGAATGCAGCAAACACTTTGGGGAGGATTGTGATGGTTCAAGTGCATTTCTAGGAAGGGCCCTGGGTCTCTGGGCAGTTTACTGGCTGTCTGTGACCAATGGGAGAGGTTGAAGCAGACGGCTGACATGTAATGCACACTGACAATAGGCCCTGTTTTTCATTTGGACTCGCATTTTCTACATTTTCCGCCATTAAGTCTCAGAATAACAGAGGATCAATGTAAAGCCCCCAAAGCGAAGCAGGGGTCTTAGCATCAGCGTCATTCAAACGCAAAGCATTGCCTTGACTTGATACATAGATGAGGACAGGCCTGTAGGTACATACAAACAGCTGATGTAATACACACATACAGCCTGTAGGTACATACAAACAGCTGATGTAATACACACATACAGCCTGTAGGTACATACAAACAGCTGATGTTCAGCCTGAGAGTACTGCCAAAATATGTCTACTCTATGAAAAATGTAAGTGGTATCTGTGAGAAACTCTCATATCGTATCATGTTGTTATGCCAGTTAAGACTGGCAGTCGAAGAACTTGGGGAGAGAAGCAGTGGGTACTGCTTCTTCCATCCATCCATCCATCCATCAATTGTCAGAACCTCCGGGCCTCCACTCCCCCACATCCGAGTGCCCCCTTCCCCCCCCCGGTACCACACAGCTCCGGAGCCACTGAACGCCGGGGGAGATAAATGGATGAATGCGACTGTTCCCCTTCCTGAGAATTACGAAAACTTCACCTCATCAACTTTACGATAGGTTGGCCCCAAGAATTGAACAGGAATTAGAAGGATTTTTTTTTTTAATAGCTTAAAAAGAAAAGAGGAAATCGGGCGGTCCACTTAAGTTCTGCTTTTGATGTATTCGTGGAAAGTAGCAAGGCGGGTAACAGAGATGAGAAGGTTCTGCCAGGATTTGATCCGGTAGGTCGGACACACAGGCTGGTAGACTGAAATGACCTATGAAGCATCAGCATGTTGCATAATGTGTCTGTATGTCTGTATGTCTACATGCATCTCAGTGAGATCGAGCCGTGCAGACCTTCTCGTTGGTCTCCCAGTGACTCCTGGTCTGTACCTCCAGACCTTCTCGTTGGTCTCCCAGTGACTCCTGGTCTGTACCTCCAGCACCCCCGCAGGGTCCTGGCACTCCTAATCTCAGTGAAACAACCCATCGAGGGATTCCTGCTATACTTCCTTCTTATCAGATACAAAAAACACTGTTGCCAAGAGCACTTTCTCTCCCCCTCGCTCGCCCCTCCCAGTCGACAGGAGGAAGGCCTCCATACAGACAGACTCAACATGGCCTTATTTAGAGAGCCCGTGTGTGAAAGTGGGCGATGGGGGGGAAGGATGGTGGGACAGCGGGGACGAGGGAGGTACAGATAGCGAGCGGTTTATTGGTTCGGCCTTGACCCCCAGGGCTTTCCCAGGTCCGCCGAGCGTCCCAGGGGAGGTCGGCCCTGCTGAACCCAGAGATGGAGCTCCGCGATAAGGCCTTGATGACTCCGCCCCTCCCCCGCTATCTTCCCCATAACCGCAGCCCAGAGGGGGGTATAAAGGGCGCATACTCTACACACACACACACACCCCCTCCTCCTCCTCCTCCTCCTCCTCCTCCTCCTCCTGCGCCAGTTCCATACAGGCTGCATTCCTGCAATGCCCAGGAGATGGGTTTATTCCCTTTGGTCGCAGAGTTGCGTATGTTTCACACATGTGTTTGGCTCCACAGTAGACAGAGACACCTTGACACACACACACACACACACACACACACACACACAGACACACGCGCGCGCGCAAACGCAGACACACACACACACTCACACGCACACACACACACACACACACAGACACACGCGCGCGCGCAAACGCAGACACACTGGCAGGCACGATCTGCTCTCTGATCTCCGTTTTGATAGATGTGTGAGACCTTCTATTTAAGCGTAGAGCATGATGTGTGCCATATGAAGATGTGGCCCCAAAGCGAGATGTCTCAATCACTGTTTATATTGACAATCGACTGTTGCTTTTAGAATACTTATCCGACATCAGCTTTTGACTATGTGGCAATGAGGTTATAGGTCTCTCTCTCTCTCTCACTGGACAGTCGCGATGTGTTTCCCCACATGCCACATCTGACTCGCATTCGTTTTCGCTGATTTATCAGAGCATCTGATGCAGTCTGATTTAGAGCAATTTTGCTTTTCCCAAAAGAGCGCTGAACCGAAACTTTTGGAGTTCATCGACAAATAGTTATTCCAAGCACCATAAAATGTCCTGAGAGGCTGGTAGGAAATACGATTCGGCA
Organism: Poromitra crassiceps; assembly: GCF_964638095.1. NCBI lineage: Eukaryota > Metazoa > Chordata > Actinopteri > Beryciformes > Melamphaidae > Poromitra > Poromitra crassiceps. The sequence goes on along the minus strand of NC_139626.1, from coordinate 6,866,038 downwards.
TGTCAAACAAAGCATAACTTTTTTTGTTGGACATGGCATTGCTGACTTTCAGATAACCCTGCTCATTAAACTGCACATGTAGACTCCTTATTATGGTTTTGAAAAGATTCGATTAGTCTTGGGATCATTAAACCTCATCGACATGAGGGGAAGATGCCGGTTGCCAGTATCAAATTCAATCGGACATTTTCCAACGATATCCAGGACATTGATGATCTGTATGCATAATATACAACAGGCGTGACCCACACAAGAACAGCGGTCCATAGAGACAGTCTGCATGTCTGGGAACGCCCATACAGGCTCTAGGAATGCCTATAGACGCTGGGTTAGCTGGCTCAGCTTTGCTGGGGGCGTGGTCAGGGTGGGGTAAATTCCCCTGTTCTATCCATTCAGCAAAGTTAGAATTTAGCTGATAGCCCAGCCCAGGCAGACACGATCAGGGATTTAACCACTGCAGTAAACGCACATCTGAGCAGACGTCTTGTGTTCTGCTCTAAACATGTAGTTTAGAGCCGCAGCACCGTCTTTTGGTGAGTCAGCCCATGAGATATACTGTATGGGCGGTTTTACCCCACTCGCGCGCCAGCCGTTTAACATTTTGTGGGCGTTCCCAGACATGCGGACTGTCTCTATATCGGTGTTGTTGCATCAGATACAAGTGTCTCCTAATGATTCACAACAACACTCAAACCAAATGCAACCAACATTGCATTTTACAGTACAATGTTGCAAATACATGGGTGTTGCAATGTACATTGGATAATTGTTAGCAACTCTTACACTTTAAACTGAGTGACATTGTAGAAATATGTCTAAAATGGTCTTGGGACAAAAGCCCAGACCATTCACAATGTTTTGTAAGACTTCAATTCAGACATCAGAATTCACGGGGAAGTATTTTGGCAATTCCTGAAAAGTTGCTCTTTAAGATTCAAGGTTTCTGCAGGACGATGCTGCACAACATCCAGCATACTTGCAGAGAGCAGGCGGCACAAGGACAACAGGTTCACGAGCTAACATCACAGGTGTCTGTAGTAGCAGGTAGCATGGCGTGCACCGGATCTGCTGCAGGCTGTGCAGGGCTGGAAGGGGGGAGAAGATGATGAGTTGCTAACTCAATTCTTCCATGGAAAAAGCCGGAGTCAGACGGTGCACATCCTCTGTTACATGTGCGTGTTGGAGCGGGGCTCCAGGTTCATGGTTATTAGATTATGGCCGTACCTGCTCGCCTTGCATCGGCCAGATGAAAGTGGTTAGGACAGCCCAATTAGGAACTTCTGCTTGATGTTTGTAATCAGAGGCTCGGCTACAACAAAGGGAAAGAGATTCACCCTAGCCCATGGGGCTGACGCGCACGGATGTCGACATGGGTGTGTGTGGTATGTGTGTGTCTATTTCTGTGTGTGTGTGTGTGTGTGTGTGTGTGTATGTGTGCGTGTGCGCGTGTGTGTGTGTGTGCGTGTGTGTGTGTGTGTGTACATGCATGTGATAGTTGGATAAGTGCCAGTCGCTTATTGAAATAAAGAACATTAAGTCCACGCAATCACTCGACTTGTGCATATACAACATTACTCCCAAGTGCCTCCCCATTTTTTCATACAATAATTACAGTTTCGAAGATAAATGTGGTCCATATTAACTAACTGCAGATGGCATTTTTAAGTATGATCGAGCATTATCGTCAACGTCGTTGTTTTTTGGTTGTTGTTTTCTTCCACCTCTGTACCTCCCGGCACAGATACACACAGTATACTGTACATTGCTAAACTCATTCAGTACTAATGAAATTGAAAAGCTCATGTTCAAACCGCGTGCGTTTAGTGAAAATGCTCTCGCGCCGCTTGCGAGGAAAGAACCGCAGTGCTTTAATGAACTGAAGTTCAGCCCGAGTGTGTCATCTTTTTTCTCTTGACCCCAGTTCAGGCAGGAGAAAAGGGTGCGTTAGGAAAAAGCCACAAAACCCACTGTTATTCCAACCATTTAGGAGGTTCTGACCATCGTCCAATGTGCTGTAATATTATCCACATTTATGTGCTCGTAAAGCCACGTTTTCACACCTCTCGACTCCCTGTTTGTGAAAGCTTTGGCAACAGAAAACCCTTTGATCTATTTTTATCAATACAGACACAGCTTGATTGTGCAGTTAAATGGCACGTATGTTATCGTCTGACTGATGATTCACATGTAGTCTGGGGGAAATTTGTGTTTTTGTTTCTCCTTGTAAATGATCGTTAGTTTTTATCGTGACGTAATCTGTTTTCTAGAGGCTATAATCAACATAATACGTATTGGGACCAGTCATGTAAAAGTATTTTTTAGCTGTTATTATTATGTTTTCATACAACGGCCACAATGAACATGACTGACAATAATGCTTTAGAAACAGTAATAATAAGCTCACTATCCTTATGCTTTTGACTGCGCGCACGTCTTGCTCACACGCAGGCAATTGGCCTATGACATGATCACTATTTAACCGCCAATTTGGGGCTTCCTATTATCTTAGCCGTATTGTAAAACATGGATAAATAGACTATGGTGTAGTATGCAAAGCTGGAACAGAGAGCAGAGAGGTTGTCCACGGGTCACGGTATGAACATGAGGGGTCGCCGTTAATATCCTCTGTGGGGGAGATCACCATCGCTCCAGAGGCGGGGAGGAAGGGGGAGGGGGGGGGGGGGGGAGGGGAGAGTTTGGCCAGGAGCCAGGAAATGTCAGCTTGTCATTGTTTCAACTCTCAATTCACTTTTCCCAGGCCGAGAGGTGTGAGCAGAGACTCAAAGCCAAGCTAACTGCTAACATTCCCCTTCAACACGACTGCGCTGTCATGTCGGGGGGTGAGTTATCGGAACCAATTCGGCCTCCCTTCTTCTTCTGCTTTTCTCCTCCCAGCTGCGTCCTCATCCTTCCTCATCAGGTCCCATGCTCTCTCCAAGTCCTGTCAGCTGATATAGGGGAGGGAGACCCTATCAGTGTCCCGGGGGGGGAGACCCTATCAGTGTCCCGGGGGGGGGGGGGGGGGGGGGGGGGCAAAGTGCTGCTCTAATGAAATTGTTCAACATGACTTTTTGGAAGCACATTAAAGGAAAAAGGGGTGGACAAGCGTTTCGTGTCGGCGCTGCCAAGACGAACAAAACCCGCCAAAATAAGTAGGCTGCCCGCTTTGGAAGCTGAGCCCCAGACACATTCACTTTAGGAAACACATAGTCCATCTTCTCTGTCCCGACGTCTTAACATTTATCTTGCTTCTCTCTGTTCACCTCCCTGAATTCAAGTTGGTCTGCCCTTATTCACACCATTCAATTGCAAGATTTTCTTCCCTTTTACATTTTGTTTTCTACAATGCATCACGTTACATTGGGATCCCAGTGTCATCAATCAGTGGAGAATAATTCCCAGTTAGCTTGACTGAGTAATCTAAAACAGATTGATTAAGAACAGATATAAAAACAAAAACAACGGATAGTAAAAACAAAAATAAAACAGGGCTATAGTATTCTAATAAATAGCACAAATAGAGCAGGGGCCTGACAACGACGACGACGACGACTTTAGATCGGATCATCAACAACATAGGCCAAGATCTCTGTTTCTCTTTGTCAAAATACTCTCTTTCTTGCACTCAGCTAGCATCAGACTTGCATAACACTACATTTTCAAGCTGTCTACACAAAGAAGGGAAGAGCTACTACAGGATAGTGAATGAAGTCTGAGGCTTGAAGGCCAGTTGACCTCTGACCTCTCCCAGGTGCCTTATTGTAGCATCGCGAGCATTGGAGTGTGATGATGTTATGGGATCATTTTTACAGGACACTTTTGTCTGTGTTGCCATGAATTATTCATCCCCCATCTGTGTTGCGAGGGAATGCATAGCTGCAGTGTTTTATTTGGGAAGCCGGCGCGAGGAGGAGCCGCCGTTTCTCAAGGAGAAGGAGATTAAACGCTCGTTGCCTGTCTCTTTTTTATACGAGCCGCCGCCTCAGATGTGCGTTCAGCTGCCAGTGCCTCAGTGTCCTCAGTGAGCTGTTTAAATTCACGACAGGGCTGCCTGCCCCGACCCAAAACACCCCTCCCCCGGCACGCACCCAGCCACACCGCACACACATCCACCAGTCTCTACAATACACACTCCTCTCTTTGTTTCTCTTGGTCTGAAAAGTCGTCTTTGCCAGGTTTCGCCTCGCCGCCAGGTCTTTCTCTGAGCACTTAGATGACTGAATGCGTTGACTTTGTGGGTTGAGGAGACCACCAGGAAAGAGGATGATGAAAACGGCTACAGAAGAAGCGCTGATGTTGCCAGGTTTGCTGGCTCGTCAGCCTGGGTGCCAACCTATTAAAAACCCAGTGACAGCATACAGGTATTCCAATTCCCCAGTTGAGACTGAAGTCGTTTGTTTCCCCCAGTTTTCCACAACAAAGTCTGAGCGTGGAACTGAAAGACGTGTGCGTCACGTGTCAACACAGCATCATTCTGGGATGCGAGGCGAGCTGTGGACAGGTGAAATTGCTTGAAAAATAAGAATAGTCGAAAAGAAAGCTCAAGGGAGAGTCCTCGTTCTCCTTGCATCATTAAAGTGAAATATGTCTTGGGAGAGGCGCGGCCTTCGCCACCACAGAGCCGTGTGTCTGCCACGTCTGGCACAGGCCGCCATGTGCGCATCACCATTTTCCAGCACATCAATAGTGAAAGTGGCTGGATTGGGTGAGAGTGAAGATGGCAGTCACAGCCAATAGCCAGTCTGCATTAACAGATGAGGGCTTCTGTTATGACTCCTCTCCTCATCTCTTCACTCAACTCCCCGCAAGAAGTCCTCAGAACATATCGGGTTACATCCAAGTAAATCCCTCCGAAATGGAACACATTTATTCCCATATGCAGTCACTCACTGGCATGAAGTGCTCTAACGTCTGACTGCATTAGGAGACATATTTGGTAGGAACAAAGATTGCTAGACAGTAAGTCCAAATATTACATTAGTGGCACTGGGACTTGATTTAATAGGCACTCAGTAAAGGTCCAATTACCTTTTTTTCCCCCCTCCGTTGAGTGTATTAATAATTATTGTTGAAGAGCAGGACTTGCTGATGGAAAATAGTATTTTATCAACATTTAAAACCCATTAAATATATCTATCTATAATATATCTATATCTATCTATCTATCTATCTATCTATCTATATATATATATATAGTGTGTGTGTGTGTGTGTGTGTGTGTGTGTGTGTGTGTGTGTGTATGTATGTATATATATATATATATATATATATATATATATAAATCATTATACGTATATATATATATATATATATATATATATACGTATAATGATTTCGGTCAATAATGATGTTACTGATGAGTGATGACATCACTGATGATGTCACAATGTCTATGACATCATCAGTGATGTCATCAGTGACATCATTATTAACCAAAATCATCTTATGACATCACTGATGATGTCCTAGGCACTGATGATGTCATAGGCATTGTGACATCATCAGTGATGTCATAGGCATTGTGACATCATCAGTGACATTGATGTCATCAGCCATGTGAAGTTGAGCAATTGTGTGCTTGCTGCATGCCAATAGAGCCCAGCAGCCGAGCTGCGGGCGAATTTGACCCTGAATATTTGGCCCCGAAGGGTCCGATACCCTAGTCAGTATAAGGGGGCGGCCACACTGATCCGTGGTGTCTGTCCGTCTGCGTTCATTTCTCTCTTCACTTCCATTCATTTTCAAGACAGCTGGACCATGTAGCACTGATGAAGTGTACGTACGTATCCAGCAAATTTGCATACGTTTTGATGGACAGAAAGTTCAATAGGGCTGAACTTTTTCTGGATGGCTAAATTACCGTCCGTTTAGCCAATCAGAGTCAAGGAGGCATTCTCAGAGCTCAAATCGCTGAGCGCAAGTCGCCCACATCGATATAACGTAATGTTATTTTACCGTTATAAATATCAACAACTAGCCAACAGATATCAAAGCTGGTGGGCTTCATGGAAACAGCATGACTCAAACTGGCCGACCATTACATCAATCTGGTCATTCAGTGGTGTTTTATTGCCACATAAGTAACAAAAATTGAGCACAAAAAAAAAATCGAGTTATCTTAATATGACGTGAGGTTCAGATAGCTTTGTACAGAAACAGTCGGTAGAAATACGTTTTACTTTTATACTTGATTACATTTCAAAGCCTGTACTATATTTTTACTTGAGTAAACAAGTTGAATCAGTATTTCTACTTTTACCAGTCTTTTTTTTTTACACAAATAACTGTACTTCTACTTGAGTAAAGAATGTGGGTACTTTTCCCATCTGTGGAAACATATGATGTGGTCAAACTGAGCCACACTGCAGTCACTTCAGTACTCTGTGTCCCTTTCACCGTACCTCCGTACCTCCTGTTGTTCAACCTCACCCTTATGACTTAGCTGTAACAATGCTAGTTAAACAATAAATAAATAAACACCCTTTTTCAGATTGTACTAATTAGTGACTCATTTTAAAGGAAGCCGTAACACCCATATTCTTACGTACAGGCACTAAACAGCCAGTTTGAAATACTGTACTCTCTCTCTCTCTCAGCTCTCTCTCGCTCTCTCTCTCTCTCTCTCAGCTCTCTCTCTCTCCCCTCCCTGTTGTCCGGTTTGCACTTGCGTCGCACGACTTTACCGAAACGTGTAAGCGCCGGGCTGATTTAGTGAGTGTCAGAAAAGTCGTGATCTCTGGACTTAACAGACAGCCAGTGGCAGTAAAACACACTCCCCATATGTCACCCAAGCTCCCCCGCTAACGAAGCCCATAAAGCAGCGGCTGTTTGACAAGCAGCAAACACAGCTGAGAGCACGGGCAGGTTTTTAATCGGCCCTCTGGAGAGGCACCCACACCCAGGGAAAGGACCCCGGGACACCTCGACATACATCAGGAGCGACAGGGAGGTTGGAGGCCCCATCATGCATGGCTCGAACAGCGACTGTCCCTGAGGTCCTGCCTGCGCAGGTGCATGATGGAGTCAGCTTCCCCACAACTGACTGTGCAGGATTGGACTTTTTTTTTCATCCTCTTATTTTTTTTTACTACTGACTAAGGTAACGGAAAAGAGTCTAAGTGATGTCATCCGTAGACCGTAGTTGTGATCGCTGACCCATGTTGCTATTAGTTGGAGTTTGAGGTGAGGTAGAAGACTCAGTTCTCAGTCTCTCTAGTTTAGATGCTTGGCTCAACTAGAGACTGAGGACAATCTCGCAGCTTTCATTGCTAAAACTGGGTGGATACAAGTACAGAGTAAAAAAAAACGACATCAGTCTTTAGGGTGGCCCAGTCAGATGGTGATATGCAGAAGTCATGTGCTTCTAAGCCGAAAAAGGGCATACGGCGGGGGACCACGGGTCGGATTCGAACCCGGGTCGGGCCTCATGAAGGACTAAGCGTTTGTGGTACGTGTTCTACCAGGTTAGGCCCACTGGGACGCCCCATGGCTAGTAGGTTTGTTAGCGGCCATTCTCGTTGCAGCTCTAGCAACTTTCCTGCATTTAGAAGTCCCCAGCTGATTGGTAGGTGGAGTCCGATTGGTGAGGTCAGCTGTTCTGAGGGGAGATCGGTTTATTAGAGACCCCCTTTTTTTTTATATATCTCATTGTAAATTTGTTTCTTCAGCCTGTATTTGATTAGTGGGCTTTATCAATGTCTGTATCACACCTGTGTTTAATCACTGTAAAACTAAGCCTAAACGAAACCAAACATAATGAAACACGGAAACCACAAACCAATTACATCGTCAAAATGTGGACTTAAACACAATTCTATTTAATGCATAGTGCCCTCTAAAAAAAAAAGTATTACAATCACTTTTACTGCCTGAGCTTATTTGACTATTCAGTGCCCCGATGATGCTGGTACTTTTATGAACTAGACTCAAGATGTGGGGGGACATTTTCTAATGAAGGTCTATGCAGCCATTATGACAGATTGATCAATTTCACGTGGCGCTGAAAGACATCGTCGAGGTACAAAAAGAGCGAAGGATTCCAGTGGAAAATGAAGCAACAGATGCTGAACCACTCCGAGAGCGAGCCTGCCAACCCAGGGTTTTGCATGATGATTCCCGCCCCCCCCCCCCCAACTCCACCCCCCCACCCCCCCCCCCCATCCTAACCCCCCAACTCCCCCCCCCCCCCCCACTTCCCCGCCGGTATTCCAAGGAAAATAAAATCTCCGCTTGGCCACAGATTAAGCGTTGATGGTGGGGGGGGGGGGGGGGGGGGGGGTCAACCTTGTCTTGCCTGATGCCTTTTCATCATAATTTATGCTCCATCTGCCTGCTCAATCAGCACCTCGGAGACACCCAGCTCTGTTTGTCCACAGACCCATCACTCCTAATGGATATCGCAGCACCTTTCCATGGCTTCTATTGGAGGAAGCACAGACATGCTGCACACCTATTCCACCAGACATGCTGCACACCTATCCCACCAGACATGCTGCACACCTATCCCACCAGACATGCTGCACACCTATCCCACCAGACATGCTGCACACCTATCCCACCAGACATGCTGCACCACCTATCCCACCAGACATGCTCCACACCTATCCCACCAGACATGCTGCACACCTATCCCACCAGACATGCTGCACACACCTATCCCACCAGACATGCTGCACACCTATCCCACCAGACATGCTGCACACCTATCCCACCAGACATGCTGCACACACCTATCCCACCAGACATGCTGAACACCTATCCCACCAGACATGCTGCACACACCTATCCCACCAGACATGCTGCACACCTATCCCACCAGACATGCTGAACACCTATCCCACCAGACATGCTGCACACCTATCCCACCAGACATGCTGCACACCTATCCCACCAGACATGCTGCACACCTATCCCACCAGACATGCTGCACACCTATCCCACCAGACATGCTGCACACCTATCCCACCAGACATGCTGCACACCTATCCCACCAGACATGCTGCACACCTATCCCACCAGACATGCTGCACACACCTATCCCACCAGACATGCTGCACACACCTATCCCACCAGACATGCTGCACACACCTATCCCACCAGACATGCTGCACACACCTATCCCACCAGACATGCTGCACACCTATCCCACCAGACATGCTGAACACCTATCCCACCAGACATGCTGCACACACCTATCCCACCAGACATGCTGCACACCTATCCCACCAGACATGCTACACACCTATCCCACCAGACATGCTGCACACCTATCCCACCAGACATGCTGCACACCTATCCCACCAGACATGCTGCACACACCTATCCCACCAGACATGCTGCACACACCTATCCCACCAGACATGCTGCACTCCTATCCCACCAGACATGCTGCACACACCTATCCCACCAGACACCAGACATGCTGCACACCTATCCCACCAGACATGCTGCACACCTATCCCACCCACATCCAAGTTCTGTTCACATTTTCTCTCCATTTTCTCCCCAATTGAGTCCTCGGCGTTGCTCCACCCACTCTCTGCCGATCTGGGGAGAGATGTAGACACATGCTTCCTCCGATACCTGCAGTCGCCAGCCGCTTCTTTTCACCTGACAGCGAGGAGTTTCACCGGCAGACCATAGCGCATGGGAGGATGACGCTACCCCCCCCCCCCCCCCCCCCAGTTCCCCTCCCCCGCACGGAACAGGCACCCCGACCGATCAGAGGAGGCATTAGCGCAGCAACCAGGACACGCCCCTTAATCTGGCTTTCCCAGCCGCAGACACGGCCAATTGTGCCCGTATGGCCGCCCGACCAACACGGGGGGCTCGAACCCGCGACCCTCTTGTTGCTAGGCAGGGAATCTGCCGCCGTTTTGCGCTCCTCACCTGGCTTCACCCTAGTCTATTATCCAGTACTGTAGATACAGAAGGAATCAGATGGCGCTGTATTCCCCAAGACGCAGATACATGTCCGATAGTGGTTCCAAAGGGAAGACATTAACTTGCAAGGAGGTTTTCTTTCTCCCTTTGGTGATCTAAGGTTTCGGCACAGCGGCCCATTTGGACGGCGTTCTGATATTCACAAGAGGAAGCGTGTTTGTAGTGGAGCAAATATCAGTGGAGTCCTACGGCACTTCGCTTCCTCCCTCGCTTTTTGCTGAACTTGCAACCTGAAGTCAAATGTTCATGTCAAACAATGTGGCTGAACAATCAAGTAAATTGTGACCATGCAATCTTTGGGTTTTGTGGTTTTCGAGAAATAAATGTCTTAAAACAATCAAATCTCTCTCTTTGGAGAAAAACTGGTCCGACAGCAAAACATCCACACATTTAGAGCAAAAAGGGACAAGATCAGGCAGAGGATCAGATCACGTTCAATAATAAGTTAAAGGGTTTTGTTTTAAAATTGTAAAAAAAATTAAAACTTTTACAAGATGATTAATCACACATGAATACCTCAATTAAAGTAAATTAAAATACAATGCAAAGGAATTCAACTTCTCACTGCCAGACCTCAAATCGGAAACATTTGACCTACGACTGACACATTTTAACATATAGATGCCCCCACAGCACCTCCACGCATGTACTGTATGTTCACTTGTTGAAATCAGATGAGAGATCAGATCTGTGCACTCCAAGTTCAAACTAAGCTAGATCAACTGATAGGAGGCCTGCAGTGACTGCTCAAAGCAGAAAGCGTGTTAGACAGCAAAGAATGCCGGCGCTTTTTCAGCCTTTCCACACATTTCTCCCAGAAGACATCAATGCTATGGATTTATGGCAGTGAGGAATAGTTGTTCCATCGCACCACAGCAGCTACGCACTTGAAACTACCCAGAACCTCTTTGTGTTCTGCGCTTTTGGAAAAGTTGCTATGTCTCTAAGTAGGACTTTACAGACTCAGAGGGATATTTGCCTTTTTGACTGTTTCGTCTGTCTTCTGACAAACCAAATTTTACAACCTCAGCCTTTGGCCTGTGCAGCCGCATGCCACGCCAGTGCCTCTATAACAACTGTGTTTGTGCGTGCGTGTGCATGTGTGCGTGTGCGTGCGTGTGTGCGTGTGCGTGTGTGTGTGTGTGTGTGTGTGCGTGTGCGTGTGTGGCCTTTGGACCACTTGTTTGTTAAGTTATTTACATTTAATCACGTCTCTCCTGTTTTTGAGGAATTACAGCTGTGGAGGCAAAAAGCGTAAAAGTAATAATTTATTAGTTGGACAGGGTTCAGTCTCTTTAATAACTGCAATGAAGAACGCGTACACAATGTCCCGTCCCCAGAACTACGTCTGTCTGTCCATGCCAGGTGCTCAATGTATGAAATCATGGAAGAGGAGACCCCTAATGGATCACAGCCTGATAAAGGGAGCAGGGAAACAAAGTATCGACAAACTTTTCACTTTTTATTTTATTACTGTTGTTTAGGCTTTTTTCTTTTCAGACACTACAGATTGCTTCACTATATTTCAGAAAACATAACAACAATAAATGTTATACATTTGTATTATTAGTATTATTAGTATTAATAATAATAATAATAATTATTATTATTATTTATTATTATTATTTATTATTATTATTGTTATTGTTATTGTTATTGTTATTGTTATTATTATTATTATTATTATTATTATTATTATTATTATTATGTGCAAATAGGATTAACTAAGATCAATGGGACCCTCTAACAGTTTGTGAAATAGTCACAAAAATGTAATCTGAAAATGTAATCTATATATTCATTTGTGTACTTTTTTTTAACCTTTATTTATACAGGGCGAGTCTCACTGTGAGCAATGCTCTCTTTTTCAGGAGCACCCTGTTCACATTCACACACACATTCATACCGGGAAGCTGACCAGTACAACCACAGTCTGATCTGTTGGCCACTGAGCAGCTCCACTGGAGCGGTTGGGGTCAAGGGCTTTGCTCAAGGGCACCTCAGTGGTGGTCATGAGGGAGGGGCAAGCGCTGCCTTTTCACTTTCCCCACTCAGATTTATCCTGCCGGTCCCGGGGATTGAACCTATACGACCTTCCGGTCACAAGCTCGCTTCTCTAACCTTTAGGTCACCACTGGACACGATTTTCCATTCTTTCTTCTTCTTCTTTTTCGTAAAATAAACATTAGCAACAACAACTACAAAAATGCCTAAACCACGAATTTGAAAAAAGAATTCCCACCCTGCTGGCCACTGTTTTATTCCAATGTCACGCTACTTCCTGTTTATCTCCCGAGTCCCGACTGACAGAAAAAAAGGTGTCACAAAAAAAATAGAAAGACTGTGTTCATGTACACAAATCTACTGCAGATTACAATTTTGACTTTTTTTTTTTTTTTACTATTTCATGCAGAAGACCACCATCCAGGTTCCATCTCTGCTGCAGCTCAGGGTGCATACTGCACTATCCGCACAGTGCAGATTAACACCAGTATCGCTCTCCCTTTCATCCTTCGCCCTTTGACTCCCGCACACATGCGGCTCTTCTCTCTAGTGGTTGTCAGATGTGGAACAGCGACACCTGATACGACGTGGCACTTCCATCCCACCAAAATAACTCACACTCGCTAATGGCGGCTGCAGAACGTCTCGCCGAATGACGTGATATTTTGGCTGCTCATTGAGAGCACGTGCGATGGGGCGTCCGGGTAGTGTAGCAGTAGATTCCCTGCCTACTTAACGTGAGGGGCGCAGGTATCCTCCGGCTTGGTCGGGCGTCCATAAAGGCACGATTGGCTGGTGTCTGCGGGAGGCAAGCCTGATTGAGGGTATCTGTCCTGGTCGCTGCACTAGCGCCTCCTCTGGTGGGTCGGGGCAGCCTGTTCGGTGCGGGAGGGGAACTGGTGGGAATAGCGTGATCCGCCCACGTGCTAGTGTCAGGTGAAAAGAAGCGGCTGGCTACTGCGCATGTCTAAGAGGAAGCATGGTGCTAATCTCGGCTCTCCCCAGATCGGCAGAGGCTGGAGCAGCAACCGGGGCAGCAGAGGGAAAAATTGGGCCAGTACAATTGGGGAGAAAATAGGGGGGGGATTAAGAAAAAAAAAAGAGAGAGGACGTGCGATGAGAGGGAGGAGGAGCATGTTTGGGGCTGCCGCGGGAGTGGGAGGCACCTGCAAAGAATCATGGGACGGCCTGCTTGGGGCCCGCGACGGAGACTTATGGGCACTGTCAGCGCTCCAGGGCCGTGTCCTTGCTGTCACACCACAGGATGGAGCCCAGAGAGGGACTTTATAATGGGGCCATCTATCTCAACGACAAGCTTGCCCCCTCACTGAGCAGGCCCGCCGCATGCTGTCCCCTCACTGAGCAGGCCCACCGCACGCTTTCCCCTCACTGAGCAGGCCCCCTCACTGAGCAGGCCCACCGCACACTTTCCCCTCACTGAGCAGGCCCCCTCACTGAGCAGGCCCACCGCACGCTTTCCCCTCACTGAGCAGGCCCCCTCACTGAGCAGGCCCACCGCACACTTTCCCTTTTGGCTTCAGTGGAGGGTATGCAGGGAAGGGGGTTGGAGGGACGACCGGGGATGATTGCAACATAATCATCACACATCGTAACACATTTGGTCTTAGTCTGTATAACTCCCTATGACTTTTGGTGTTCGATCTCTCAAATTTGGACACAAAGTGTCCTCATTTGTCTGCTATAAATAGCAATGACTTTAACCATTATTAATATCACAAATGTCATGAATTGATGTCAGACACAAGGAGTGCCGTTGTTACAACCTACCCCACTACCGGGGAGAAACACTAGCTGGGTTACGTTGTAACAACAAGAAGCAAAAATGAATCCCACATCATGCAATGTGCATGAGAACAGCTCTAATGAAAAATGTATGATAGATAGATAGATAGATAGATAGATAGATACTGTAGATAGATAGATATATATAGATAGATAGATAGATAGATAGATAGATAGATAGATAGATAGATACATAGATACATAGATAGAGAAGACACATTTCAAAGGAAAACAGTTTGAGAGAAAAACACACTCTTTAGTCATATTAGCCTAGTTATTTTAACATGCGTCACCATAATATCATATATGCCACAGAGTTCAAAGACGTAGCAGTTGTTTGATGAAGAAAACACATTTAACGAAGCCTATTCATCAATCGGGCGTCTGCTTCTGCCCAGTTGTGCGGTCAGAAGGAATCCGCGGCATGTGGAGTGTGGTTGAAGGAGGGCTGGAAGCAGCCACCTCTCTCCACTCTCGCTCAACAACACAATGCCTCAGACTCCCTGAAGCAGCCACCTCTTCACTCTCGCTCAACAACACAATAGCCTCAGACTCCCTGAAGGAGCCCACTTGACTCCTTGGGACGGCTGGTCCTGAAACCCATGGAGACATGGAGGGTCCGTGGCATTCGCGTTTAATTAATGGGGGGCGAGGTGAGATCAAACAGCCCGGCACCACCACTCCCACGACTGCTTGCGGGGGAAAATAAGCGAGCTGGTGGAATTTAGGCATTGTTGGGATATTAGCGAAGACATCACGAGAGAAGAAAGAATGTTTGTCTCCGTTGCTGGCGATTGTTTTAATTTGGTTTTTTTTAATAAAGTGATAAGTGATGATAACCAAACACACACATATCGTACGGGGTCCTGCCCCTCGCTTTGTAATTGGAGGGGGGGTTTATTAGTCCAGATGCATGCATTTAAAGCTTGGGAATCTGCAGCGCGCTCCGTGAATTTCAGCACCTGCGTTCCACTCCCTCATAAAAAGCACTTTGTCTCATTCCCGGGGATGACTTCAGGGCATGTTCGACTCTATCGCATCCCCCCGTAGACTCGGACGGACCGCAGGTTTTTCGCACCGGCTCCGCTCACATCCAAAAAGTCATCTGTGTTTATGGACGGATCGCCGTCGTCATGGAGGTACGTTGGGATGACCTCACGATCGCTGTCGAGACGAATGGGGGGAAAAAGGGCCAAAGTAGGCCTCGTTGAACGCAATGGCTGATTGCATAATGGTTCATCAAGGAGCTGTTGATTGAATATGTCACACTGGAGCTTCAAATGACTTGCTTCCTGTTTACAGAATATGGTTGCAGGGAGAAACGCTTGAAGTCCTTGAATGGTTCAACTATTGTAAAGCGATCCCCACCTCTCCATGCGATGATCTTTATTAACTAAATAATGTCTTGGACTATTTTCAATAATGAAGACTACTTAGCAGCTAATGCCCATTTCAGGTCATATCACAGTGCACGCCCCCTTTCTTTGAGGTTGTATTAACCCATTCATTGTTAGGCTCGCCCCCTTTTCATTGATGCTGTCTCCTTATCCATTCAGTTTACCACGCTGCGTGGCAATAACCAATCAGCCCAAGCTATTCCTTTCCAGCTGATCCCAATCACCTAATCAGCGTAGTATATCAGAGTCCATGATGTTTTACTCTGTTTGCTATGTGCCATGTATGTGCCATGTGTCATTCTCAGTTGCTGATCATCATCGCTGAAGCAGTTGTTTTCGCCCCACCTCCTCCCCTGACCACCACCATCGTCATGACTCCTGAAGAATTCCCTATGGGGGATTTCCTATCCTATTCTTCACTGACGACGCCCTCTCATCATCTCAGGAGAGCGTCATCATTATCATGGAGTCATACGCCAAAATTAATTTGTTGGATCGTTAAAGCTTGTTAAACTTTCTACTAGTCTCTCATGATTGTACTACTGTATGAACTGATGCAATAAAAAGCAGTCCATCCACATTCCCTGTACAACCAAATCTGAGTTGAGACTGAGAGTAAAAAATAACCACTGATCACCACCAGATTTTCTATAATGATGCAAGAATTAATTTAAGAACTTTTAGATAGTTTTGAACACCCGCCTGAGAGTCATACCAGCGCTATTGTAATTCTCAATAATAGCTCTATTATAGGTCTCAGATCTAATAAGTGTCGCTCAAAAATAAACACGTACTGACAGGGGAAAACATGCCGCACGAACAATGATTTCCTGTGTGCTGTTCGTCTACAGCCAACAAAGCAAATCTGGGTATATATCCGACATCTACTGAACTTTGACTGTATGTCACATGCTGTGCTACATTACATTAACACCCGGGCAATTTCTCCTTCGCGGCCGAGGATGTATGTGCCTCCATTCCTCTTATATCAGGAGACTTATGTACCCGAGAGGTATACTCAAACTTTAAATGAAAAACCTGTTGACACGTCCGTGGGGACAAGAGGAGGGCTGGTGAGGACTGCAGCCCTCTCTTTGGCTCAGCTGGATGGACCAATAGGAGGGCTGGTGGGGACTGCAGCCCTCTCTTTGGCTCAGCCGGATGGACCAATAGGAGGGCTGGTGGGGACTGCAGCCCTCTCTTTGGCTCAGCCGGATGGACCAATAGCGAGCGGGCTGCCATGAGGTGTTTAATGGTTGTGTGAAGTTCCCACAGGGGATGATGGCTGCTGGGAACGCGGACGAATCCGGCCTCCGTGCCCCCCCCCCCTGCTCTACAAACACAGCTCGAGCCCCACACACACACACACACACACACACACACACACACACACACACACAGTGATGGATGAAACAGGCCGGAGCCTACAGTACCCCGGCCTTATTTATGGGAGCAGAAAGCTCTCTCCGTCTGTCCGCACACGGCCCAGTGAATGCATTACATTGCGGGTAGAAAGAGGAAAGAAGGAGGGGGGGGGAAAGACATCTGACATTGAGATGAACTACATGCTTGTAACAGTTCTTCTGCAAATGCGAAGTGATTGCAGTTTGTAATATGGACATTCCAGAGGTGGAAGTGAGGCAGACCACCAGAACTATCCTGAAGTAGTCTGCTCTTCCAATCATGTTCATCATCATCATCATCATCATCCATGGGTTGCTGATCCAGAACGCTGGAAGGCCCATTGACCTGCCCCCTTCTCTGCAGCCGCCCTGGCTGGGTATTGGGGCTGGCTGGTGGGAAGGGGTCCACGGAACGGCTGGAAGCTTCCATGTTTCTATTTTGTGCTTATTTATGTGCGTGTGTTTTGTGCGTCACTGTGTGCGTAAATATGTACATGTGTACAGTACGTGCATGCAGCAGGCGTGGGTGGTTTGGTGGTCCTGGGTGGGCCATCGGTGTCTCAGACTGTGACCCGAGCCAGTGTGGCGGGGTTCTGGACTGTTGGCCACAGCAGGGCCTTTACAATGGGGGTCTGCTTTTTTAAGAGTCTAGTTACTTTTAAGGACTACACAACAATGTGCACAAGTGGTTCCGCGCTCCTGGAATTTTTTTTTCGTGCAGAGCAAAAAAGTTTTGTTTTTAAGAGCGTGGGCAGTACACGATTATGAAACACTTCAACATAATGAGAAAAGTATGATTGGAATTGTAAATACTGCAACTTGCTTTGGTGTCGGTTGAAAGAGGTCGATCGGTGTTTGATCACTGTCCAGATCGACGACGTGCTCTGAACACATTATTTAGAGATTGGGGGGGAAACACGCTGTACCGGATGATTAACTGTTGACACAACAGAAATCAGGTTTTATTTGAAGGATATATCTCTAAATGTGCTTCCCTCTGCCAAGTCGCTGCAAAATATGATCAATCACGTCATAAAAACCTCATCCCCGCGGATGCAGGCATTTATCAACGAGGTACTTGGGCTCAATGGGTGTCTTTGCAGACATATTTCATTTGCTGTTGAGCAACATTATTCAAATGAGTCGGGGCGGAAAACATGAATTCTGTTTGGAAAATTGTGCAAAGATGTGACGCTGGGGGGTTTGTAAAGTACTGCCTTTTGACATTCAGCGATGAAGTAGCGATACACAGTAGCCTGAGACGGCTTTGGTTTTGTAATGCATTTAATCGTCCATATTCTTCTAGGTCTCCTATCCACAATAACATCCAGAAGAAGAATCTGCTGATGGAATCAGCTTCCCCCATCCATCCATCCATCCATCCTCAGTGGAGGTATAAAACATAGCCTGCCCCTTGTCTCTTCCCATCTGGGTCAGATGTGCCGACTAAGGGAGCCATCATCTCGGCACACAATGATAACAATATGAAATGAAGCAAGGCGTCTCCAAGCGCCAATGAAACTCAGGCATGTGCGTTTGGCTGAGGGAGAGAGAGAGAGAGAGCGAGATCCTTCTGACAGTGTGTTTGTTAAAAAGATAGCAACAGATCATTTGGAGATGCCAAGAAACTAAACGGAGAGGAGGGACGTTGTCTCTGGTATGTAATACATCATTATAAACAAACAGCAGAAAGGTTGTATGTTGGTCTACGCTTTCTGAGCCCTGTCCCGGGCTTCCACCAATCTCGGTGAGGGTTTGGAGATGGTGCAAAGCCCGATGTTTACAAGATGGAAAAGTCGTCCTCGGATAGACAGATGGTAGACGCCGGCGAGTCACAAAAAGACCAACTCTCTCACAGAACCGTTTTATGAACAATTATTAGCCTTAGCTGTCATAACAGAAGTAATCCGCTCCACGCCCCAGTGTCTGCCTGCTGCTCTCATTCCCTCGTTGCACCGAGCAGACCTTTCTGTGAGGACGAGGCGTTGGATCTTAATGCCCAGCTCTCCATCATGACGTTGTTTGTCAAGTACGAGAGGTCTGCCTCAGAGGGATACGATCGTCTGAGCCCGTCACAAAAACTCTCCGGGAAAAGATGGAACATCTAGGCAGAAATATTCCAAAATATTATTATTACAGCGCTATATGGCGCCTCGACTGGCCCGACACGAATCGTTTGTTTCGCTAGCAACGAGCAGATGCAGTGGCCCTCTCTGCTGCTGTGTTGTAATTCTCACCGCGGAGAGAGCAATGTCCTTCCAGGGACTCTCTTGTAGCTTTGCAACCTGGGTCAAGAACGGGACATTGCATTAGGCACACAGTTCCAGAGGCTCTTTGTCATCTGATAAGGGCAGGGGAGCTCAATTGATCCTGATCTTAAACTCTCCTAAGCCGGGGAGATTGTGGAGATAGGGCCCTTAGCCTCTCTTGGGCCGCGCAACCCAGAGCCACACGGCGAGGAAGCAATTTCCACCGCACTTTGGACTGATTGCGTCGAGTCGATCCAAGGGGGGTCCTAAAAAAAGAAACCGATGTCTGATTAATCAGTACCGGGCCTCGAAAAATAAAACAGCTTCCATCTGGGACCCAGTCAGAATGTGTGCCGGCGCCGCTGTTTGTGTGTGTCTGTGTACGTATGTTTATGTATTACTAGATGATTATGAAGTTCAGGGTGAACGAGACGCTGCCCACCAGTGCCCTCAAATAACCTCCCCAGCTGAGGAAGTACGACACAAACATACAAACAAGCACAAAGGCACCGGCCTGTCTGTGGAAGTGACCATAAACCCTTCGGGGGGGAAAAGAGCGAGTCTCCAGTTTGTTGTTCTGGGAAGCCCAATACGCCACTGTTTACTTCTCAATCTGGCATTTTGCAATGCCAGTGAGTTTTGAGCATGGTGCCTGTGGGTTTTCTGAGCAACGCTACGCTAGGTACGCTATCGTCCCTCAAGGGAGTTCAGAGCCCAGCATTTTACCGAGACGATCGGGAAGCAAAGGGGGGGCTGAGATCTTCCTACTATAAGAATGAGAAGTGTCCGTCCACAGCTATGCCGTTTTACGTGGGATCGGGCTGAAAATTTCAGGAAGTGTAGCACCCATGCGGGTGACCAGACGGAGACGGATTTTTTGTATTAGGTAATTGCCCTAATGACCTCATCAGTGATGATGTCATCAGTGATGTCATCAGTGATGATGTCATCAGTGATGTCATCCTTCCTGGCTGAGGCTATGTAAGTTCAGTGATGATGTCATCAGTGATGAGTCATCAGTGATGTCATCCGTGATGATGTCATCCGTGATGTCATAGAGCAGGCGAGGCCACGGTATCGGGCGAGCTGCGTATGCGACGCACAGTGGGCGAGCTGCAGGGCGGGCGAGCCTAGGAATTTATTTAAGGCCAAAAGGACAAAGATCCTGCTGTCATCAGCGAGCTCCTGTGCAGAGAGCTTTGGTCATGATCAGAATCAGCTGCTATTCCCCGCAAACATTTATGAGAGAAGCAGTGGAAAGGTCTCGATCACCACAGTTATGGTTTGGTTGATACCAGCGTGTTACCAACGCGATCAATAACACTGTGGTGGCCAGTGATGACATCGAGGGCATTGATTAGCCTCACTCGTCACAGTCTGTTTCTCCACGTTGAACTGCTTTGGGGAGCTGTGGGTTAGAAGCTGCCTACTGACTCCATTTATATAGAATCCCTTACATGCCGTGCACCACCCACTCAAATATTTGACTTTGGTGGGACAAAGATTATCCCACCAGATTTAATTGTTTCTGTGTGCTCTTATAAGGGAAGCTATGCTTTAACGAGCTCTGTTCTTATTTTATGATTTCATAAATGTCTGCTGAATTCACTTGACTTATTGAAAACATGCCCGGGCTCAAGTGCTTTGGGTGACCACCAGATTTCTGTGTGTCTGTGTGTGTGTGTGTGTGTGTGTGTGTGTGTGTGTGTGTGTGTGTGTGTGTGTGTGTGCGCGCATGCGTGTGTGCGTGCGTAGGTGCGTGTGTGCGTGCGTGCGTGCGTCTGTGTCTGCAGGCCATGCCTGCGTGCCAGTGTGTACGTGTGGACATGTACCATGTGCAGCTAAAATTGAAAAGACAACTTTGTCCATTACCCAATAAATTGATCCAGTCAGGTTTGCTCAGCCACCATCTGGAGATGACATGGCTGCTGAGAGGAGCCTGAAGAGCAACTGAGCAGAACAGACATATTTCAGAGATGATGAGACACAGCAATTACTCTGAAGCCATTTTTCCTTTCAGCATGAGACGGGGCGCTGGGTTGGGCCCGACAGTATATGACCAGACCTGGGTCACTGTTGTTGTATAATGAACTGTTGACAATGAAGAGCGAATAGAATCCATTCATTTTATGTACAATGTCAAACCCCAGGTGTACAAATTATTCCCTTGATTGGTTAAAGAGATGTGTAGTTTTCATCTGTCAGCAGGAGCTTTTCAAACAATTCTTCATTTGCTGCTTTGAGCACCAGAAGAGCGGTGTCCACTGCATCAGGACAAAATTCACATCACTTGATGTCAGGCCATTAAAAAATACATTACAGTAAACAAACTATCAAAATGCTGGACTAACACTTTCCTGTGATTGTCTTAACATTTCTGTAATTCATTGTTTTATCATCTTGTACTCCAACAGGATTTAATCAAACACAGACTTATTTGCTATTTGACCCAGGTTTGTATCAAAATGTAACTGACCTTGACCCAGGTTTGTATAAAAATGTAACTGACCTTGACCCAGGTTTGTATCAAAATGTAACTGACCTTGACCCAGGTTTGTATCAAAATGTAACTGACTTTGACCCAAGTTTGTATCAAATGTAACTGATTCTAGAGATCTGCTTAGGCCATCTGCACTCAGATGGCAGGAGAGAATATGGTGTTCTACAGTGTGAAAGCAGGGTTTACAGCATGTCAAGTGCGTACAGACACCTTTCATTGCTCGTGCGTGTCGAGTAATTCACCTTGCCTATTTCAACCTCTCTGAAGTCCATTGACCTCAAGCAAACTGTTGGATGGCATTATAAAACTTATGTATTATTATTATTATTATTACAAGCTGTGAAAAGTCACGACACTGTGATGCCACACACATGCTAGCTATAGGTTGACCTTATGCCTGCTCCTCTCTCTCTCTCTCTCACACACACACACACACACACACACACACACACACACACACACACACACACACACACACACACACACACACACACACACACACACACACACACACACACACACACACACACACACACACACACACACACACACACACACACTACACTACACAGAGTTAGTGGTTACACCAGACAAACCTCCTTCTGTCATCTGTTAGCATTGGACATATTGTATCTTTTTGCACACAGTCTAATCGGGTGCCAAAAAACCAAAGCTCGACACCCAGTTGATGTGGTCTTTGTATGGCAATGACTATTACTTCAAAAATCCACACAAACAACACTCCAACCGCTCAGCACATCTGCCACCTCTGGAGTTAACTTATTTGTCAAAACAGGCGAGAAAATTAATATTTTCATTTGAGGTTTCTCCATGATGCAATGTGCATGCGGTGACAATTAAGCAAAGAAAATTACATTCTCGCCCCTGGAGTTTTGGTTGAGCATGCGGTTGTTTAGAATTGTTTGTTGACAGTCCTGTTTCCTATCGCGCCGCACCTCCTGTTGTCCTGAGCACACATGCTTGGCTCCCCTCCTGCATGCCTGGCCTCGGCTGAGAGACTGTGAGGCTTACCATGGCTCAGTGGAGCTCCTTGACCCGTACGCCGCTACCGTCCATCTCTGGAAGAGTCACACACTTCGAAATCGTCTTAAGGCCCAATTATACTCCATTTTCATCCGTAAATAAGGGCGTCCGTTTCAAACGGTGTAATCGTCACTGCCCACATACTTCCATGCGTCTTTCACGTTGGTATCATGTTAAGCAATATATCCACCAGTGGGCAGTAGAGAGTCAAATGCATGAGTGTGTGTTCCTCCGTTGCATGCGTATCCGTAAGCTTTCAGATGACGGACAGAAAACGGACGAAGTTAACGCAGAGTACGGACAGAAGGCTCTGTCCGTCTCCGTCTCCGTCTTTAACGTTGAGTATAATTGGGCCTTTAGTCGCGCGCAGATTGCCTGCGCTATCACGTACCGATACCCACTTAAAGCCCAATTATACTCAACGTTAAAGACGGAGACGGACAGAGCCTTCTGTCCGTACTCTGCGTTCATTTCGTCCGTTTTCTGTCCGTCATCTGAAAGCTTACGGATACGCATGCAACGGAGGAAAACCACACACACACTCATGCATTTGACTCTCTACTGCCCACTGGTGGATATATTGCTTAACATACCAACGTGAAAGACGCATGGAAGTATGTGGGCAGTGACGATTACACCGTTTGAAACGGACGCCCTTATTTACGGATGAAAATGGAGTATAATTGGGCCTTTAGCCCAACCTAGCGCAGTTGCTAACGACGCAAATCACTTACTAGCATGCGTCGTGGGCGCTGGAGTTCACGCGGGAGGACATCTCGAGGACATCGCCTCTGTCCTGACCTGCACCGTATCCCCTCCCCTGTTGACAATGACTCTCTCAGCCTGCAGGAAACACTATCCACCTTTCAGCGTCTGCCTCCGTGAAAGCAACACACAAAATGACTTACACTTCATGCTTTTTAGGCGGCGGCCAGACGTCTCTTCTGGTTTCCATTTGTTTGACGCTATTAGTGCTTATGACCTGATAAGGGAGTGGCTGGCGGAGCACAAACATCCGTCTCCGAATACATCCGTCATAGTCCATATGTGTTTGACTGGAGCAATAATATCCGTCGGTGGAAAGGTTTGACTGGGGGAACCGGGAGGTGGAACTACTGGGGTGTAGCAGCAGCATCTTGACTTTATATAATCCTTGACCAGGCCAGGGTCTGAATATGATGTGTTGCATTAACAGTCTTCTTGTGCTCGGTAAATGTATTCCCTCTCAATAAATGTCTTGGATAGCCGGCAAGGTTGTTAAGCAATTGCGCAGGCAGCTGAGCAGCAACGTAATACATTAAAAAGAGTGAGACTGTTATAGAGCTTTTGTTTCTTGGCCGATTTAAATGAGCCAAAGTGCTTCACATGCTATGACTGACTGTCTCCTCAAGTTAATTTCCAGTGGTGCATTTGTGGTCACCAGAAGAGACCCGCTTGCTTTTTGCAACATGCAGATCGCAGTCTGGCAGAAATGCGTATCAGTTTAGAATCTCTTATATTTGCGGATGATACACAATCTATTTTATTTGGCTGTTTCATTTGCATCTGGCAAGACATCAGTTAAGTCTGTGTTGACAGTGCGTAAGCTATTTAAGTGGTGCCTTCTCGAAGACGTTCTGGCAGAGGCCGAGACAATAAGCCTGCGCTGCACAAAGCTGAAACGGGATATTTTGCCATTCCATTATGTGACTTCAAAGGGAAGAAACGAGAGCTAAACACACATTTGAGAGCACAGCGCGTCTTCGACGTTGATGTACGTCTTCAGTCAGAGGATTTAAAGTGAAGACGTGAGGAGATACTAGATGGGGACGGGCTTGCGTTGAGAGCCTGAGTCAAGAGAGGACTTTGTTGGGAAACAAGATTAGCTTAAGAAATTGACAGTTGAAAGATCAGCATGAATGCAGAGTCCACAGAGAACTCCGAGTCCATTCAACCGGATGAGCAGAGTCTGCGTCTTTCACTATAGTGCAAAACATCTCCTTCTCCCACATTTGGACAAAGGAAGTCCGCCGTCGTTTATTGTGGTTAAGGTCGGAGCTATAAATATTCCAAACAGCGGGCGTGAGTCAAGCAGGAACGCTTCGTGACCTGGTGACCTGACCTCTCTGCATTGTCTGTCTCATACACTTGCAATTAGAGAGACACTGCATGAAATAGGCCACGCCCATCACGGGGGAAAGCGCTCCATTCACTCCCATACACCAGCGAATTAAACATAGCTAAAAGCTGTTGTGTGGGGGGGCTGCGCAGACAACAAATGTAAAAAAGAAAATCGGCAATTAAAGTTTTTTTGTACTCCCGAGCAAGACAAGGAAGCCATTGAGAATGGGCGAGAAGAAAAATGTGGATCTAGCTGTCAAGGAAGTAAGTTGGAGTGTTCATGTTCCGTATATATGATCTTTGTGTGCAACACACGACCATGCACGCGACATAGGAGAACCCCAGGATGGGGGGGGGGGGGGGGGGGGTGTTGTTTCCCCCCGTTTTGGGGGCGTGGTTTCTGAATGATAACGTGCTCCGCAGTGTCTCTATATGAGTCAAGCAGGAACGCTTCGTGACCTGACCTCTCTGCATTGCGTGTACCTAATAATAATCGGAGTCTGTCTCATACACTTGCAATAGAGTGGAGTGGGCACCCTCAGAGGACTCCGCCTGCACCTGGTGTTAAAACCCCTCATTGATGGCACTCACATGGGAGCCAGGTTGCAGTGTCGTCCACTTGTTACATCGTTGTGCGATGGATCACATCTGACTTCCTGACTGTGCACCTTAAAGCCCAATTTATGCTTCGTCTGCCGACACTTTTGAAACGGTCGCCGACAGAAATGAGGACTTGAATCGACACTTTCAAGTGTCTGCGAGCAGCGTCTGCTACCTGGTGAAATGTCTAGTGTCGCTGACTACGTCACATAATGTCGCGCAAGTCTGATTGGCTATATAGACGGGCACGCGCGACTTCCTTGTTTTAGTTTTCGCTGAAATGAAATTAATGAGCGTGTCCCCGCCTCCTGGTATTTTTATCAGCATCTCCTTGATGTATGACTTCGTGAAAATCACAAAGAACACCGTGACCAACTTCCCAGAGAGAGAGGAAGTGATTGTGTGGTTGTGTGTCGTTATATGCGGCGACGTGGGTTCACTGACAGCATTCCCTCTCTTGCCTGTCTACACTGCACTAGTTCTCTGCCTCCCTCTGTCTCTAGCGTCACGTGACCGTTGCGCCGTGGAGAGAAGCATAAATGCAGCAACATGAGCGACACTTTATTTTTCGTCTGCGACCATGTGCTGAGCGACACTTTCTAATAAGTATAAATTAAGCTTAATAGTGTTCGCCCCGCATCCCCGGGCCCAGGAGGGTCACCGGCAGGTCGCCGCGGAGTAATGACCTGTACGCACGCAGTAACGCGGGGCAGATGCTTTGTCAGCAACAATATATTTAGGTACCGCTCATGTACGCCACTTAAGGACGTGTTCTTGAATTACTTGGGAAACCTAGTTCCCGCAAGTTGCTTGAGTAAAAGCACGGCACGTCCGCTCTCTCTTGGAAAACACGGGCTTGAAAATGACTTAATGATTGAACATTATGGATGATGTAGTGAAACGTAATACCAATTGTTAGCCATTGGCACAGCTAAAGACAAGCTCCGCGCACTCACAGGAGTACAGTTGCCACAGGGCTGTTCTGTTTTGTGTTTACACTAAGTTTATTTAGCTCTCTGAGGAGCTCACGTCAGTGCACAATGCCCCAGTAGTGGTGATTAAAAATTACGTTTGCCGATAAAAGTCATCATAAACACCAGCTGGGTACATTTTCAGCGTCTGATTGGATAACTCCTATTTGTCTGCAAGTGCAAGGTTTCAGTGAGTACTCACTGAAACTTTTGACAGTACTGTACTATTAGGCAAGTGCGCTGCAGATAAGCACCCACAGAGCTATGAGAGAAACCGAGGAGGGGTGCGTTTTGAACTCTCTCTCTGTGTATGAAGCTGAAAGCCTTGAGGGAATGAGAGAGGAGAACGATGTCGAGTGATGCCTGTGGATCACCACCCACCCTCGCCAACAAAGAAACGTTAAGTGTTGTGACTGAGCAGAGAACATCTCAAAGAAACGTTAGTGTTGTGACTGAGCAGAGAAGATGTCAAAGAAACGTTAGTGTTGTGACTGAGCAGAGAAGATGTCAAAGAAACGTTAGTGTTGTGACTGAGCAGAGAAGATCTCAAAGAAACGTTAGTGTTGTGACTGAGCAGAGAAGATCTCAAAGAAACGTTAAGTGTTGTGACTGAGCAGAGAACATCTCAAAGAAACGTTAGTGTTGTGACTGAGCAGAGAAGATCTCAAAGAAACGTTAGTGTTGTGACTGAGCAGAGAAGATGTCAAAGAAACGTTAAGTGTTGTGACTGAGCAGAGAAGATGTCAAAGAAACGTTAGTGTTGTGACTGAGCAGAGAAGATCTCAAAGAAACGTTAGTGTTGTGACTGAGCAGAGATCTCAAAGAAACGTTAGTGTTGTGACTGAGCAGAGAAGATCTCAAAGAAACGTTAGTGTTGTGACTGAGCAGAGAACATCTCAAAGAAACGTTAGTGTTGTGACTGAGCAGAGAAGATCTCAAAGAAACGTTAGTGTTGTGACTGAGCAGAGAAGATGTCAAAGAAACGTTAGTGTTGTGACTGAGCAGAGAAGATCTCAAGAGGGAATTCCTTTGTGGAAGAGGACTTCCTTCCCATTTGTGAAGCTAGAGAAATTCCAAAGTGCGGCGAAAAGCTCCACTTCCTAATAGCTTGTGTTTGTTTTCACAGAGACATTAAGAGGAGTGCCAGGTGTACAGGTACAGACGGGAAAAGGAATACACTCAAAGGAAGAATGACAACAGTCCTTTCAAATATATCTGCTTTGACTTTATTCATGTCCTGTACAGTATTTCATTTCCAAAGTCTCTATCATACTATATGACAATAATGGCTATCATTTACTACAAAAGGTTGCATAAATAATTTAAATGTGGAAATAAAAAATAAATATGCGGTTCATTCTTTGTAACAGTCCCTCTTTTGTGTCTGTATAGGAAACAGCCCTCCTCTTTAATACCCTGCCATGAGAGGGCAGCACTGCAAAAGACCACACAGGTACAATATGTACAATCAGGCAACTCTCTGCTTACATGACAAAATCCCTCCCAGTTGCTATTTCAAACACACCATTGAAAAAGGAGCAAACATTGTCGGCACAGTTTGGAAAACCAAAATCAGGAAGCAATATGAGGGACAACAACGGAATGCTGACAATATGCGGAAACGTTCCGAGTGTTCTTTGCGAAGCGCAGGCCCGTCTGCCTGCCGTGCTGAGAGAGGAGGAGGCTGTGTGCTGTTGTCAGCGCTGAAACACTGGGTATCGCAACTGCCTCTTCCTGCCTGCATCCTGGCCGGAATTCACCAGTAAATACGACGATTCAAATTTCAATCGTGATTTCACTTTGTTATTCCTATCTTTCCTGTTCGTGCTGCTATTCCGAGAACAGGGACAGAGGAGTGGAGGCGTCATGAAATACCGTCGGGATGGATTTTGGCTGTGGCTAGTTGATCGCTGCTCTATTTGGCTTGTTCCAAATGAGTTCCAGTGTGGGGGTGTGCCGGAGAATGCTTTGCCCCCAGGTAACGAAGCAGAAGACTCCTACACACATGTGGACTGTTCTGTGTGTGTCTGTGTGTCTGTGTGCGCGTGTGTGCGTGCGTGCTCGTGCGTGTGTGTGTGTGTGTGTGTGTGGTTCCAGCAAACAGGAAGTGGCTATGTCTAGAGGAAATGGCTTTTTTATGACTCAAATCCTAAACACAGGAATGGGCTCATTTAGCAATTAAGAGGAGTCACAGGAATGCCCAATGCCCCCTTGGTGTTGGAGCGCTGACACAAGCGTTCAGCCTCTCTCTCTCTCTCTCTTTCTCTCCCTCCACCTCCACCTCCGTCTCTCTCCATCAGGACGTGGGAAAAGCCCTACTCTAACGGGACGGGCCCGGCTGGGGTGCTGCGGCAGCTTGGAGAGCGCTAGGGGGTGGGGGGTGGGGGTGGGGGGGTCTAGTCCTGATGAGTGAGGCCTTCGCTGGGGGGCTGCCAGAGGGCCGCCTGGTGGACCCCGGAGCACCAGGGGCGCAGTGGCCTCTCAGAGCCTGTCAGCATCCCACCTCCCAGAGCCCACAGAGCTGCCACCATCTCCTCTGCGCACAGCCGGAGGGAGATGGATTACAAGCGGTTTGGAGCAAAGATACACCTTTTCACCGTTAAAACCGAGCTGCTGCGGAGTGGTGCGCTGCGCCGCTCCGTGTGCCTCCGCCGGATGTTTGAACAGGTGGGTTTGGAAAGCGTCGGAGGACTTTTTTTCTCGTCGTGCTCAAAATGAAATGTATTTGTGTTTGAGACAGAGCCAAACCCCAGAGTCAAGCCAAGCCAAGCCAAGAGTCGGGGCGATCATCATATACTCACATCATATTCTCTCCAAGAGCTACTTCTCCTGACCAGTCACATGGCAAGCCCTGGCATCGTTGGTCCACTCATTTTGGTCATGCAATTTAAACAAAGTTCACAAATATGCTGACAACTGGCTGAGAAAACAAACAAGGGTAGTGCCCGGTATGGTGGTCACGAGTTAAAATCAGCCAAATCAAACATGTGCGTGTGTATGAGCGAGTGTGCTTTGGTCTCTCTGTCCTTGAAGTGGAGGAAACTGCGGAGTGGACCCTCAGTACGAGTTGCCCATCACCGTCGTGTTGTTCTTGTTGCGGCCCTGTTGAGACAAGCGGCCGTGCTTCTTGTTGCGCCGCAGCCTCGGCACCTCCTTGGCCTCCGACTGGTTGTGGTGGCGGCTGTAGCGCTTGCACTTGCAGGAGGTGACCACGCGGATTTTGTACGTCCGATTGCCGCCGCTGGGACACTGCAGCTGGACCCGCTGCGTCCGCGAGTGGGCCGGGATGCAGCGGTAGTCCGAGGCGCTGCTCCTCCACCACTTGCCGCGGACGATGGAGTTGGGCAGGAGGTGCGCCGGCATGCACTGGCCCGAGCACACCAGCTCCTTGACGGGCTTGGCGCTGCGGCAGGACCCGTCGGTGATGTAACGGGTGGAACGCAGCTCCCTGCAGCTCAGCTCAGAGGCACCTGGGGTTTGAAGAGCGGGGATATCAGTTACACTCATGGCTTTGGCCCAAAACAAACACTTTGAAGTATACCGCAAAAACTGCACGGACCATCTTCGGTTTAACTTCTTCAGAACAGCTGCGTCTAATTTTGATATCGGCTAATTTCTCCGAGGCTGTGTTCGTGTCGTCACGGCCTCACGTACGCATTTTGCATGCTGTGATTCGATTAGATGATATTAGATATTCAGAGATGGTGGAAAACATGACATGAGCCAGATTCAACATGTACCATGACGCAAGCAGACTGAAATGCATTTTTTTTATTTTTATAAATTCAACATAATTTCAATATTTGTATGCAGTTAAGTTCTGAGCCTATGAGACCAGATCAGATTTGCTGAATTTGATTCATGGTCTGATCATTAGCTGACGATGGCGCTTGACAAAGAATTCCAGCTGGCAGTAATCAGCTGATAGCAAATCCAGACCAGAGGGCCATTAAACAGCTCAATCAAACCTAATGGAGGTTTGAGTCGGAACGAATGTTGGCATAGAGAGTCGGCCCTCAGGAAATGTATGTGGCGATGGAAGAGTAAATAGCTGTCTGGTTATTTTAAGGCAGTAATGCAAGTGTACAATTTTGAACAAATTGGACATCTGCCAAACTGGTTCAAGCTAGACCTTATTCAGCATGTAATCCTATATTTTAGCCACGGCTTTTTAACAGAGTTTAACATGAGTTATTGTCCACCATTTTTATTTTTTTTTATTTTTTTTATTTTTACAAGCACCGTGTAAAAAGGGGCAGAGAGGAACTGCCGGTTAAGAAATGATACACTCAGAGAGGGATCTGTTTTCCTCCGTGGCTTTCTTTGCAAAAAAGGGCTGAACAAAGGATTTATGCGAGATGACTTCCTTTTTTCTCTCTCCATGAGAACCTGATCTAGTGTTATTCTGTGGCCACGGCAGAGAGGGGCTGGACCACAGTATACAATGTCTACAAGCGCGTATTCAGCAGCGCTTTGCATCAATTACCCCGAAAAGTCCGGTCGCCTTGTTCTCTGAGCTGTTAAACGCACTTGGTGCACCACGCTTGTGATGTGATCCTACATAAGGCTCAGGATCCAGTCACACTCTCTCTCTCTTCTCCCCTGCATCGACTGTTTTCTTCTCTGTACCGTCGGCCTGGAAAAAAGCTGGATCTCACCGCACTGCTATAGTTCTTCCTTCTCCCCCCCCGGCGGCACTGGGAGACGATCCCTGATTTGGAGCGGGCTGGAAGGAGGCCAGGCTGTGGTCATCAAAGCCTCTGCCTTGACCCCTGACCCCGCACAGGGACCGCGAGAAGCCATCGCCACAACACACTTATCCGAGAAAATAATCTTAGGATTATGATTTATGTGTGAAACTCGGTGGATATTGCTTATATCCGCTATGAGACATGAAGAGATGTGTTTTACCATCTCCATTTTGGAGACTGGAAATTGCTTTTAATGTGTAGATTTGTTGCTTTATGTGATTTCCAATTCCCAACAACCTGCAGAGGTAGCCCTTGCAAGGGGGAAACAATCACTCACAGTAACCCATCTTGACTTGCTAATTGCCCTATAGTCAACTGTTGTTATCCTAATCTAATCAATCATTTTGTTGTCTGATCTCTGATTTGAGTGCTCATGATTAAATGAGGGCTGTGAAAACGGTGGGAATAATCACACCACCCATCTTGAATTCATGAAGCAAGCAGGAGATCATTCTTGGAGCACGGGCCAATCAGAATATACTGTTCAACCTTTACACGGGCCAATCAGAATATACTGTTCAACCTTTACACGGGCCAATCAGAATATACTGTTCAACCTTTACTAGCCACAGGTGGGAGTCATTCTCAAAGCCAGTGTTGCATTCAAAAAGCAATTTCCAAAACCCCCGAAGACGTCCCCCGAAGAACAAACTGTGGGGTTTTCTCTATTTGGGAGACATGTTGTTGCAATCAAATAGTTATGGCGTAAGTAGAGCTTGACTAATAGCATAAAGAGAGGAGGAAATAACCTGGAAGACAATGTGAAAAAGCCCTGATCTCTCTATAAATGCTCCACTTCAAATTATGTAGGCAAGAAACCACAACTATGTCTGTCTGTGCTGCTCTTCATCTCGACTTTGGCGTTGCATAGAGCTACTAGAAGTCACCCCTGCCTTCCCACACAGAGCTGTCCTTTATCTGAGCATCAATGTAAAGATGAATTGAATAACATCTGCTGATGTGGGTGTTTTAGTCAGATCAATCAATCAATCAATCAATCTGTAAAAACTAATAACTTAGGCCTATAAATTATGAAAACAAACGAAACATGAAGGCAAAGCTTGATGCGTCATTTACATTTCTCAAGTCTCAAACAATTACGCTATGAAGTATTGAATATTATGTTTCCTCAGACACACAATAAAAACGGTAATCAACTTATTTAATCTAAAAAGTGAGACAAATTAATTAAGTTGATGAATTGCAATATTAACCTATTTGGTTATTGATAAATGTCTGTCTGGATTTTGCTACAGTATTATGTCCCACGCACTGGAGTAGACAGTTAAGACTAAAGTAGCCTAGTATAATACTGTAAGTTAATTACTAGTGATCACATGTAATTAACTGTAATAATACCTCTGGCAATATAGTTTCTTCAATTTTGTGCATTTTTGGTTCAATGCAAATGATTTAGAATGCCTTCTTCAGGTTGAGCTGAACAATAGCTAATTTAATCAGAACCCTTTATGTTCTGAAGGGTTGAAAATTGCTGCAGATTTTACATATTTTTTTCCAAACACTTAACTTCGGGTAATTAACTTTTAAAAGGTCTATATTTAAAAAATATGTAGCATTCTATAACCAACTTCAAAACGTGAATACTCACTATAGGAGACTGTGTTTGCTGTTCTCCTTCCACCGTTTTTCGCCCTGTTATTCATTGTGCTGTTATGGTGGTTGTTGTTGTTGTTGTTGTTGTTATTGTTGTTATTGTTGCCATTCGACGCCTGTACTGCCTCCTGGGGTGTCCGGGTGTCTTCCGTGTACTCCGGTACGATCTCCGTAGCATCATTTTGTAGTACCTTCCATCCCTTCACAGCGGTGCAGCATCCGTGGAGCAGCAGGAGCGCCGCGCTGGAGACGAGGAGCGCCAGAGACACCTGCATGCTTATCGGTCGGCGGCTAAAGAAAAAAAAACAACCCCTCTCTGACAATGATGCCCGCTTGGACAAGTTGGTCAATTCCACCCTTATGCAAGAGGCGCACACGCTATTTAAGCCTACGCAAGTTGCGTCAAGGCTGACAATTAAGCGTTTGTGCCAAGTGGGAGGGGTTGAACCTGAGCGCAAAAAAATTCATTGAGAAACTATATGGGGAGAGGTTTGGATGCGTGCGCAAGGGGAGGGGGGAGAGGAGAGCACGCCGGGTTGGTTAGTAGGAGTGTGTGTGTGTGTGTGTGTGTGTGTGTGTGTGTGTGTGTGTGTGTGTGTGTGTGTGTGTGTGTGTGTGTGTGTGTGTGTGTGTGTGTGTGTGTGTGTGTGTGTGTGTGTGTGTGTGTGTGTGTGTGTGTGCGTGCGTGCGTGCGTGCGTGCGTGCGTGTGCGTGCGTGCGTGTGCGTGTGTTGAGTGAGACAGCGGATGCGGACATCTCACCGACGTGTTGTTGTTGGAATTAAGTGTGCAATTGCAACTTTCTCCCCCTCAATGATTCCCGCAGCCATGACGTGTCTCCAAAGTATCCAAGGCGTTTTTGAAGCACCGGCAGTTTATTTTGGACTGCTTCTCAGGGCGCAGTGAGGAGATAGCCTACAGGTTTAGTTACCCTGCGCAGCACTGATGATAGCTATTAGGCCTACCTACACAAGCTAATCATTAATTTCTCTTTTTAATGGCATGGCCCAACATCAGTTTAACTCTCAACAGAAACAGAGGGTTATTGAGGGTTCATTCAAATAATAAGATGTACAATGAAAGATGCAGGGCCTCTTCGCCTCTCCAAAACTTAAATTCTTTGCACAACCAAAATAAATTCACTGACTTGTGCGTGTGTGTGTGCGTGTGCGTGTGTGTTATGAACCATTTTTCTATATTCCATGTTTGTCATGGGAATCCAATATTCTATATCCCTGTATCTGGTTTGAATAAAATAATTTGGACTGACTGGATGTATACTCGGAATTCTTGGCATCCTTCATGATGAGTGCTGAAAGATGGAGCCTCCTTTATTCAAACACTGCCCTCTTGAGGGAAAGTAAACAAGTCAAGTCCTGTGAGAGAGGAATTGGATTAGGATTTAGGGCCCATTGATCAAACTGCTCTCTGACTCCTTTGGTGGGCACACACATGCAGAGGCATGTCAAAAGGTAAAATAAATAAATCCACAGATCTAAGGTGGAATAGCTCACACACACACACACACACACACACACACACACACACACACACTCATATTCGTAGTCAATATCGCTGTTTTGACACATTCTTGTACCCATTCATTTGAGGGGCAGAGATGCTTCCATAATCATACATGTAGGCCCTGAGGTCCATCTAGTTTTATCCAAGCCCTAAATCAGGGTTTGTAGAGCTGTAGCCAATGGCCATCGGTCACAATTCACAATGGTGGATATATAATTGGCGATAGCACCAAATTAAAATAATGATATTGTATGTCGAGTCTTAAATATAATGTTTGTCAGTCAACAACATCATTCTTCTGGCATCTCTTTTACCCCCGGGGACCATGCAGGCATTCAGCACTCACAATGCAGCCCTTCATCATGTCTGATCGAAATCGCTTTTCAAATCTGGATTAACAGACAGGTGATTGATTTTATTTGATAGAGTGTCAAGCATCACTTTTAAGGATTTAGTATTTGTATTTATTTAAGGTGACCTCTATTTTATTTTGTGTGGAGTCGCCAAAGTAATTCTTGTCACCCACTTTGGATGCCAAGTATTAAAAGGGGCACCGTGCAATTTAAAGAATTATACGCTTTACTCCACAACTGTCTGCCAAAGCCAAACATGTCTTGTTTGTCAGGTGCAAAGTCTGCAGCTGCACCTAGAAAACTACAAAAGAAAGAAAAAGGGTAACTTGGAGAGCACACCTTGGGGAATCCGAGTACATTATCAGAACGACGTGAAGAACGACTCACTCACTTGTTGTCCATGAAGACACTCCAACAGACTTCGAGGACCTCAACAAGTCTCACTGTTACGTTCTCTGCTTTCTGGCTTTGAGGGCTGAGTTGTTATGTTCACAAGTAAATGAATGGAATAACATATGAATTGTCAAGTTCAGCGCGTGAGTCCCTTTTCATAAGCCAGTTCCTAAAGTAACCAGAGCCGACAGCTATGTCCTCCTAGTAGTGTGTGTAACCCTACAGCTCGGAGCTCCTGCCAGCGTTCTCTTCGGCGAGCGACGGACGGTCCCGCTGTCTGCCACATAGCGAGCTCTGATTACAGCCTTGTCTCTGTCGCTGCGACGGATGTCAGTCACAGTCTCAATTTAGAGCTCTCTGGGTTTCTTCCCAGAGCCCTCGGGCCGCAGCAGCAGCGCAGGGTTTTTTATCATGATAACAGCATGGAGACGCCTAAATAACAATCAGATGCTCGCCAGATTGCAAGACGGCCTATGGCGCTCAGAGAGGAGACGCTAGAGTCTTTTCTTTTATGGCACATAGGAGGAGGAAAACACAATGTTTGAGAGGTCCATAAACAAAGCATTCAACTCCTCGTGTTGGCAAATCGTTCATCATCATTTATCATTGGAGTTTGTTAACTACTTGGTCACACAGGTTAGAAATACATTTCCGGTTTTCCTTTTGCAACATAATTAACAGGACCATGAAAGTAAATAAGGAGCTATTGTTACTATGTTGTGTATTCAAAATTCTGCAATGTTTAACTTATAGGGTGGAGAGGGGGTAAATTATTCATAATATGTCCACGCCAATTATGCAGAGGAGCCTCAAGTTGCAGCTTTCGGGCTTAGCAAATCAATCCCTGGGAAGGTATTATGGCCAGAAGCTCATAAATCTCACTTGCATTGCAGTCATATAGAATTGTTAGAAATGTCTAGAGTTGAGAAGGGAGAGTGCGCAGAGATTTTTTTGTTTTTCCTGAAGCAAAAGCGATGGCCGACCTTTTGCATGAAGTGAATTGTGAGCCTGTCAGGCACATTAAAAGTGTATTACAAGCATATAGCTTCTCGCATCATATTTAGAAAACTTGTCTGCAGATGCATTATGGCATGCATTGTAAAACATGATGAATCATTGTATTGTATTATTGTATTCTGGTTCAACTGCATGGATACAAAATATTATTTTGTAGACATCATGCAGTTGAACCAGAAAATGTTATCCCCCCCCCCCCCCCCCCCCCACACACACACACACACACACCATTGTGCTTATAATGCTTCATAGAAAACTTGTCTGCAGATGCATTATGGCATGCATTGTAAAACATGATGAATCATTGTATTGTATTATTGTATTCTGGTTCAACTGCATGGATACAAAATATTATTTTGTAGACATGCAGTTGAACCAGAAAATGTTACCCCCCCCCCCCCCCCCCCACACACACACACACACACACCATTGTGCTTATAATGCTTCATAATTCCTTTTGAGGCCTAACACCTCAGTTCAAAAATATTCTACAGTATTAGTTGTTGATATTCTCATGCATGGAGAGGTTTCTAAAAGACATGCTCCAGTGCATGGTGCACATGGGGAGAGAGCACCGTCACCTTTCTTGTTTATTTCTCCTGATGGGGGAAATCAGCTACTTTAACACCTGTTGCTTGTCTCCAGACAGAGGCTGTGGAGGTGCGAGGCAGGCTTAACATGATGTCTCTTCAATCTGCTATTCTGTTGCGTTCTCTTGAACATGTTCTATTTGTTCTCTTGATATCCAATTAAAGCTATTATTTTTCTGCTATACAAATGACTCGATTTCCCTGCAGGAATAATTAAAGTTTCATCTTGTCTTGGTGGTTGTTACACTATTCCTGCTGGAGATGGGCGGAACTCGTACTAAAACTGTCCAAGACATCGTTTCAAAGTCATAAATGGCTCACTTGGACATTCACACAAGACAAAGAAAATATGTTGGACTACTACACCATTGTGTTGAATTGGGCTAGATTGCTAGATGGTGTACTGGACGCAGAAGTATGGCGAGGAGAGATGCATAAAACATTGCTTCTGGCTCAAGAGGTCACAAGTATAAATAAGCCCGACAGTGAAGCGGTGGTTTTCCACAGCCAAAGATCCAATCGTGAGTGGCGTTTTGTCTCACGCAGCAGCCAAATGTCACATCAGGATCCAACTGTTAATATTGTTTTTCTCTCCTAAACTCTGCACTGGTTCCAACTCAAGTACTTTCCCAAATCCTCACTTTGAATTGGATTTATTTGTGGATGCTAAAGTCAAAACTGTGGAGCCGCTGGAGCTCTTGAAATGATCAAAAACAAATATGCATTCTTGTCGATACATTTTCGTGCTCCCTGTATGGGTGCAATCATGATTTGTATACATGTGTAAAGAATATAGAAATCGGCATTGACTACAAAGAGGGCCGTAAATGTTGATCAATTGCTGTGCATATTCTCTGGGCGTATTTGAATGTTTTTCAGTATTGACAGCGGCTCTGCTCTGTGTCAGTTTGTATATATGAGATTTCCAGAGCTACTTTTCTCCTTTGCTTTGTACCGGCTCAGACAATTGATTTATCAACTGTTCATATACACACACAGTTCCTGTGCATTGTCCCAAAATGAAAATAATTCATCACTGTACAAGTTGTGCAGCATTGCCTGGACATAAAGTAACACCCGTCCTTGAACAAAAAGACATTCCAAATCCAAAAAGGAGTTATACAAATATTAGGTCTATATTTATATTTTAAAAAAATAAAGACTGAGTGAGTTTCCAATTCATTTTCTCCATAGTCATTCAGAAAAATCCGTATATAAGGACTTTTAAGGCTGGAACCAAGCCACCCCGTGACCTACTGAATCATGAGTCAGAGTGACCATAAAACATTTCAGTCGGAGCAAAAATAAAAAATAACATCGGGGGAAAAAACAAATTTTTTAGATCCCCCCCCCCATAATTTTTGGAGAAAATTAATGGGAAACTCACTTCCCG
Source organism: Poromitra crassiceps (assembly GCF_964638095.1). Lineage (NCBI taxonomy): Eukaryota > Metazoa > Chordata > Actinopteri > Beryciformes > Melamphaidae > Poromitra > Poromitra crassiceps. Next base: position 6,828,391 of record NC_139626.1, on the reverse strand, counting down.
GGCAACAAATGTCACGTGACTGTTTGCGTTTGAGCTCTATTATGAGGCTCTGATTCATAAAATAAAACCAAAGCAAATGTGAGAGGGAGGGATGACATGCAACAATAAATAAGAGGGATTAAAACTCATGATAAGTATTTGGTATTGGCCTTAGCCTGCCGAGACTTAGGTACAATCACTGTTTGCCTGTTGGCTGTTAGCGTGGATTTGTGAGTGGAAGAGGAGGTCACTGGGAGGTGAATTCTCCAGAGCATTTCTGGCCGAGGCATGATAAGCCTTGGAGGTCCAGAGTGAGATTCTTCCTCGGTTCTGCTGTTTCATGTGGTTTTCACACAGGAAAAAACAGGAGTTTCAGTCTTGGCTGTTACAAATCAGACCCTAGCCATTTCGATTGTTTGTCTTAGAGCTTTTCAGAGAGCAATCATCGGAATAGAACATTGCCCATTGACACCGCCTTTCAGCCAAGTAGAGGGAACTGTAGGAACTGGAGCTGTGGTTGGCTTGGAGAGCCTGGCTGGACCTCACAGACCACACCAGGCTGTGTGCTGACCAGCCTGGAGCCTCCAAGCACACCGCTCACCACCGCCACACAGCCTGCCAGCTCACCGCACGGTGCTATTCTTAGATGGAAGAAGAATCACCCAGCAAATTATTCACGACACAAAGTACAGCTTTCTCTCTCATTCTTCCTCTATGTCTCTCTCTCTCTCTCGCCCACTCGCTCACTCACAGACACACACAAACACACACACACACACACAGACACACACACACACACACACACACAATAACCAAGTGGGGGCACGGCATGGTGGAGCCTCACACCAAGAAGGTCCTGGGTTCGATTTGTGCCTGGGGGTACTGGGGGTATGTCTGACTGCCTGGTGCCCAGGTGGGCTATCTCCTGAAAAGGGCCTTTCTGTTTGCATGTTCTCCCCGTGCTCATCTGGGGGTTTCCTCCATATAAATAATCCCCACTAAAAACATGCAAGAAGATCATCTGACCAGCGTCTGACCAGCGGCGGATGGAAGAAGTTGGTCCCCGGGCGCTTCACTGCTGCTGCCGCCCACCATTCCTGGATGAGCCAGGGTGGGTCAAACGCCTCTGAGTGTGTGTGTGTGTGTGCGTGTGTGTGTGTGTGTGTGTGTGTGTGACTGTGTGTGTGTGTGTGTGTGTGTGTGTGTGTGTGTGTGTGTGTACGGGCTGCCGTGCACATGTGTATATGCACAGGTGTGTCATCGGTGACAAATAAAGACACGGTTTGTCCCTCCTGGATCTCAATCCTGCTCCATGGGGCCCGGATTACTGCCGGGTTTTCTATCCCACCAGGTAGTTGATTGCAGTTCAGCATTCACCTTGGTGTCCCAGGTGTAAATCACTCTGATTAGATCACTCAAATGGAAACCAGCAGGGCTCTAGGTGCTGAGGACCGGCTTGAAACCACTGCAATGGACCCATTTCACAGCAACCGTTTTGAGGTGGTAAAGCAGGAAGTGAAGCAGGGGTAACCAATACCATTAATGATGGTTCCATTCCATTTAGGTGTTCCAGTGCCAGGGCCCTCATTAATGCTATTGGTTACCCCTGCTTTACCTCCTGCTTTACCACCTCAAAACGGTTGCTGTGGAAAGGGCCTATAGCTAATTTCACATGATATACCCCACTCTCTGTAACACGGTGGCTGGTTAGAGAAATATGACTCTAGAAATGGCCTGTTAAATACATACAGTACTGACTACTGAGGCACTGTTTGGAGGCAAGAAGGTCAAGCTGGGTTTGATCCCCAGTGTGGTAATACTTGTCCAAATATTCATGAGCAGGTTAGGCCTATATAGCTAACCTGCTGCACCTGTGCTCCATGTGCTACAACCCAGCTGACCCAGCACCACAAACAGAATCTCCCTTTTGGCTCGTGAATAAAGTATATCAAACACATTATGAAAACCAAACTCGATTGACTTTTCAAACAAGAAAGGGGGGAAAAAAGGCCCACTTTGCACCTTGGAGGCTATTATTGGCAACTGAGATACAACAGAACAACAACCATGCTTTGAAATCCCCCGGCTTAATTGGTTTGGCATTGTCAGCCCTATGTTAGATTAGATGTTAGATTTTATTTCACTGGCAATGCTCTTCGTTAGATGGAGTATGTCAGTTGTACGTTTACAAGACTGTATTCTACATCAGCCATAAATGATGTTTAATTTAGCCCCCGCTGCAGAGAGAGGAAAGCTGTGTCGCCTGTTGCACGTGTAGGCCGGCTGGGCCCCGTGGGAACTCAAACCAAACAAGGCTCTGATGGTGGAGCGCTGCATCCATACGGTGTGATTAGCTGTCCTCCATACAGTCCCTCCATGTTATAGTGGGTCCATGAGGTGCAATAGTGGTGGTGAAGATGCGATGGCATCCTAGGGTGTACTTGGATTCAGAAATCATGGAAAGGGGGTATGAAGCCAAAATAAGTTGGAGAACCCGATAGTATAGACGGTTTTCACCAGCTGCAAACCCACAGCACTTCCTTTTTCTCAGCTTCTTCTTCTGTGTTTTATGGCGGTTGGCCTCCTTAAATGTTGCATTACCACCACCTGAATTGTATCAGCTTCACAGCTAACTATTTACAGTGTCCACTTTCTCAGCTGTTCAGGGGAAAACACTGACATAGCCTACTTCTATTTCTATTTTTTTTCCTTTTTGCTATGTAAACGTTTAAATGTAAAGATAGGCCTATGCGTGCAATAACATACTGATAGTCAGCTTACTCTGTAACATGTAGCTTTTATTAGCCTCTCAGGGGGGGCCACCTCGGCATTCTGAAATGTCGGCACTCCGAAATACTGGCATTCCGACAAAATTGTCGGAATGGAGATCTGTCTCGCCATTGCGAAAGAACCCTAACCCGGGGGACCGGCTGGAGCTAACCTCTCCCAGCCCCCACGTCTAAACCTAACCTCTCCCACCCCCCATGCCTAAACCTAACCTCCTGCAGACCCTAACCCTAAACCTAACCTCTCCCACCCCCCACGCCTAAACCTAACCTCCCCCAGAACCTAACCTCTCCCACCCCTGTAGGCTAAATAACTCAAGATGCTATGTCGGAAAGGCGGACATAATATCTTTCGCAATGGCGAAACCTTTTTTGGAGATAAAAAGGGCCGCCTCTCCGAAAGCATAGAAGTCAATGATCGGAATGCCGACACTTCGGAATGGCGAGATGACCCCCCTCTCAGGCTAGCTCCAGGACAACAACGCTTCCTACCCAGCGTGTGCACGTCTTTCCGACAGGGGTGGTTGTTATGGCAACTATCAACAACAACAACTACTACTACTACTACTACTAACTACTACAAGACATAAAGACCGAAATAGGCTACCTCTGTTACTGTGTCTGTCGGAGACACGGCCTAATGTTAACATTTAATATGAGCCGAATATCAGCCTGCGCTCAGCTATGTACAGTATACAGGAAGTAAACCGGAAATTCAGGTGGGTTGTGACGGTTGTTATTGTTGTCAAGTTAAAACCGTCTATACAGTGTGTACTATCTAGTCTCACTCAGAAGTGCCATACACATTTTAAATAGAAGTTGGTAGCTGGAAGGAGGTAGCTTGGAAAGAGGGTAATTAAGACAGCTGCAGCTGAGGCCAGGCAGCGGGAGCAGTGTCTACTCCATTTTTACAAGGACTGTACAGGCTTAATATAATGAAGCCTTCATAAACTCTTAAACATGTTAAGCTACTCCTCCCAGGCCTACAAATCCACATTATATCCATGGATCGGGCATATAAGTGAGACTTTGGGCGAATATGAGTATTATATGAATTGAAAGGTCTCAGTGAGATCTTTTCAGTGCCATGTTGACACCGAGCAAAAGCCCACTTTTGACATTGAATAAGCATTGTGGGTAGGGGATTCTAACAGCACTTGGGTCAAGTCAACATGCATGCTGACGTACGTCATGGTAATATGATCACATCATTTTTACTGTCCTATTCATATCCTGATTAATATTCTAGGCCAATATTAGATTCATGTACGTTAATATTCTCATGAAATACTTAGGCTATTTATAGATTCAACAAATAAACGAATGCCTTTATTGGCATTGTAACATGTTCAATGATATTCAGTGTACGTACTGCACTGAATCTCATTGTAAATCTATGACATTCAAGCAAGCTACACAGGAGGAATAAAAATTTAGATATAAAAATACCAAATATAGGCTACATACAGTATAACGGATAAAAAGGATAATATGATTAAAAAAATAGGCATGGAAAAGAACAGCATTATGCATGTCATGTATGTGCATGGGTCACAGTCTGGTGTCTCTGGATGTGTGACTTTAAAGTGCAGTGCATTGAGCAAACAGTTATACTGTAAGACATTAAGCAGCAATATGGTATCTGGTGTGAGGTAGAGGGCTAACTCTGTAGTTTTTTGGCAGACTGGTTCAACAGATCTTGCTCTTGGTTAGAAACTGTTCCTTAGTCTGGTAGTACGGCACTGATACACCTATAGCGCAATCCGGAGGGCAGGAGAGTGAAGAGGTGGTGGCAGGGGTGTGTCGGGTCACTGCAGATGGTGGTTCCAACTGGCCCTGTCCCAATTAAGGCCAGATTTAATTTGGGTTTTCCTTTATTCCTCGGGTCCTCGGTCCTAAATGGTTTCTGACTATTTTTTAATAAGACTTTTCCTGCACTAATTATATTAACATATACAATGCACATAATCTATTACACTTCATAAAAAGCCACTCAGCTACTTTTCACTCTTTGACTTCACTTAATGCAGCCCAGTAGATGATGGCTTTGTCAGTATCAGGTGGTGCCAAATATTGACTGACGAGCGTTTTTGCGTGGTGGAAAAAAATCTCACCAAACTTGTGAAAATATGGGAAGAAGAAGGGTGCTGTGATATATGGAGGTGGTGAATGAAAAATGCGGTGCCGCTTCAGCGCGAGGGTTGCACATACTTCCTGAATGTCAAAACCTCCCAGAATCCCTTGCAAGATGTGCTAATTAAGCATGAAAACAGCCTCCGCTGCTGCACCGGTGAGGACTCACGCCGGCTCCCTGTGCAAATCTGCTATGGCTATTTTGAGAATCGCTCACAACTTTGCTTTTTTTGCTTTTTTACGAGATTAATAAAACAGGATAACAAGCATGTGAAAATAATCCACAGCTCTTGTGTCTAATCCAATAAAGGCTCAGTATAAACCGAGGTATTAAAAGAGGTCATGTCTCAGCTTGTCATGTAAAGGTGTTGTAGCTAGCTAGCTGTCGATTCGAAGCCCACCCACTGAGCGGCTTCCTGAGCAAATCCCGCAAGTCTTTCTTAACGGGTGCACAAGTAGGTAGCTGCAAAACAAAACATCGGCGGTTAGAAACAGCTTCAGCGAAAGTGTTTATCCTCCTCCACCTTTTTCTTCAGACATGGCCTCTCGTGGCTTAGTTGTGACAGCAGACGTTGATGCATTGTAGACATGGTCACAGTCATGGTACATTGGAGAGCGTATCGCAACAAACCCTTCATTGCTCATGGCTTTTATATGGTGCTAGGACTGCTTCCTACAAAAACAGGGCAGACTCTTTTCAACGCACAAAAGCCCAGTCACAATGTGTTAATCTACGAAAAGCATTGCAGTTGTACGCATATATTTGGACGAAATTCATTCATGTTTTTAAGACGCCTGTATGATTGATTATGAACAGGATGTTCTCTCAGTCGCTCTTAATGTTGGAGACATGGACTTTATTCAGAGCAGTATAATGGTGGGAAAGCAAATGATTATGAGAAGTTGGAGGAACCCAGGTAAGCCTTCCTTTCAGGAATGGTTCACAGAGTTGGCAAAAGTGACATCATACCAATACATTTCTTTACTGGGATGCATTGCCAATGTGAATTAGTCTGTTGCTGGTTGGATGAGACATGGGTGCATATTAATGTGGGGATGTACATGTGATCTGTGTGTGTGTGTGTGTGTGCGTGTGTGTGTGTGTGTGTGTGTGTGTGTGTGTGTGTGTGTGTATGTGTTTTCTTCCCTCATTTTATTTGTGTAATTGTATTGTTATTACTACAAATATACTTGTGGTGATTATTATGTTGTGTTTGTATAGGAGTCCTAGAATTTGTTGACCAGAATGTGACATTAATGCATTTGGTTGTTGTTGAATAAAATACATTAGTAGTTAAGAAGTGCTTTCTGGATGGAGTGAAAAGCCTCACTATTCAGAAGATGATCTTCTTAAAACCTAAACTAGCTCTTCATCATTTAAATGGATGCTACTGTACAGCTTGAATAGTTACAGTGAGTAGGAGTCAATTAGCAAATGAATCCAGGTGATGCTATTTGGGTGGTACTGTCTATTCACGAGTTTCCTGGTGAGACCGTGGGTGCTTCATGACACCCTCCCTCCCTGTTTCCAGCTGCCGGTTGCCTGTTTCCGCCCAGGACCGTTCATAGAGAAAGAGACTGAAAATAATCATAATGATTGTTGTGACTTTGTACCTACCTATGTCTTGTAATGGAGCCTCCCAGCACAATAATTTCACACGTGCATAATTGTACAACGGAGTGACAATATCTTGAATCTTGAAAGAGAGAGACCGCTAAAACTCCGTTCAATGACCAAATAATAAGAGTTCCGGTTTGGACGTTTAGCCTTCAAAACAAAAGCTGCCGCTATGCAACCACATACTATTTTTTTTAGCAATTTCGGCTAAAATAAGCCCATACAGTACGAGTGAATTGACATTCACCTCGTTTTTGTAAAATATCGCCGCTATGCAACCACACGTTATTTTTAGCCATTTTGAATCAAATAAGCCAAACGTTCCCTCTCTTTGACAGTGGCGCGCACGTCCTTACTAGTGAAAAAAATTTAAACAGGAAGTCGACAACCGGCAACCGCTGAGAATCATGGGAAACGTAAGTCCAGGAATAAGGTGAATAGCGCCAAGCGGGATACTCGACTTGCTTTGCCCGGGGGCCACTTTTTCAAAATGACAAGAGCCCAGGGGCCTGGAAACCCTCATCCCAAACAAATCAATAAAGGATCTCTCCAAAAAGAAAATGAACCAAACATGACTTTGTGCACACAGGATAGTTAGTTCAGTTATATTAGTTATATAATAGTAATATTTTCATTGTGAATCAGAAAATGGTCGGGGGGCCGCTTGGCACCCTATCGCGGGCCACATCTGGCCCCTGGCCCACGAGTTGAGTATCACTGGCCTATGGTAATGCAGATCTGAGAGAAACAGTATCACAACATACAATTCCTATTAAAGGACAGCCTTACGGATACATACCCAGACATATTCCAGAGCCACACAAACCTTATGTGGCATGTGCAAATGTTTTGAATAAACACAGCGTTTTATAGGGTTATAGGGTTATGAATACTTCATATTGCTGTTGATATTGAACTTGCATCCAGAGTGCTGTGTTTCTGATGGCAAAGAGCTGGTTCAATATGCTCCTTCTGGTGATAAAATGGCTTAATAATAGACATTCAGCTGCAACCGCTGCGGCGGCGAAATCTGTTTTAGAGCTGAAAACAAGGCCTGTGTATCAACAATGTCACTCGACTACGACAGGCCGTTTTCACGATGTTTTTGTTTGTGGCCAAGTTTAGTACATTGTATTCTCCCACAATAATCAAGTGGGTCCCTATCAAGTGTTTTCCATCATTATTGCTGCTGGGTATGTAATGCCGCCTGCGCGTCTTTCCCAACACAAATCAAGCAACACCAACACTAATCTGTGTGTGGATGATCATCAGGGTGAGTTTGGGTGCCATGAGCTGAGGAAGAAATATCGGCTAATACCCATCTCTCTCTCTCTCTGTTACAAAGGCGGAGGGTGGTCTCACACAACGCTTGTTAACTATCTTGTGTCAGGCCTGTCACACCAGCATTCTATTAAGCAAGTGTGTGCGTGTGTGTGTGAGTGCGCGCGCGCACGTATAGACACTCAGCAAGGACCAGCAGGATCCTTCCAGCACAGCAAGCGCCGTAAAACAGCAGAGCAGGAGGAGATGAAACGAGCAACACCACCACGGGCACACAGGCACTTGGAAGAGGATCTGACAACCATCCCATTCCAAAGCCCCGTTCTCTCCCTCTCTCCCTCCGTCTCAATATTTCCTAATAATTAGCGCTGCGCCACAGATGTGCATTTCTCCCTCTTCACCCTGCCGCCTGCATCTCCGCCCTCCCGATCCTCTGTGTTTGCGACGTGAATGTGGGATATTAGGATGGGGATTTAAAGAGAGGATCATATGCTTTCTATTTGATAAAGCCATTACAAAGATGAAAGCTGAAAGGGCCATACACACCAAAGCTGCAAGGAATTACATGTAAGCTATTTAAGGCCGTAATCATATTTTTAAGCAGTTTGATGAACCCCGAGCATGTGGGCAACATGAGATATGCAACTGAGTTTTGAACTTTGAAAATCAACTCTCTGGTATTTTGACTTCATAAACCCCCGAGGGGAACTGGATAAATGAGTCAAGTAGCAATAAAACGTTCAAAGGTAACTGATGAACCTTATTTGGTGAAATTATGGGGGTTGGGATTCTGGTCCATGGGCTTACTTATCAAGGCCAAACATATCTTCACCCTGTGCAACTGATTGGATATCCTGTTTCTCACCATTGAATCATTTCCCCCATAAACAAGTATCAAACATAAGTTTCCACCCGTACCAGTCAAAAGAGATGAGTGACTCTGAGGTCATAATGAAATCTGGTATGAACAAGACAATGATTCAGTGGACACTTTCATCCTTCTTGAGCAAGCCTTGAGAAGAAGAAAAAAATCCATGCATGCTCTGATTTTGCTTTCCACAATTATATCGCAGAACAAATTTGAAATGTCTTCCATTTGAAATGTGATATTTTATACACACGTCAAATGTCATACACACATCTTGAGTTCATCCTTTGCTTGTGTGTCACAAATGAAAGTGTCACTTCACCTAAACAGGGAACAGTGCACATTCCCTTCGCAGGAACCTGTCTGCTTTGATTCCTGCCTTAGCTAAAATTCTATAAGAAGAGACCTGTTAGTTGTCATTCATTCACTGTCCATTTATTTACACACCTAGGAGAAACCCTCTAGTTGTCATGCCTATCGCCCCGCTTCTAGGAGAAACCCTCTAGTTGTCACGCCCCTTGTCATCAATCACTCCTTTCCCGCAAATTCTTAAAGATGAGACCTGTCAGTTGTCATTCATTCACTCTCCATTTATTCACTCTCCCAAGGAGAAACACTTTAGTTGTCACGCCCACTCCTTCATACCACCAGGTCATCAATCAACCCTTTTCCCGCTTCTATCTAGCATCACTGTTCGTGGGCGGTAACGTTTAGATTAAACCAATCCGAGTAAGACACATCTTTCCATTCAGCCTATCATCATCTAGCTGTCAAAGCTAAAAGCCGCCTTTTCTCTTTGTGTGGTCTGCTGGGTTTTCAGTGCGTTCCTGCGTCCCTCCACCCCATTCTCCTCCAGTCCTCTCCGCGGTCTTCAGATTCAGAAGCCTTCTCCAGCAAGACCAAGACCACCTTCACCACCACTAGGTCTAGACTCCACGGGGGGGATATTCCATCCTACTCCTGCCTGCACTACCCCTGCTGATCATGACGTCATTATCAAGCTGACGTCATGACAGAGTCTAATCGCCAAATATAATTTAATATGCCTACAGGCTCATGTATCTAATCATTTAATAAATCATTGTCATTCGAGAAATGTGTCTACACAGAAACTACAGAAACTACTGCCGTGCATCCTTTCGTAACGGTTTGTCCACATGATGATTTCATCATCTGCCTGCCGTCTAACAGTTCCTTATCCATATATACTACCCTGTAACTCTCGCTCTCAAGCTGTCTAAATCAGCGATACGCACGTATTTACGTGTGTCACAGAAGTGTCACAAGAAGTGTGAATTCTCCCAGCCGTCACAGCACTCAACAGCGCCACTCTGGTCGAAAGCTTGGTAAAAAAAATAATGGCACCAGCACAGAATTCGGATAAAAAGAGGCATTTATGAGCAGCATCGAGCTTTCAAACCCCTCCGTCGAGAAGCAATGGACCCTTCTGCTCTAGTAGGTGGCTTTGAAATGTTTCTGTGACACTTGTAAATACGTGCGTATCGCTGATTTAGACAGCTTGAGAGTCGCAGGCAAGTCCACGTACGGATAAGGGACTCTAATTGTAGGGTAGACGACCACGTGACGATGACATCATACCCGGAAGAGTCCGAAAGGGGCTACGTGCATAGCAGAAATAAATGACACTTCATCACACTGAGCCCCGCTCTGTTATTGATGAGTTTGCGGAAACAAGCATCCTGGCTTTCTTCAAATAAGCTGCAGAGAGGGACCCATAACCTGCTCCAACACGTAATCCCTCCACTTTACCCACGCTACTTCCTGTCTCGAGGTTCTCCCTTCTGGATGCAACGGAGATCCAGGCGTTTCACTGCTAGTGTGGATAACAAAAATCGAATTCTGTCTGCCTTCTCTGTGCTTCACCAGCAATGAAATGATCACATGCACATCCATGCTGTCACATCCATGCTGTCACATCCATGCTGTCACATCCATGCTGTCACATCCATGCTGTCACATCCATGCTGTCACATCCATGCTGTCACATCCATGCTGTCACATCCATGCTGTCACATCCATGCTGTTACATCCATGCTGTCACATCCATGCTGTTACATCCATGCTGTTAGATCCATGCTGTTAGATCCATGCTGTTACATCCATGCTGTTAGATCCATGCTGTTAGATCCATGCTGTCACATCCATGCTGTCACATCCATGCTGTTACATCCATGCTGTCACATCCATGCTGTTACATCCATGCTGTTAGATCCATGCTGTTACATCCATGCTGTTACATCCATGCTGTCACATCCATGCTGTTACATCCATGCTGTTACATCCATGCTGTCACATCCATGCTGTTAGATCCATGCTGTTACATCCATGCTGTTACATCCATGCTGTTACATCCATGCTGTTAGATCCATTTTGTTACATACATGCTGTTACATCCATGCCACATATAGGTTGAAAAACTCAACTTTGAGCTATACTCCTGATTCATCCAGAGGAGGGAGGAGGTCCCTGGTTCACCGCGGCCCCTAAGGGACCACACAGCTGGCCTGCAGTAATTGCTGTGCACGGGGCCGTGGAGAGAGAGCGTATAGAAGAGTAACTCAGGCAGAATCACCGCAATTGACTTGAGCCTTTTCAATCGCTCTGCTGGACGTCATGCTGCGTGAGCAGCCCGTCCGTAAGGCCCAGGTGGTGTGTCCGTACAGTCATGTGAAACGAGCATTCCCGTCAGGCCCAGGTGTGTCCGTACAGTCATGTGAAACGAGCATTCCCGTCAAAACGTGACGACTTGCATTGGTTTTTGAGCTGTGAATTATTCTAATTTTCTCTTCTCATATTGGCTACTATATCTCTCTTTCTATTGAACAGGGCGTGTGCAAGACTTGCGCAATAGGGCTTGTGCAATATCACTAGGACTTGTGCAATATAATTAGGGTAGGTGCAATATCTAGAGGCCACGTGCAATATTCTTTAGTCTTATCTGACGATCATGTATGGTATCCGCTCAGTGTCTCTGTGTGTGTTGTCTGTCAATTTGTTGGTACTGTTGTACTGTGACTGTGTGTAGCACTATTTGTTGGTACTGTTGTACTGTGACTGTGTGTAGCACTATTTGTTGGTACTGTTGTACTGTGACTGTGTGTAGCACTATTTGTTGGTACTGTTGTACTGTGACTGTGTGTAGCACTATTTGTTGGTACTGTTGTACTGTGACTGTGTGTAGCACTATTTGTTGGTACTGTTGTACTGTGACTGTGTGTAGCACTATTTGTTGGTACTGTTGTACTGTGACTGTGTGTAGCACTATTTGTTGGTACTGTTGTACTGTGACTGTGTGTAGCACTATTTGTTGGTACTGTTGTACTGTGACTGTGTGTAGCACTATTTGTTGGTACTGTTGTACTGTGACTGTGTGTAGCACTATTTGTTGGTACTGTTGTACTGTGACTGTGTGTAGCACTATTTGTTGGTACTGTTGTACTGTGACTGTGTGTAGCACTATTTGTTGGTACTGTTGTACTGTGACTGTGTGTAGCACTATTTGTTGGTACTGTTGTACTGTGACTGTGTGTAGCACTATTTGTTGGTACTGTTGTACTGTGACTGTGTGTAGCACTATTTGTTGGTACTGTTGTACTGTGACTGTGTGTAGCACTATTTGTTGGTACTGTTGTACTGTGACTGTGTGTAGCACTATTTGCCCAAGACAAATGTCCCCTCAGGGACAATAAAGTGTATCTCTCAATCTTGTCATCATCTGTCATTTCACTTCCCTTCTTGATCTCATTGCTTCTCTGACTTGCTTTCCCTGGCTCCTCTATTTTTCTCATTTGTCCCCATCACTCATGCTCAGTTCAGCTGGAGACCTCAAACAGGAGTTTGCCTCCACCCAGTGGCCACAAGCTGCAGCACGTACAAAGACAGGCCAGTACTGGACTGGTTCAGTGTCTGATATAACAGCCCGTTCACACCATACGCCGAAGCAACGCTCAACCTAAGGTCAACCTACGCTGAGACCCACAAGTTTCATTTCGGCGTCCTTGTTAACAGGCGAAGCCGTTCACAACAGCTGCTCAAGGCCCGCTCAAGCGATCGTTAAGGATTCAGTCCTATTTTTCAAGCGTGATGCGTGAAGCATGAAGCTGCCATGCATGCAGTGAATGGAGGTTGTGACGCTCGCCAGGCGCTGAGGAAAGGCGAGTGATCTGGTGCGACCGGTTAGGCGTGAGCTTACGTTCAGCGTGTGTCAAGCTTCAGTTCTGCTTATGTTAAGCGCCTGGTGTGAACAAAGGCTTACTCCACTGTGTACCGAAAGCCAAGTCCAAGATGACTAACGTAACCCTACAAAACGATTGATCAGCACAAATTATGGTATGCTATCAATACATTATGGTACATTTGTAAGGATAGTGGATAGCCTGTGTGCCTATTTGTCAAAAATGATAACACTTTACATACTGGACTTTTTTCTGAACAGAATTCCTCAAATGATCACATTCATCTTTTTCCAAATGTCCTCATGGGCAGTTTATTCAGCTCATGTTGAAGCATTTAACCATAAGGATTCTCTTTGCTCATTTTTCAACAATTATGTGTTCTGTATCCCCCCCCCCCTCCAGTGCATTCCCCTACTTTGTAATATTCAAGGCCCATTAGACAAATTTTGAAGGGTTGGCTTGCATCATATGATATCAAAATGCTCAGGAAAAACAAGATTATTGTCATGTAAAGTACACCCTTGCACAACTGAGCCATTCCCAGCTTTTCCGGCTGACCAGTAAATTAAAAACATATTATGGTATTTTGCAAAGATTACTATTCTCAAATCATAATTGATGGAAAGACATCATATGTTCCAATTTCATTTTTATTATAAATTCTAGAGTAAACATGTGTCATGCTCATTTTAATCCAAAAGGCAAAAGAAAAAAGAGAGGCCGCTCATCACATGAGGTATTATATCTTAGCCATTTATTCTTAAACATAAGAAAGAAAGGACTTCTTCAAGGTAAGAAAAATAACATTGCAATTTAAAATCAAGTGCACTTCAACAAACAGCATCTCCATCTGCAAAGGAGCTGTCTCTTCCTACTGTGTGAAGTGAAATACACCAAATCAAAAAGAGATCCAAAGAATCAATCTTCACTGTAAGGCTTTGGGTGGGATGCTGTGTCGTTACAGTTATGATGCGTTTCTTTGACGGTAAAAAAAACAACAACAACAAACAATCCACAACCCGACAACATCACACGAATGTCCTCAGTGACGTCTGTACATGAACCATCGATGTGACCAATGTGACAAAGTGAGAGCTTGACTGTGACGTGCAGGTCCAAGAGGAATCGAGCAGTGGGCTCACTTGTGCTACAAAAGCCAAGTGTCTCCAAGCGAGTGGGATGAAGACCAAAGCTCTGGAGTCAGTACCTGACCTTGACCTGGACAAATACTATCTGTAAATCATTCCATGTGTTTGTGGTGAACCTTCTTGGAAGACCAAACGGGTGGGATAACTGCATCAGTTCAGCTAAAGTCCAGTCAGCCATTTAACTCGCCATGATGTCAAATGTCAATTGTTAAGTCACGGAAGGGTTGAATAGTGATGTTGTTGCAAATACTTTTCATGGTTTGCCTTTTGTCTACTTCAGTGCAAATGGTTGGATTTTGCCACGTAGGACAGCGAACGAGTGGAAATAATCCCAACCTGGATGATTACTGAGCTGGCTGAACGGTAAAGAGGGAGAAGGAGGTCACAATCACGCTTTCATGGGGACACTTTTCAGAGTTTCCTACTTAACAAAACATTATTTAATCGAATAGCAAAATAACCAACCTATAAACAAATCATGGATTTGAAGTCGTTGTAACAGGACAAAGCTAGATGAAAGTTAACCAAACAATACTTGGAGAAAATAAATGAAAAGGAATGTTTCATTTGCAATTTCAACACTCTAGATCTAGCTATAGATCCGATATCAGACAATACCCTTTCTATATAGTAGGCTAGTTATGACAGTAAAATGCAGCAATTCACAATAGCCTTAGTGCGTGTTACATACTCCGTATATATAACAATATACATTAATGGCAGGTCACATTTGACATTCTCGACAATACATCACATACTGTACCATAAGCATAACCCACAAAATGATGCTGGTACCATGTTAATATAATAATAATAATAATAATAAGTAATAAGTGGTTTGGTATTGACATGACAGGGTTTCACATTCAAGACAAAAGACAAAACAGTTATCATGGGACCTTAATAATTAGTTCATTGTAGTGGCCTTCGACAGAAAATGCAAATTTCGGTTTCGTCGTTTACTATTTATTATGTCATGACTTATAATCATCATGAATAATGATCATTAACAATTAAAAAAGAGCTTGTGTAAAACCACTAGAATCATTCAACAGCAGGTGGCAGTGTTTCTCTGTTACTCAATGCCTAAAAGAGTGTTGAGCCAACTGATTATGCAGGCGTAGCCATCGCACAAGCTCACTTTTTATGCACTGTTGGTCCACTCCCAAAAGCAACTGTTTCAACCCCCAGAATGCAAATAAGAATCATCCGGCAATCAGATGTTTGAGAGACACAGTTCTGGTATTACAATACAGTATATCTGGTATTACAATACACTATATCTATCCAACAGAGAAGGAATAGTGGCCGTCACTCCATTGGTACTGCGTCGTAAATGCAGAACAGAAAGACTTCTACCATGGCTACCACTGAATGAACTAGTTTCTTCCGTTTTCCAAAATCCCTATCATGGGAGTACCGTAGTTATGTTAACCTTGTGGAGCATGAGCAAAGTCCATCACTAATCTAATCAATGAGCAGGTTGGTGTAGGCAGTTGATGCTTTTAAGTACATACCCTCCTCATCCTGTAGCCTACTGGTTTGAACGAATTCCCCATTTGAAAAAGTGCACGTTTCAGTAGCAAATGTCATACTAAGGTGATTTTAAAGACATATCCAGACCAATTCTGAACAGTTGTTGCTTTTGTGTACTCTCACTCTCGCGAGAGCAGACGCAAGTATTTGAATGACAAAACCAACCCCCTGTGCATTTGTGTGACTACAAATCATTAACATTTGTAAACGGCATTTGTACAATAGGTCTCTTGGCACAGACAATCGTAAATGGTTTATTTCTGTGAGAGCACGGAGGTTTTATCGCTCTCTCTCTCTCTACATTACAATATATTATTAGGGTTGTATTACTGTATAAAGTATTTGTAGACGCGTTGATTATACAGGAATGTTACATGGTACATGGTGCATGGCTACACCTTTTTGTTTGTTATAAAATGTCTTTTATTGGGTGAACTCCATTGTTGTGCAGTCGAGTGTGGTTTTGGTTCATGATGAGGTGACAAACTACAGCATGATCCATGAGAATGGATGGACCCAGAGCTGTGTAAGAAGATCCATGATCCATGAGAATGGATGGACCCAGAGCTGTGTAAGAAGAGATGCGACATCTCCATTCACTCCATTTGGACCATTTCTTTTACTCTCAAGAGTTCCAGGAACTAAGGTCCTGGATTAAGCAGCACTGTCGAGTTGCAGAAAAATTTGACAGTTTGTGTTGTCCTTTGAAAGTTTTTCTTTTTCTTGAATCAAATTGTACATTATCAGCTTTATTTCAGCATGCAAAAGTAGTGCGAGACCCATTCCTGGCTGTTCATTGGCTAATGAGTCTCGCATTTTGGTCCTCCGCTGACGCCACTCTCTCTCTAGAGGACACTAGATGGACCTATACAAAAAAATCTATGTGAAAATGGTCTTAAATATTTAAAGGGACAGCTCACGCTCAAATCCAAAATACATATTTTTCCTCTCACCTGTAGTGCTATTTATCCATCCAGACTGTTTTGTGTTAGTTGCCTGAGTTTTAGAGATATCGGCCCTAGAGATGTCTGCCTTCTCTTGAATACAATGGAACTAGATGGCACTCGGCTTGTGGTGCTCAAATCGAGGGGGGGAAAAAACATTTGAAAAACTCAAAAGCAATGTCTCTTTCCAGAAATCATACCTTGGTTACCCAAGATAATTCACAGACCTTGTTGTGACCGAACTACTAGCAAGCTGGTGCTCTAGCTGATGCTAGCTGCGTGTAGGAACTACAGTAGACAGCTGCTAGCGGGTGTTGTTCGGTCGAAAGAAAATAGTTCCTACATGAAACCGCTCACGACAAGGTCTGTGGATTATCTTGGGTAATTACCGGGTCATTATTTCTGGAAGAGAGAAGGCAGAAACTCTGCGGCCGATATCTCCAAAACTCAGGCAACTAACACAAAACTATCTACCGGTAGATGGATAAATAGCACTACAGGTGAGAGGAAAATGTGTTTTGGATTTTAGGGTGAGCTGTCCCTTTAAACCACTGCGCTTGAGTTATCTCGCCAAACACTAGCAATCCCAAAAAGGGGAAGCGCTGCTTGCAAGATGCATGAAATAAAGTGTTTTCTTCATTTATATTTGCAACAGATTCAAGTGCAGGTTTTATCCACGTTCAGGTGCATGAGATGACCAAAGCACAGAGTGGATAGGAACAACCTGCATTATAAAATAGGAGTGAGAGCAGAATCAGCGGTACGTCACTTACACAGTACAAGTTTGCGACGTCTCCCATGAGAGCCATCTCAACCGCACTCCTGTTCTCACTCAACAACACTTTGCGATGCATTAGCCTCCATTCTAACTCCCTGTGATAATATCACCTTCTCTGACTTCTCCTCTTCGCCAATGATGAGTCAGAGGCTACGGCGCCACTTGGCATTTCAATGCAATATTTGAGATCCTATACCAGCGATCAGACTTTATGAGATCCGATTGCTGTGCTAACTCATGACCTGAAAACGGATGTTCTGTGTCTGTGGCTTGTATTTACTTAAATCTGTCAGCGTCACTTTTCCCCACTCTCCCTCTCCACCTCTTCACATTGCTTGTATGTGTGCTGTGGCTGGACTGCGTCCATATATGTAGAATTCCAATCAGAATTTGAGTCTGACCACTTCCATTCAGCTTTCGAAGATCTGATAGCAATGTGACCTTTTTTCTCTGCACCCAGACCCTTTAACGTGGTATGTCTGGATATGATTACATGATAAAAGTTCCACTGAAATGACAAGTGCAACTGTAGCCAGAAAATCACTTCATTCTAACACACACAAGCTGTTCTCAGATATCAGTAGAAGAAAAAAAAATCTCCTGTCAAGAAAGAAAGAAATATTTTGAATCACCAAATGAAGAGGTGATGAAGTGAGTGTAGTCCTGAATGTGTTGACAGTCACATGCACGCAGTATTCCAGACTCTGGCTCATACATGCACGCAGTATTCCAGACTCTGGCTCATACATGCACGCAGTATTCCAGACTCTGGCTCATACATGCACGCAGTATTCCAGACTCCGGTTCATACATGCACGCAGTATTCCAGACTCTGGCTCATACATGCACGCAGTATTCCAGACTCTGGCTCATACATGCACGCAGTATTCCAGACTCTGGTTCATACATGCACGCAGTATTCCAGACTCTGGTTCATACATGCACGCAGTATTCCAGACTCTGGTTCATACATGCACGCAGTATTCCAGACTCTGGTTCATACATGCACGCAGTATTCCAGACTCTGGTTCATACATGCATGCAGTATTCCAGACTCTGGTTCATACATGCACGCAGTATTCCAGACTCTGGTTCATACATGCATGCAGTATTCCAGACTCTGGTTCATACATGCACGCAGTATTCCAGACTCTGGTTCATACATGCACGCAGTATTCCAGACTCTGGCTCATACATGCACGCAGTATTCCAGACTCTGGCTCATACATGCACGCAGTATTCCAGACTCTGGCTCATACACGCACGCAGTATTCCAGACTCTGGCTCATACATGCATGCAGTATTCCAGACTCTGGCTCATACATGCACGCAGTATTCCAGACTCATATCCCAGCTAAGATCACAACACAAGCAGCAAAATCTATATGCATCTTCATGCTGTTCCTGAATCTTGCTGTATATTATGAAGAAATAGAATATGCCAAGTATTACAATGGGAAATTGTAAAAACCAACAGTAAACAGGATAATGTTTACATGCCTCAGTATCCCAGCTAGTATTGGCATATTATTGCTGTTGTAATCAGGTTTCTTATAATTGGGACATGAAATAATATTGTAAACAGAGCATGGCGTTTTACATGCACCTCATACATGAGTATCCCAAATAATAACAATAAGAATGTACATGTAAATGCACTGTGGAGTAGAAAAGTGGAGTGTCATGACATAAGAGCCGTGTGAAAGTTGATTATCCTATAATGTCATATACAAATATAATATGGTTGATATAAGGACTAAGACATGTACTAACGATACCTACACAATTATAGACACATTGCTCATACATTCATATATGTCAACACTTAAATATGTATACATGTATATATTCATATGTATAGATATATCAAGGAGGAATAAATAGTGCCATTAATGAGGTGAGACATCCTAGTTGAGCTGTTCATTTTTCTTGGCGTGACACCCCTTCATGCTAACGTGCCCCAGGACATTTATTCGTGAGTATTATGCAATTTGACGAGTGGGACATAGTGGCTGAACTAGAGACAGTGTGCACTGTGCTGTGGCTGAACTAGAGACAGTGTGCACTGTGCTGTGGCTGAACTAGAGACAGTGTGCACTGTGCTGCTGTGGCTGAACTAGAGACAGTGTGCACTGTGCTGTGGCTGAACTAGAGACAGTGTGCACTGTGCTGTGGCTGAACTAGAGACAGTGTGCACTGTGCTGTGGCTGAACTAGAGACAGTGTGCACTGTGCTGTGGCTGAACTAGAGACAGTGTGCACTGTGCTGTGGCTGAACTAGAGACAGTGTGCACTGTGCTCGTCCAGATAAACAGTTGTGACTATCTGTCACCCTCTCTCTCCGTCTTCCCGCCGTTCTCACAGTTCAACCTCCATGGGAGCTTGTCTCCAGAAACAAATCTGCGTCTGTCTCTCTCTCTCTGGAGGAGTGACCTTGTACTGGTTTTAAAAACACTCCAAAAAGGCCCTCTCCAGCACTAAAGTATAGTATACAGTATTATGCCCAGTAATAAATACAATGCTTTTCCAAAAAGATTAACTACCATTGTCTATATACAGTATGTAACAACTACAGTCTTGTGGTAAATTATGTGAAATACAACATTGTCGTTTAGATGCGATTACATTCTACAGGGCTGATGGGGGGTATTGACATATATTGCAATGTACTAAATCCAGACAAACAAAAAGGCTTTGTGGTTGGACCCTGTGTGTGTGCGTTAAACCAGGCATCGGACATTACTGTAGGACCACACCCTGTGTGTGCGTTAAACCAGGCATCGGACATTACTGTAGGACCACACCCTGTGTGTGCGTTAAACCAGGCATCGGACATTACTGTAGAGCACACCCTGTGTGTGCGTTAAACCAGGCATCGGACATTACTGTAGGACCACACCCTGTGTGTGCGTTAAACCAGGCATCGGACATTACTGTAGGACGCACACTTGGGAATGAGACAAGTGGCATGTTGTGTATGATGAAACAGTGCTATTGGATACCGGCTGGAAGGCTGTGGCAGGGAAGTGGCAGTGGACAACTCTCTGACATGAAGACTGTACTGTACCTTTCTTTGTACTGAAATTGGGCGGCACCTATCCCTGGCATGACTGTACTGTACCTTTCTTTGTACTGAAATTGGGCGGCGCCTATCCCTGGCATGACTGTCCTGTACCTTTCTTTGTACTGAAATTGGGTGGCACCTATCCCTGGCATGATGACTGTACTGTACCTTTCTTTGTACTGAAATTGGGCGGCGCCTATCCCTGGCATGACTGTACTGTACCTTTCTTTGTACTGAAATTGGGTGGCACCTATCCCTGGCATGAAGACTGTACTGTACCTTTCTTTGTACTGAAATTGGGCGGCGCCTATCCCTGACATGAAGACTGTACTGTACCTTTCTTTGTACTGAAATTGGGCGGCGCCTATCCCTGACATGAAGACTGTACTGTACCTTTCTTTGTACTGAAATTGGGTGGTGCCTATCCCTGACATGAAGACTGTACTGTACCTTTCTTTGTACTGAAATTGGGCGGCACCTATCCCTGACATGAAGACTGTACTGTACCTTTCTTTGTACTGAAATTGGGTGGCACCTATCCCTGACATGAAGACTGTACTGTACCTTTCTTTGTACTGAAATTGGGCGGCACCTATCCCTGACATGAAGACTGTACTGTACCTTTCTTTGTACTGAAATTGGGTGGCACCTATCCCTGACATGAAGACTGTACTGTACCTTTCTTTGTACTGAAATTGGGCGGCACCTATCCCTGACATGAAGACTGTACTGTACCTTTCTTTGTACTGAAAATGGGCGGGGCCTATCCCTGGCATGATGACTGTACTGTAGCTTTCTTTGTACTGAAAATGGGCGGGGCCTATCCCTGGCATGATGACTGTACTGTACCTTTCTTTGTACTGAAAATGGGCGGGGCCTATCCCTGACATGAAGACTGTACTGTACCTTTCTTTGTACTGAAAATGGGTGGGGCCTATCCCTGGGGTGCATTCAGCTGCGGAAATCAGGTGCGAGTCAAGCGTGGCAATGGAAATGCTACATAGGGCTAGCTTGTATTTGGATGCAATAGTGTGAAAAAGCCATGGCTTGTTTGTGCATCTATCTCCAACTAGAAGAGAAAGGAATCTCAGGATATGAGTGGGCTAACAAAACTTTGGGCACCATCTTTCCTATCGTCATGGAATGTTTGACTTTTTTGGCCATCGACCTCCCGTTATCTTTTCGCCTCGTTTGATGTCAATTCGGTGTGATGTCATATTCCACCTATTTTCTCCTCATGTTTGTTTCTTTTGTTGCATTATATCAAATGAGCCAAGTGGCTATAGAAGTCTTTCAATATTTGCGACTCTTTAGCCTCGCAATTTTGGGAGACTCCTCCTGGCGTGACATCACTGTTACCTCATGACATTCCCGGCAGTGGAAAACTATGGAATGATTGTGCTATAATCTACTAGTATTCTGTACCACCGTTAGGGACTTGAACGCTCGGAAACTGGAGCACAGCATTGGCCATCTCAACTTGTGGGAATTGAGGAAATGCTTCGTAAGTAGCTCACGTCTAAAGATGATACCGATGGTAATTTGGAGCATTTGGGGCACTAGCAGTGTGACTGATGTCTGTGTGGAACGCAGTTAGAAAAGGCGACGAGGCTTTCGCTTTGAGCCAGAGAGATCAACTCTCAACTCTCATCTCAACTCTCATCTCAACTCTCATCTCGTCCTCGCAGGAGGAGCAGGCAGAGGGCCGACAGATGGACCCTCACCGAGCAGCAGTGGAGATTTGAAAAAAAGACGCGCAGTATGGATGGTACATGAGCAATGTGTGTGTGTGTGTGTGTGTGTGTGTGTGTGTGTGTGCGTGCGTGCGTGTGCATATGCATGTGTGTGTGTGGGTGTGCGTGCGTGTGCATATGCATATGCATGTGTGTGTGTGTGTGTGTGCGTGGGAAAGAAATAAACATGTAAATGAAAGCAGTGTATGTTTGTGTGTCATATGAGTGCTGGTTTGGTCGGGGGGGGGGTCTCAGAGAGCAGCTGAAACCTGTGAAAGGCGTGACGGGGGGAGGGGGGGGGGGGGAGAGAAAGGGTACAGGGTCTCTTCATCTCTAAGCCCCTCCTCTTTTCATTTGGTCTTTAGTTTGCCCACCTCCCCGTTCAGCTTGCCCTCCTTGGCCAGCTTCTCGTTCAGCTGGCACAGTTGGCGAAGAAAGCCGTCGTTGGGGCCAATCTCCCTCTTATGCCTCACAGTCACCACGGCCGTCCGGGCGTCCATTTTGTGGCGCAGCATGAGGTAAGCGACGACCACGGTGGGCGAGCGGCTGTAGCCTTCTCGGCAGTGTACGTACACCTTCCCTGGGGGGACAGAAGCGAGACGATGCGATGAGCTACGACCACACGTGGTATTAAAGTCACACATTTTGTAAGCATCTCAAATCATATATTTATCTCATGTTCGGCCATGGCGAGTTGTGCCCGGATGGTCAGATCTGACACTCCATATAAAGCATACTTTCTCCCTACAGTATTTGTTGCTGTCATGTGACCATCCATGAGTAATTAGTAGGGCTGGGTATTGGTTCAAATTTCAAGAATCGATTCGATTCCGATTCACAAGGTTCCGAATCGATTAATCCCGATTCGATTCGATTCGATTCCGATTCGATTAATTTCAATATCGATTTGGTTAGTGATACTAAAACATGTTTTTTGAGCTGTAACCTGAATTACATGATTGTCCAGTTATGTAACACAGGGGTTCCCCAACCTTTTTTGCGCGACCGGTTGTCAACTTTAATGGTTTTAGTTACACATATATTTACTCACCAGGTGGTGACAAAGGGTAAATAACAGCCTTTTCATCTGTCAATAGACACTTTCACAATTATGCACAGTGATTTGATTTCAGCCTATATAATTTCTAAAAGTAGATATTAATGATCAAACATTTCCATTTATGTAGCCTACAGTATTTATGTTTTTGTTTCAACTACAAACATAAATAAACGTCAACTTGAAACTATGTTTCAACTACCACACATACCATAAAATCGATCTCTGGACATATGAATCGATATCAAAGGATTCAAATAAAAATCGATTAAAAATCGGAGAATCGATTTTTTTAACCCAGCCCTAGTAATTAGTACAGATAGATTATTCAATGTGCATGTGCCATCTTTCAACATGACTCATCTCACTGCCTCCCATTACATATTTGAGGCATGACGTGCTAGTTTCAACATGACTCATCTCACTGCCTCCCATTACATATTTGAGGCATGACGTGCTAGTTTCAACATGACTCATCTCACTGCCTCCCATTACATATTTGAGGCATGACGTGCTAGTTTCAACATGACTCATCTCACTGCCTCCCATTACATATTTGAGGCATGACGTGCTAGTTTCAACATGACTCATCTCACTGCCTCCCATTACATATTTGAGGCATGACGTGCTAGTTTCAACATGACTCATCTCACTGCCTCCCATTACATATTTGAGGCATGACGTGCTAGTTTCAACATGACTCATCTCACTGCCTCCCATTACATATTTGAGGCATGACGTGCTAGTTTCAACATGACTCATCTCACTGCCTCCCATTACATATTTGAGGCATGACGTGCTAGTTTCAACATGACTCACCTCACTGCCTCCCATTACATATTTGAGGCATGGCGTGCTAGTTTCTAGTTTCTAGTTTGAGTTGCGGCTTGTTCAGAAGGTTATGAGAGCTCAATAGGATTTCTGCTGTATTGTAGCTTTTGCATTTTAAGACTGAAGAACAAAGTTGGGTGGAGGAGGGGAGAGAAAAGAGATGAAGGAAGTAAAGAAACAAAGAAGATCAGAGACTGTTGGGGTGGGGGGGGAACATCTGCTGTGACCAAATTTGCCGAGCGAAGCATCTCCTCTGCTAGGTGATGCAAATACCACACCTGACCTCTGCTGCAGTACCACACCTGACCTCTGCTGCAGACTAGGCAAAGTCAATCATCTTCACTGCTGCACCCAACCCGCACCCTGCTCACTCACTCCCCACAATCTGTGCTCTTTGTGTGTGCGCGCGTGTCTGAAACCCGACGCTTTTGCTCCTCCCTCTCATCTCTTTTCTCATTTGCTCATGTCTCCTCCACACCCTCTACTCCATCCTCCTCTCCTCCTCTATACCAGAGGTTCTCAAATGTTTTTCAGCCAAGGACCCCCTTACAAGATAGAAAATATACCGGGGACCCCCTCATTCTGATTTGTGATTTTCGGCTAAGCTTAATTGTTTCCACGGTAACGTGCTTGACTGTTAAATTGATAGGTTTGTTAGATTAGAATGTAATCCATGAAGCATTTTAGATTTAAAGCATAACATATTTTTGTTGAACTATGAAGCTTTTGCAAAAAAAAAGTTTTTAGTTTTATTTTCCTGAAAACCTTTCGTGGACCCCCTGGCAAAGTGCCACGGTCGGACCCCTGGGGCTCCCCGGACCCCCATTTGAGAACCACTGCTCTATACTATACCCAATGACCCCGCCTGCCACTGATCAATGCTGATTGGACTGTATGCTCGTTAGATAAGACAGTTCTGTGGCTCATCACTTCACTCGTTCACAATGATTCACTCACGCACTCTTTCAGTTGCTAGTTGTCAAAAGTATCAATAGAAAACATTTTGAAACGGATACAATACTCTGATACCAGCAGTGCTTTCTTTTAATGAAAAATCATACTACTGATTTTCCCCTCCTTATCATTGGTGGGTATCTGTTGCTTCAACAAGCTAAAGGTGTTGTGATAGGCTGATGACTAGAGCAGGGCTAATCTGCTGTGTTGTGATAGGCTGATGACTAGAGCAGGGCTAATCTGCTGTGTTGTGATAGGCTGATGACTAGAGCAGGGGTAATCTGCTGTGTTGTGATAGGCTGATGACTAGAGCAGGGGTAATCTGCTGTGTTGTGATAGGCTGATGACTAGAGCAGGGCTAATCTGCTGTGTGAGTGCAACATTTTTCATGAGTTTTATCGGGCCTAGATTATGGAGAAGCGTGCATATGTCCTTCCGTCCATCTGTCTTCATATATTTGTTATGCCTCTTGATTGTGTGTTGTCATTTACCCCCTGTGGTATCGAAAATGGTATCGAGTATCGATATTTTCATGGGTATCGGTATCGAAGTAGAAATTCTAGTATGGTGACATCCCGAGTGATACTATGCATGGCATAGTATGATGCCATGCCATGATGATAAAATTATAGGCATTCGCAGACAACAATTACGTGTATTTTTTAAACAGGAGAAAATTGACTAATTACATAACAGTCAGGCACAACTACAATTAATATTGGCAGTTGTCTTTACTATCAATGATGTTCTTAATATCGATGTAAAGTGTGTTGTTCCACTTCTGTGTCAAATCTATATCGAATGAATGCATTTGATTTGTTTAATGTGCTGATAAAGTTTGTATGGTCGTTGCTGCATACTGGATGGCAGTATGATGCAGTATGAGTCTGTGTGGAGATAACCACTTACATAGCCTCCCGTGAGACGTCTTCAGTCTGGTAGATTGATACTGTAGGAGCGATGCAACGATGCACTTCCTCACTAAGGGCCTGACCTATGACCTTTTCAGAGCTTGGAGCTAGGGGTCATAAAATGTCACAGATAATGTTACAGATCGCAGGAATGTCATGCAGGAAGACCTGTGAGGCCTGCAGGGGGCAGCGCTGCGGTTATTTACTAAAACCCTCTCCTCTCCTCCTCTCTTGGCCTTTTCATGTTCTCTCCTCTTCTTGTCCTCTCCTCTCCCCTCCCTCTCTTCTCCACTGCTCTCCCCTTCCTCTCCCCTCCTTCTCCACTGCTCTCCTCTCCTCTCCCCTCCCTCTCTTCTCCACTGCTCTCCCCTTCCCCTCCCTCTCTTCTCCACTGCTCTCCCCTTCCCCTTCCTCTCCCCTCCCTCTCTTCTCCACTGCTCTCCCCTTCCCCTCCCTCTCCCCTCCCTCTCTTCTCTTCTCCACTGCTCTCTGCTCCTCGTTACAGTAGCCCTTCACTCCTGATTTACCGCGGCGTTGGGGCGCCTTTGCCAAATTGCCTGGGAATTAAGATGCTTTGTAATTGCTCCTCTGTGTCAAAGCTGACAATAAATCCATGGCCATGAAACACACACAGGGTTCAGGACACCAATTAAAGGCATCCCTCAGGTGTGTCAACAGTCACATGGCGTCCATTTGGTCGCAGCTTTGGGAGAGACAGAGAATGATTTTGAGTGTGGGGGGGGGGTGGGTGGGTGGATGGACTGGGGGTGGGGTGGCTGCTCTATTTACAAATGGTGCACTGTACTGTATGTGTGTGTGTGTGTGCACCGTTAAAATACAATACATCTGACCTACTCAGTCCATTAAAAAGGCAATGTAAGACCATCCTATTGATTTGTGCATCATGACTGTCCCTCATACATCATGTCATTGTTGATGAGGAATATTCATCCAGCCCCCCCCCCCCCACAGCCAGCCCCCCGCTCCATCCCACCCCCCCGCTCCATCCCCCCCCACGCATCTTACTGGATGGTGGACCGTGACAGAAAAGCATCTTATTGGATAGTGGACCGTGACAGAAAAGACGGGCAACAGGGCTTTGGTGCTACAGTACAGGTGTAAAACATGGAGCGTCTTCTTGACAGTGTTGACAGCCAGGCAGGGACCTGATGATCTGATGATGGAATGTGGAACAGGACTCAGGAGTGTCTCCGATTTAGCCTGACACGCCCGGGGCCCTCAGGGGCCCTCATATTCAGGATTAGATCCCTGCTGTCTTCTCGTTAAGATCCACAGCAAGGAAACAATATGAGATCGCCTCGTTAATTGATGCCTTGCATCCTGTGCCCTAAAGGAATCCTAGAGTTTTCTATTCATGCTGTCTCCTTAAAGTCGAGCTGAACCCAACAATTACTTTTCTTTTCTTTTAGTTCAAATACCTGGGTATGCAGTGTGCACCTATTTAATGATGTATGCAAACAAAATCACAACAATCTAATTTCTTTAGTTTTTCACACTTTTTCACATCAAAAGTTCATTTTTCAAGATTTCATTGATAACAGTAATGTACAGTTTGCTGACGTCACCTAGTACTATCAATTTTCCCCCTGCTGCCCCGGTCTCTGCTCCACCCTCTGCCGATCTGGGGCGAGCTGTAGACTAGCACCATGCTTCCTCCGACACATGCGCAGTTGCCAGCCGCTTCTTTTCACCTGACAGCAGGGAGCTTCACCGGCAGGAACGTAGCACGTGGTGGGAGGATCACGCTATTCCCACCAGTTCCCTTCCGCGCCCGAACAGGCGGCCCCCGACCGACCAGAGGAGGCGCTACTAGCGCAGCGACCAGGACACATACCTATATGAAGAGAGGCTCACCTTTGCCATTATTGTGCGCCAGGGCCTTGTCGATGAAGTCAGCCCCCTCCTCGAAGAAGGCACTGAGGTTGAACTGCTCGGTGTCGTTGGCCTGGACGCCGTGGTATGTGACACCCGTGCCGGCGTAGAACCCTGCGTTGGTGTTGACGTGCATGAAGGAGTTGCCCTCTGCCACGTTCAGGACGTGCGTCACTCCAAGTTTCTGCAGACGCAGCACATTCTGGCCTACAAACCTGGGAAGGGGAGATGAGATTCAGCTCAGAGTGGAAAGACATGATGTGCAGGATCAGGTTGGAAACATCAACCACCACCCAAATGATAGACGGGGGAGTTTTGGCAGGTGGCTGATATATTTGTTCATTCCTTCAGCCACTTGGCAGGTTTTTGAAGTCTGTAGAAGGTGTCGTCTGTCCTGAACAAACTGCATGAAGGCTAGCCTGGCTATCACTGTGGTGGATGCGACAAAGATGCACACTTCCACCCTGTAAAGGTTGAGCATCAGAACCTGAGAGCTCTAAACACGATTCCTATAGGCTATAGCCTATAGGCTCGTTTGAGATGAGCAAAGTCTGCGCCTATAGGCTTAGTATATTCAGACAGAGGGAATGAAAACAGGAAGGGGAGGGGCCATGGGACCAACAGTATATTCAGACAGAGCAGAGCCGTATATATAGAAGAGTCGCGACATCTCCATTCACGCCAATGGACCAGTTTTTTTTACTCTCAAGAGTTCCAAGAAGTAAGGTCCTGGATTAAGCAGCACTGTCGAGTTGCAGCAAAATGGACAGTTTGTGTTGTACTTTGAAAGTTTTTTTTTTTTGTTAAGAATAAAATCATACATTATCAGCTTTATTTTAGCATGCAAAAGTAGCGCGAGACCCCTTCCTGGCTGTTCATTGGCTAATGAGTCACGCATTTTGGTCCTCCGCTGACGCCACTCTCTCTCTAAATTGCTCTGGACAGAGGGACTGAAAACAGGAAGGGGAGGGGCCATGGGGCATCAGGCTTAAAGAGAGGCAGAGAACAAGGCAGCAATACAAATGTCAAAGAGAAAACAATAACATGCAACTCTGTAATTGATGGCATTTTAAAACAACATGGAATTGTTGTTGTTGTTTCTGCATTGAACTCGTTTCAAGCAGGACCAGAGAGAGAGAAGTCGATGGCTAAAAGAGCTTCATCTTAATCTCTCCATACTCAGCCAGCTCCACTCCAGTGGCTCCGCCTCCATCTTCATCTACTCAACTTCCCAGAATCAATCAATCTTTTGCTGCTCTCCTCCTGTTCTACTGTACCCCTTTATATCGCCCCCTGCTGACTGGAGTGAGTCAATACAAGCCCACACAGCTGACAAACAACAACCACGGTACATACGCGCCCTGTGCACTGTCCACGGGCCCTGTGCACTGTCCACGGGCCTGGCCTGCTCGTGCCTGCCTGCCTGGCTCAATGCCGGTGCCTCCGCTGTTTTCAGACTCTGGCCAAACCTGGCCCGACGCGGCCAAAGGTATCCACAACTTCTGTTCAACGATTCAAGGCTATTGATTGTCAATTAAAAGTGCCGTGTACTGTAGAAACGTTTGGCACAGCATTCAGTTACAGTAATTAGCTCTATTGAATGTACATGTTGCACAAATACAAAAACAAAAACAAACCACACCATATCAAAGACAAAATGGCTAGACAGGGCTAATGGAGACAAGGTTTTACTCGATACCGTTTCCTTCGATGCAAATAGATAAATAAATAAATATATATATATATATATATATATATACATGCTACGGAATGCTATATATATGCTACGGAATGCTACAGAAACGGTTGCCAAAATGAGCTAACGTTTAACATTTTATATGATATATTAAAGGCTAAAACTATCAATATCCAACGGATGAAAGCCAAATAAATCATTTATTTATTCTTTGAAATGGTCACATGATGGAATCTGAGATAAAGTCAAACATTTAAATGAGGCCCAAGAGCCATAAATCCTTGTGTAAAATGCTCACAAGCGCTACACTGCCAGCCGTGTGTGTGTGTGTGTGTGTGTGTGTGTGTGTGCCGTGTGTGTGTGTGTGTGTGTGCCGTGTGTGTGTGTGTGTGTGTGTGTGCCGTGTGTGTGCCGTGTGTGTGTGTGCGCCGTGTGTGTGTGTGTGTGTGTGTGTGTGTGTGTGTGTGTGTGTGCCGTGTGTGTGTGTGTGTGTGTGTGTGTGTGTGTGTGTGTGTGCCGGTGTGTGTGTGTGTGTGTGTGTGTGTGTGTGTGTGTGTGTGTGTGCCGTGTGTGTGTGTGTGTGTGTGTGTGTGACTCTGGACAGGTCCCTAGAGATGCTGCAGGTCAGCGGGCCGCGCTGCAAGAGCTAATAAAGATCAACTCTGCCACCATTTTGCTTGACAGCGGGAGGAGGGCTGCACTGAGAAGCACTGAGAAGCACTGAGGAGCACTGAGGAGCACTGAGAAGCACTGAGAAGCACTGAGAAGCACTGAGGAGCACTGAGGAGCACTGAGGAGCACTGAGAAGCACTGAGGAGCACTGAGGAGCACTGAGAAGCACTGAGGAGCACTGAGAAGCACTGAGGAGCACTGAGGAGCACTGAGGAGCACTGAGAAGCACACTGGGTTGAAGTGAGTGCACCTCTAATGGCTTCCTTCCCATTCACCTGGCCTGTCCCAGCCTCCACCCTGCTGCCTGTCCCAGCCTCCACCCTGCTCTCTGTCCCAGCCTCCACCCTGCTATCTGTCCCAGCCTCCACCCTGCTGCCTGTCCCAGCCTCCACCCTGCTCTCTGTCCCAGCCTCCACCCTGCTGCCTGTCCCAGCCTCCACCCTGCTCTCTGTCCCAGCCTCCACCCTGCTGCCTGTCCCAGCCTCCACCCTGCTCTCTGTCCCAGCCTCCACCCTGCTCTCTGTCCCAGCCTCCACCCTGCTATCTGTCCCAGCCTCCACCCTGCTGCCTGTCCCAGCCTCCACCCTGCTATCTGTCCCAGCCTCCACCCTGCTGCCTGTCCCAGCCTCCACCCTGCTGCCTGTCCCAGCCTCCACCCTGCTGCCTGTCCCAGCCTCCACCCTGCTGCCTGTCCCAGCCTCCACCCTGCTGCCTGTCCCAGCCTCCACCCTGCTCTCTGTCCCAGCCTCCACCCTGCTGCCTGTCCCAGCCTCCACCCTGCTCTCTGTCCCAGCCTCCACCCTGCTATCCGCAGTCCCACCACATCCATTATTAAATAGCAGCTTCACAAAGAGCCAACGTGCTCCTCAAAGAAACCAAACAACCACAACTTAAGTCTGCCCCTAAGCTGCAGGCACTGCTTTCACTACACGCATTGCAACTGATTTGAGGGTTAGGAAAAGACCTTCATCTATTTGGCATATGAATGGTGTCCCACAGCAATATTCTGGAACTCTAATAAGCCTGTATGTATAAATAAAGAAGGAGAAATCCAGGCTGACTGGTCAGATCACATGAGCATACTGAGCTTCTCCACGAGTGAAGAAGTCAACTGGTCTGCTTGTGTGTGCCGTGAAGAACTGAATAGCAAACAATTTCCACCAACAAGTTCTTCTTCTTCATAGCAATTTTTTTTTTCATTTATTAGATCACACATTGTTTACAAGTCAAAATTAGGCCTAATCTTCTGCCAACACGTTGATGGTCTGCTGCAATCTACAAGATGAAACAGGGCAACAGTAAATATGCTGGACCACCACAATAACCTACCAATCACCCTCCCCCACTGCAGGTAGAGCTGCAAAGTGATAAAGCCCTGATTTGTGGGGGCTTTCGGGTCTCGTTGAAGAGGCGGATGGCAGTTGGGAAGAAACTGTCCCTGTGTCGAGAGGGTCTGGTACTGCCAGACATCAGTCTTCTGCCGGGGGGGGGGGGCTTAAAGAATTTATGACCTGGGTGGGAAGGGTCGGCCATGATTTTCCGAGACCGCTTTAGCGTCCTGGCAGTGTGTAGGTCTTGAATGAGGGATGGCAGGCTGTATCCGACCACCTTTTCAGCTCGGCAGATGATGCGCTGCAGTGTGGAGATGTCCTTGCGGGCAGCAGCAACGTGCAGGTACCAGATGGTGATGGAGGAGGTGAGGATGGACTCGAGGGTGGAGGTGGAGAAAAGGGCCAATGCTGCCTTTGCCACCTTGAACTTCCTCAGCAGAAAGTACATCCTCTGCTGTGCCTTACGTCAGTGGTTCTCACATGTTTTCACATGAGGAACCTCTAAACTGACAAAGATTAGACCACCACGGACCCCCATTTGATAGGATTTTGTCCCACGGTCCCCCATATGATAATAAGAGTGATGCTTTTAGATGTTTTATTACAGAAGGTGTATCAAACCCATGACCAAAATAGGCATTGTGTTACTTATGAATGGAATTATAGTGAAAATAAATTACCCCCCTTTTGGCTGGGGACCCCCGTGGAACCCCCTCAAGGACCCCCATTTGAGAACCACTGCCTTACGTGACCCACAATGACAAGTGAAGAGGTATGTAGCAAGTTTACTACTGTAGTTGGAAGTTACACTAAGCGATTTTTCCGACCACTAGAGGGTGACAGAAACCACAACACATTTTGTAAACACACGCAGCAAAACAACTGGGCGATGGACCTGCCTTAAAGTGACAATCTCAAAGATGTTCATTGTAAATAAATGTCTGTTAAGTCACTATCTATCGCCAAATGAGTTAACAGAATGGTGATTGAGCCTATGGCCCATTGATAGAAGCCTTTGCATTTTCAGTATTGCAGCATTTATGAACAGAGAGCCGCAGGGATGACGTATTTTTGTTGTCAGAACGCGGAAGTCCCGGACTTCCTGGTTCTTCACTGTTTCTGTCTATGGGATTTTTGAATGGGTTTTTGCCGCGATGCTTCAAATACGGTCTCTGGGCAACGCAAGATTAATCAAACGCGAACCAGAGTTCAGTCGGATAATCTTCAAACATGAGGACCACTTTCATGAGTTTTGTAGCGTAAATGCGAGCCCTAGAAGTAAAAAGCTTGAGCTAAGCTAATCTAGAACTACACACTGTCGCATAGGCTTCCCCGTCACGTCAGCACTCAACCTGGACTGTTGTTGATGTGTGCACTGATTACCCCGGGCTGAACGGGGCTGAACCAGGTGAGGGAAAGAGAATTTCCGTGTTCGTCCTTTGAAGTGGTGACGTTATTGACGTATATATACCCATCGACTCAACAGCTAGCCGCCCTTTTAACGGCACGTAAAAGCTTCAAAACTCATAAAAGTGGTCCTCGTGTGTGAAGATGATATTACTAAACACTGGTTCGCGTTTGATTAAGCCAGCATTGCCCAGAGAGATTAATAGAAGCATCGCGCCAAAAACCCATTCAAAACTCCCATAGGCGAAAACAGTGAAGAACCAGGACTGTTAGCATCGATGATTTCCGGACTCGTTCCTGCGGCTCTCTACTTGGTGTCTGTGGTGACACAAGGGGGCGGAGCTAACACAATAGACTCACTCTGTAGGTTCCCGACAACTCTTATGCGAGGGTAACCAGCTGCTTTTTTTCCAGGCGACCCCAAGGTTGGGAACCACTGACCACAGGCCAGGCCACAGATAACACATGCCCTATCGGCCTCTGTTCCAGGCCTCAGATAACATCGAACAAAGAAGATCAGTATGTTTCCATGAGCAGGAGTCCCAGCTGAACAACACTATATTTAACTGATATGAGTCCTGGACTGAAAAAGTCAAACTATCAGTGCTCGATAATATTACTCTATCCTGGTTAGTTCAACTTCTTTGTGGCCCAAATTGGGTCACGGGCCCTATTCCCACATGACGAGAGGCTAGTGAACATTTTCAAAGGATAGCCTTCTTCTCATTTGAGTCATGACTCATAACTGTTAGTGATCTGCACCGTAAACAGAACTATGGTATTGTATATTGAGGAAATTAATACATTTGTTTTGAATGGAGTCCATTCACACACACACACACACACACACGCACACACGCACACACACAGGATAATAATCTTATTTTGCCAGTCAGCTACAAAATGTATGTTCCGTTGTAACAGCTTATGGCTGATAAGATACATCAGACAGTGGGACAGAGCACATACTTTAATCAACAATCAATACTAGCTCTCCCTGTAGCCGCCATTTACAATATCGCATGACACTGCCCTCTCACTCGGTTCCAATTACACGGCTTGCTAGTACTACAGTATTGCTACGATAGTAAAATATCTGACCAACTTTTAATAACAGACCTAAGTGTGTAAAGAAAACGCTCCCGTCGATTACTGAGGAAATGGCGTTTTTATTTATTTATTAGAAATCACAATTTCTTCATCGGAAATGTTGAAATCCACGCAGACGGCACGGATCGTTTTAAGCCGACCGTGATGTGTGTTTAGCGCCAGCTAAGGACGAGGCTGCCAACACTTTGTTTTGAGACTTGGCCGGGGAGAGTGGCATATTCAGATTGATTTTGTTGTAGCAGCGAGCTAATGGGCTTGCATTCTGTCCTGCTCGCCCTCTTTCATACGCGCCCTCTTGGCAGTGAGCGGAGCCAGGCGATGGATTGGAAAGAGATACTACATTTCTCCGGGGCATCCCTGGATTGTCTCTGTACTGGATAAGGATCTAACTGTATATTAGGGGGGATTAAGAGCTGCTCTGTAAACGCTTCTCATCAGAGCTCAGCAAAACATATTTGAAAAAGTACTAAATTTACTATGCAATTATTGTTTCTCCATATACTGTGTGTTTTTCCATACTACAAGTTTGAAACTTCAACCGTGAAGATGATTTCTGACATTTTTGTCCCATGAGAGGTAACGTCATTTGACAAGGTTAGAAAATTAAAGTGCTCCATGTCTTACTCAAAATGTTTTCAACTATTTCCAACTTTTTCAACACTTCCAAGCATTCTTGTGTTCGACACTTAGGAACATTTTGTCGCTGGGAAACAATTGAATAGACTTTTGATCCTGTGGATCACTTGCCTATTTTGGCGGGTGGGGCAACACTCAATTTGCAGTTGACATGATTTAAATACTCTGCAAAAAATGAAGTACATTAACAATGCTTTCCATCAAATACATGTTGGAAAGAATGCATTATTCTTGTGATCCCCCCCTCCCCCGTGGCTGATAGATGATGGTACATTCTACCATTAGTTTGACCTTAAGTATGTTATTTATTTTTACCTCAATGTGTGATCAAAAAGAACAATGCAAGTCCTGAATTGTGGGTAAGGTGGTCTATCAAAAGCAATCTAGATCCCAGGAAAGCCAGGAAAGGACCGTGGATAGCTGAGTATTTGTAAAGCATGTCTGTCTGCCTGTCTGTCTGTCTGTCTGTCTGCCTGTCTGCCTGCCTGCCTGCCTGCCTGCCTGTCTGTCTGTCTGTCTGTCTGTCTGTCATGCATTACAGACTTCTTCTCATACAGTCTGTAAACAGCAAACAGGAAATACCAGGAACTGGCCTTACCAGAACGGTGAGCTGTAAATTCCCTAAGAGTCGGCATGTTCATTACATAGCCTGTAGCGCCCAGTCGACCAACAACCATGGATTTATGGTTTGGCCTATACCATGTTTGTGTGTGTGTGTGTGTGTGTGTGTGTGTGTGTGTGTGTGTGTGTGTGTGTGTGTGTGTATGTATGTGTGCGTGCGTGTGAGTGCTTGCGTGCGTGTGTGTGTGTGAGAAATGAAATGGTGTGTCTACACACACCATTTCATTTCATAATAGTGGAACCTAAGTAAGCACGCCATCAGCCCCGGAGCTGCCTAAGGGCGTTGTCATCTCTCCATTCTTCTCTCTGTACACCAAAAGCTGCACCTGCAGTCACCAGTCCGTCAAGCTCCGGAGGTTCCACCTGCAGTCACCAGTCCATCAAGCTCCTGAGGTTCCACCTGCAGTCACCAGTCCGTCAAGCTCCTGAGGTTCCACCTGCAGTCACCAGTCCGTCAAGCTCCTGAGGTTCCACCTGCAGTCACCAGTCCGTCAAGCTCCTGAGGTTCCACCTGCAGTCACCAGTCCATCAAGCTCCTGAGGTTCCACCTGCAGTCACCAGTCCGTCAAGCTCCTGAGGTTCCACCTGCAGTCACCAGTCCATCAAGCTCCTGAGGTTCCACCTGCAGTCACCAGTCCATCAAGCTCCTGAGGTTCCACCTGCAGTCACCAGTCCGTCAAGCTCCTGAGGTGCCACCTGCAGTCACCAGTCCGTCAAGCTCCTGAGGTGCCACCTGCAGTCACCAGTCCATCAAGCTCCTGAGGTTCGCTGATGGCACCACCCTTATAGGGCTCATCTCCGATGGAGACGAGTCTGCGTACAGGTGTGAGATCGACCATCTGATGACTTGGTACAGTCCAAACAACCTGGATCTCAATTCTCAAAAGACAGTGGAGATGGTTGTGGACTACAGGAGGAACGCAGCCCCACCCTCCCCATCACCCTGGGTGACTCCCCAGTCAGCACTGTGGAGAATCTCCGCTTTCTGGGTTCAATCATCAGCCGGGATCTGGAATGGGAGCTGAACATCAGAGCTCTCACCAAGAAGGCACAACAGAGGATGTACTTCCTGCACCAGTTGAAGAAATTCAAAGTGCCAAAAGCAACGATAGTGCTCCACTACACCTCCATCCTCACCTCCTCCATCACCGTCTGGTATGCTGCTGCTGCCCTCAAGGACATCTGCAGACTCCAGCGCATCATCCGCTGTGCTGAAAAGGTGGTCGGATGCAGCCTGCCATCCCTTCAGGACCTGCACGCCGCCAGGATGCTAAAGCGGTCTCGGAAAATCATGGCCGACCCCTCCCACCCAGGCCACAAACTGTTTGTGGCACTCCCTCTTGGCAGGAGACTAAGGTCTGTCGGAACCAGAACCTCTTGTCACAAGAGCAGCTTCTTCCCAACTGCCATCCGCCTCTTCAACGAGGCCCGAAAGCCCCCACGAATAAGGACTTTATCACCCGGGCCCCCTTAGCGCAGCCGGCTTGGCAACAGGCCGGGGTCCCCCCACTGACATGATCCTAACCCCCCACCCCCCATCATAATGTCACTTAAAAGGACTGCACCTTAAAAAAAAATTGATTGTCTTTCTATATTGTTTTTGTTCTACTATTGATGTGTGACCTGACCGCTACGCTGCATACTTGCAGTAAGTCAAATTCCATGTAATCTGGTTACTTACTGTGCACTGTTAATTGATTAAAATCATCTGTTATTTTCCTACCAAGATGGACTTGTGGTGATGCAAGAGAATACTATCAATAAGCAACTTTTTTTTCTTTCAGAAAAGCACTAATTTATATGCTTTTGTTTATGGCCTTAAAACTTGTACCTGTTAGTTATTAGGCTACTTGGTACTAGTATTATTATTATTATTAGTGAGTTTGGAGAGCGGTTAATCTCCACTACATCGCTCCCTACAAATGCAGCTTCTCACACACACACACACACACACACACACACACACACACACACACACACACACACACACACACACACACACACACACACACACACAGTGATTTCTCGGCAAAAGTATTTTGTTTTGAAGGAATCCACAATAACCGTCAACTGTTTTTGGTTGTTTTTGAATCCATATTATGAAAAATAAACAATCCGATTGTTGACTGGCTGAAGACAGGCTTCAGTAGAACGGCTAAAAGGGCGGGGAGCTGCTGAATAAAGACGACGTGATTCAGTGATATGGCTTAATAGATGGAGGGTTTCATTTAGTCAAAACTGCTCTTTGCACTGTCCTTCACATTGTGATACCGGGCGTTTTTTTCTCTCATATTAGTGGATGGGAACAGCAGGCATGGACTACCGTCGATTAGAGTATCCGATAGCCTATTATTAGGCTATTGTTATTATTATTATATGCTAAAATGTCCGTGTTAGCCAAATATCCGCATGTCAAGCGCCTACCCCGGTTATATGTTGATCATTCGAGGAAAAGACCAATTATTTGTTTACAACAGGCTGTCGTCACGATAGAGAGAAGGCACCAAAATAACAAGCACGCCCTGCTGCGCGTCTGCCCTGCTGCGCGTCTGCCATGCGACGCTATTGTCATGATGGTCGTGTCTGGTGCTCTGGGTGCGTTGCTGGGGACCGTGCGTGGAGTAGCGGGGAAATCTACCTGTCTGTGTCACCACCTGATTACCGTCTGATGGACGTGAGAGAGAGGGCGTCATTGGTCTTTATTTGAAGAAACGGCAAATGACTCACGCGTTACCGATGTATATTCTGGGGAAGACCTCGTGGAAGTGTTGCGTCGGCAGGTTGAAAAAGCCGCTGCCGTCAGACAGGAGCTCCTTGAGTTGTTGCGCGGTGACCAGCGCGTTGCCTGGCACCGGGGCATCAGCAGCCTGTGCTGGTTGTTGTTGCTGCTGCTGCTGCTGTAGCTTTGCAGGACTCAGGTGTTTCTTCATGGCTCTCTCTCTGTCTGTCTTCTTCTCCTTCTCCGCCTCTTTCTCCCAGACAGGTGTTCGGTTACTGCCCAGCGCCGGAGTCGTGTCAGCTTTCCGGTTGTTGCAGCTACATGTCTCCTCTCTCCACCACGGTGTCTGTGATGAGCGGGCGCCCCAGCGAGCTTTTCCCACCAGTGTCAAGTGCACGGGAATTAGGAGTCAGACTTCCGGGGCAAAACCTTCAAAGTAAAGCTATTAGTAACAAATGTACACAAATAAGTGTGTGTGTGTGTGTGTGTGTGTGTGTGTGTGTGTGTGTGTGTGTGTGTGTGTGTGTGTGTGTGTGTGTGTGTGTGTGTGTGTGTTTGGCAATGTGGGCTCTATTCTCTTTCTGTCCTCTGTTTCAATTGTTGTCCTGCTGATGATGTCATCAGTGATGTCATCAGTAATGTCACTTGAGCATTGTGCATTCAGTGATGTCATAAGACACTGGTGATGTCATCAGTGATGTCATAACAAGACTGATGGATGTAAACACACCCGCACACATGTAAACTTATATTAAGAGCAATAACATTTTGTGAGCAACACACACCCGCGCACGCACCAGTAGAGCAGGCAGGGCCACGCAGCAGCCAAGCTGTGGGCGAGGCCATGTTGCGGCCGAGCGTGCGTATATCGAGCGTGCGTATATATGCGTGTGTGCGTATATATATATATATATATATGTATATATATATATATATATATGTATATATATATATATATATATACACGGCTCGCTTATATATATATATATATATATATATATATAGTGGGCTTGAGAAGAGATGGAGGGGGTGTCGCGCAGCTCTAGGAGCCTCCTGTGAACTTCACAAAGTGACTTAGATTTTTATTATAGGTGTTGGTGTAAAGACATTCTGAGCAAGGGGTGTAACAACTTAAGGAGTAGCCTATATGCAAGGGAGCAGTGTTAGGGGTAACTCATTACAAAAGTAACATATTACATGTAATATATTACTTTTAGCAGTAACTCAGTAATATAACTTATTACTTATAGGATTTCAGTAATATTATACCAGTTACTTTGTCAAGTAACTCAAGTTACAAATTGAGTTACATTTTTTTAAATCAAAGCACGTGTTTAAAAAAGATACAATCATTTCCTAATCAAACTGTGTATTTTTATGAAAATAACCACTATAGATGACAATAACAAAGGTAAAGAATAACATTTCGAATTTTGGATTGTTTACACTGACTTCAAGGCGGTTGAAATTATTTTTCGGGATGGTTCCGGGCCGCGATGTCATTCTGCTGCTGCTGTTGTTTTGGTGAAAGTAATGCAAAAGTAGTGTAATAAGTAACGAGTTACTCTTCTACACAGACAGTAATATTGTAAAGTAACTCATTGCTTTAAAATGAAAGTAACTAGTAATATGTAGTAGGCCTACCGTATATTACATTTTGAAAGTAACGTGCCCAACACTGCAAGGGAGTAGCAGCCTATATGCAACACTGCCCTTTTATGTTGAACGCAAAATCGCATAACTTCCGGTATTGTTCTGGCTGTCGGCGGCTTGCTTGACTCAACTCCCTTTCCTCCACTATCTCTGGCAGACACACCCCAGCTAAATCACCCACCGGCAGTCTCACAGTCAGACACTCCGGAGACGGCAGCCGGACCGGAGGACAAGAGCGACACACGCCAACAAGCGTGTGCTGCTGGCATCGCAACCGACGACGACCGACCGATAAGCAGGGCGGTGGGAGGACAAAATGCTGCCTTCAGGTGCTCCTGTTAAACTCCTACCTCACAGGTTTAGAACATACACTGTAGGTTTAGAAGTCGAATGTATGACTCTGATCGCCGGGCAGTGCGGGCACAATAGCAAAATGGACCCAGAAGACTTTTCTGATGTTTTATTTTTGGAAATAGTAAAGCAGTGACAAAATAAAGAGGACATAATACTAGCCTGTGCATCAGGTGTGTGTGTTGATGTTTTAATTAATTTACTAAAACCAAAACATAATTGAAAACGAAATAACAGGTCTAGGCTTAAAAATGTGAAAATACAACAATCTCTCAAATAAATCACTTTACTAGCAGCTTAAATTTTAAATGAAGCTGCTAGTAAAGTCCGCAATTCAATTAAAAGAAAATCCCTACCTTCCCCATAGGCTATGCATGTTATTACTACTTTGTTGGGTGTTGTTGTAATGCGCTCACATCACAATTACAACATTTCCCACAGCACAGGAAGGTAACAGCAGCGCTACCAGACCGCTCAATTATCTCGTCTGGTTGCACTTAATTCGCATTCCTGTTTGCACACAACATAATGTTGCTGCCTGAGAGCACTGAACACAGTCACAGTCTTGACAGTCCTCACATACTGAATTATACTTTGGGTCATATAGTTAACTATAAACTACACATAATATTCTCATGATTTATATATTTTTGCGATACAATATGGCACAACAATGCCACAGCTGTCATTAACCATGATCAATGGATCATGGTTAATGACAATCACCTGTTACAGTAGGCTATTTAATTAAAATCGCATATGCAACCAAGATGTCTGGGATCAAATAAGCTACTATGAATTTCCTATAGAAATTTAGCATTTTCCTCATTTTATCTCAACAGCTGCTCCCTATCCTCTCCTTAAAACACACCCTTGTGCTGCCTTAGTGAGGATTGGCCTGCCGTAGTCACTAAATCAGCCACCCTCATACAGAACAGAAGTAAGGCTACCAGGTGACGGGGACAATCACATGTAACACCAAAATACTTTTTTATATGCTTAAATCAACGTCCATGTGGACTGTTACATTGGAAAAACCAATAGAGAATTAAAACCCAGAATTAATCAGCATAAAATTGTCATCAGGAATAATTATCAGAAGTCATCTATTGCCAGATATTTAAATATGTGTAAACATGAGCACCCTGAGATTTATGAGGATTGAAGTAGTGAAGTCTCCATATGAGAGGATAGACACTAGGCCTGCACAATATGAGGAAAGTCTGCGATGTGCGATAACATTGTTCAATATAGCGATGATGATATGACTTGCGATAAATAAACAAATATTAAAGTATGCAGATTAGCTATACAGTTCCTATGTCTTTCTGCTTTAATAATGCTAACATAGACCCCAAACATTGAATAGCCTATGTCCACTGAATAAAGAAATGAAATACACACTGACTCTAGCTGAAACTACACACAGCGTGTTTGGGCTTTGGCAGAGGGGCGGAGCGCACTGTTGCAAGGGAAAGGTGTACGCTGGATTTACAACACAAGACAAAATGATCAGATGCTGAGTGTGAATGCATGTAAATAAAACCACTTTTGTTATTCATTGCGTTTCAGGCAGTCTTTGCGATGTGTTTATTGTGCATGTTCATATTGCGATGACGATGAAAATACGATTAATTGTGCAGCCCTAATAGACACCTTCATTCTTAAAAAAGAGAGTATGTGCATTTTTGAAGTAGACACTTTGTTCCCAAAAGGGCTCGATGAAGAAAATGATCTGGCATGTTTCCTGTGAAGAGTGGGGTGTTGTGTTTATGTTGCTGCTGAGCTGTGTGACAATGATATGTACAAGATTTCAATGGTTTGTTGATCATGTGTGTTTATGTATTTGCCTGTGTAGTTGAATGTAGTTTTATGTGGGATGGTCTATATAGACAAGCTCTGTGTATTTAATTGATCGTATGTATTTTAGGTCTTGTAAATATGATTGGACTGCATTAGGCTACTTGATGATTGTGTGATGAGCTTCAGGTGCTGGGAGGGGCCTGGGATAGAAAGAGGTCTTCTTGAGCCCAATGGGCTCATTTCACAGCAACCTTTTGAGGTGGTAAAGCAGGAAATAACACAGGTGTAATCATTAGCATTAATGAGGGCACCTGACATGGGAACACCTAAACTGAATGGAAGCATAATTAATGGTATTAGCGTACAGCTGCTTTACTTCCTGCTTATACCACAGCAAAAGGGTTGCTGTGAAATAGGTAAATTGTTTGTCACACTGCAGCTACTGAGGAAGGCAGTGGCCAAAACATCTGGCTGCACTATAGGGTCATCACACAAATAAAAGAAACCAACCTTTTTCCTGAGTGCATGTCAGATTGTAGGCCTACTTTACTAAATCAAACACACCTACACTTTACTCAGTCAGTCAGTTCAGTTGTACCTCTGTGTAACAATAATATTCCAGACTCAGATTCTGATCATTTTAGTTGTAGTTTTAGTTTGACACGCTAAAAAATGTTTTGAGTAGTTAAGATGTAGTTTAACGTGTAATTTGGTAAACTACAGTTTTAAAGTAGTTTACCAAACACTGGCAGCAGCCTCTCATCATAGATTGTGAGTTCAAATCCAGGCTTGTCTTTTCCAAAGTCTTAAAGCCTCACAAGCAAGGGGCAGACATTTCATCCATTGTGATTTACTTCCAACAGCAATTTCTAAAGCTCTCCACCCAGACTGTTATGGACTTTGTCATGACATTTTTACATTCTACAAATCCAATGACAATATTTTATGGCTGACAAACAAACAATTCTGCACAGTCAGACTTTGCCATCACTGAACTTGTATTGGACATGTTTGGTTGGACAGTGAAGCTTGTTCCCCCTGCAGACAGTGGAGCTCTTCAGCAGGTTAGATGCAGCGGTGTCTGTTCAGTCAGTTCAGATTAGCAGACTGAGCGAACATTCTCTTACAGCGCGGACACAACAGTATCCTGTTCCAGTGTGGATGTGTTTGTGTTGTTAGGGCACTTCGCTTGTTTGTTACCGGTTGTTACAGCAGAACTCAAGAGCGCCAGCGCCCTCTGCTGCCCTTTCACTGACC
Source organism: Poromitra crassiceps (assembly GCF_964638095.1). Classification (NCBI taxonomy): domain Eukaryota; kingdom Metazoa; phylum Chordata; class Actinopteri; order Beryciformes; family Melamphaidae; genus Poromitra; species Poromitra crassiceps. The sequence goes on along the minus strand of NC_139626.1, from coordinate 6,785,426 downwards.
TAGCAGCACATTTGGTTCTGCTAACTGGCACAAATCAGTTTTCCCACACTTAAGGCCAACGCTTGTGAATTCACCCCCCCCCCCAAAACACACACACACACACACACACACACACAAAACAAAACAAAAACACATTTAAAGCAGTTTGATCAAACCTTACAGCCCCCCCCCCGATTTTTTATCCCATTTTATCCCCCATTAGTGCTCACTTGATTTCTCAATCCTGGTTGCTACTCCATCCTCTGCCGATCTGGGGAGAGCCGGGCATGGGCAGTCAGCCAGCCGCTTCTTTTCACCTGACAGAGGAAGCTTCACCGGTAGGACATAGCACGTGGGAGGTTCACGCTATTCCAACCAGTTCCCCTCCCTCTGAACAGGCACCCTTAACGACCAGAGGAGGAACCACATTAGCAACCAGGATATTGCATGTTTTTGTGAAGGGGGTTCCTATATGAAGGAAACCCCCGGGAGGCACGGGGAGAACATGCAAACTCCACACAGAAAGGCCCTTTTGCCGACCCCACCCGGGCGGTGGGCACTCGAGGACATGCGGACGGGCACGCATTCCTTCAGCGTTCACCTCGTCCCCAGGTGGGAATCGAACCCACGACCTTCGAGCTGTGAGGCGATAGTGCTTGCCACTGCACCACCGTACCTCCCTTACAGCGACTGCTTTAACACAAATGACAGATGACTGGCTGAGAGAAATTGACAAGAAGAAAATGACTGGGGCTGTCCTGCTAGATTTTACTGCAGCATTCGATGTAATTGATCATGAATTGCTACTGAAAAAACTTGCAAGTTATGGTTTCTCTCAGCCAGCATCATCATGGATAAGAAACTATTTAACAAATCGCTCACAGACAGTTTTCGTTAATGGTAGTTATTCACAAGCTAAATCAGTAAGATGCGGAGTGCCCCAAGGAAGTTGCCTGGGACCTTTGCTCTACACCATTTTCACTAATGATCTGCCTCTTGTACTGAATAACTCCTCCATCTCCATGTACGCAGATGATTCAACTATATACACATCGGCGCTCACAGAAAAAGAATTAAATACTGTCCTTGACTCAGAACTGAAATCAGTGGTTGAATGGATACAAATTAATAAACTTGTATTAAATACATCAAAAACAAATAGCATTGTATTTGGTTCAAGTCATGCCCTTAGTTCAAACCCGGTCTTGAAACTCTCAATAAACAATGTGACAATCAATCAAGTCCAGGAGACAAAACTCCTTGGAATTATATTAGATAATAAATTATCTTGGTCAAAACACATTGATAAACTTGTAGTTAAAATGGGTAATGGGATTTTTGTTGTTAATAGATGTGCAAAATTTCTGTCGCCTGTGATTCTCAAGCAGGTTATTCAAGCTATAATTTTGTCGTATCTTGATTATTGTCCAGTGGTGTGGTCTAGTGCTGCAATGAACAAGCTAAGGAGACTGCAGATGGTACAAAATAAAGCAGCTAGGATTGCATTTCATTGTGATAATAAAACAAATGTGTCAGCCATGCACAGCTCCTTGGCTTGGTCATTTGTAAAAAATTGACTACTCTACTCACTTCTTATGTTTATGTGGAATATTCTTGACACTAAAGACCCCTTATCTCTGTATGAAAATGTATCTCTAAGTCATAACAGGCACACATACTCAACTAGACATGCTACTGCAGGAGGTTTTACACTTCCAGTAGTTAGAACAAATGCGATGAAAAGCACTGTCCTGTTTAGAGGTATGCAGGAATGGAACACCCTTTCCACAGATATTACACAAAAGAAAAGCAAAAAACATTTCAAATTCTTGGTAAAACAGCACTTACTACTGTGATAATGCTATGTATGTATGTGTATGTATATATGTGTATATATATATATGTGTATGTATGTATGTATGTGTATACATATGTATATAGAGCATATTGAAGCATGTACATAGCTAATATATCTGGTGATGGTAATAGTTATATGTATAATTATATATATAAGATATGGTAATGGTATATATAGGTATACATAATATGTGATGTAGTTTTATGTGTATTCTACACATCTGTAATGGTATGTAGGTAATTCTGACTATGCAATATCATGACAGTATGTATGTATGTAATATCTGAAGTTGTACCGTTTGTACAGAATGTATTTTTATACAGAATGTAAATTTTGTATGTGATATCTTGAAACTATGCAAGTTGTTTGACCCCAGGAAGAATAATGGGGATCTTAAATAAAGACAAAGACAAAGACTGTGGTTTCTTGCCTTCTATATAAATCCAAACACTTTCAATGACCCCTGTCCACTTTCAACCACTTTCAAGGCCTTGTTTTTGTATTTCTCAAATTCACAAACTTTCAAGGATTTCAAAGACCTGTGGGAACCCTGCACTCAGAGATCATTCAGCTAAGTGCCCTATTGGGATCAAAAAGGTCCCCTAGATTAGTGTACAAAGAGCCAAACTTTGGGGTGACTGCACATCTGTGCTGTAGTGAATCTGCGGGTGCTGTAGTGAATATGCAGGTGCTGTAGTGAATATGCAGGTGCTGTAGTAAATCTGCAGGTGCTGTAGTGAATCTGCAGGTGCTGTAGTGAATCTGCAGGTGCTGAATATGCAGGTGCTGTAGTGAATCTGCAGGTGCTGTAGTAAATCTGCAGGTGCTGTAGTGAATCTGCAGGTGCTGTAGTGAATCTGCAGGTGCTGTAGTAAATCTGCAGGTGCTGTAGTGAATCTGCGGGTGCTGTAGTAAATCTGCGGGTGCTGTAGTGAATCTGCGGGTGCTGTAGTGAATCTGCAGGTGCTGTAGTGAATATGCAGGTGCTGTAGTAAATCTGCGGGTGCTGTAGTGAATCTGCGGGTGCTGTAGTGAATCTGCGGGTGCTGTAGTGAATCTGCAGGTGCTGTAGAGCAGTGATTCCCAACTAGGGGTACGTGTACCCCTAGGGGTACTTGAGCAGCTTGCAGGGGGTACTTGGAATGATTGGGGATTACATTTTACTTCCAAAATGATAAAAACAATATTCCAAGTAATAGGTCCATCTTGGTAAAACTGATGACTTTTTCCAATTGAAAACTGTCAGAATTGTATTAAGGGGAGTTATTTAAATTATTTACATTTAATAATCAGATGTTATGCCTACTAAAAGGTTGATGTGAGTTTAATAGAACAAATTTAGGAGAATCATCAACACACATGAGTGAGGGGGTACTATTGGCATGGCAAAAACCTCAAGAAGTACACAAGACAAAAAAGGTTGGGAACCACTGCTGTAGAGAACAGGGAAAGGCGGCTCTTGACCAGTCATGCCGGTCATCATTTTTCTGTTTCCATAGAAATGTAAGGAGATGCGGAGCAATGCCATGGCAACAACAGATCTTTTGGAGAGAAAAAATGTAAGCACCCTGATGTGCGCACACAACAGCGCGTGCACATCAGTGCTGCATGCTTTTCAACAGTTTAGTTTGTCATCACAATATACCCAATCAGGTCTTCTTCACAACATTTGAAAAAGAATGGACTGCAGCCATTGCAGTGGCAATGCAGGATAAAGATGCAGGATAAATGAATGATGGGGACGGACGACAGGTCCCGTCTGGCTAAGAAGAGCCAAGTCTTACCATTGATTTAGTAGCATCTTTTTATTGAATAATTGGACTACCACCACCTGAGGCCTGCCTGCAAATCAACTATCAGTGACAAGCTCTGCTCACACTACAGGCTCAAATTTAATTTGAAATGATCTAAAAGTGCCCCCTGTGGGCTGATCCCCCCCTCCCCCAGTTTTTTATTTCTCTCTCTTTTTTTTTGCAAGACAGACAACTCTTATAGTAGTAAGAAGAACCATTGTGATGTCACAATGTCTACGTGCAGTGTGAAGGCCTAAAAATGTAAAATATCACTGGGCGGATTTTTGTTTTGTTTTGTTTTATTTATTTATTTATAAAATGTATTTTTATATATATATATATATATATATATATATATATAACAAGGTTGAGGCCGAGCCCCGAGCATGTCCCTCAGCCTGGCCCAGGTCATGCGCCAGTCTGCCAGCAGACGTCAGCGCTCCCCTGTCAACTCGTCCCCAAGGGACTCAAAGCAGCACCCACTGGGATAAGGATTTATTTTGACATTTTCATTAGCCGTGCTATAGTAGTACAGACTTGAGTAGGTTCCACTGTCAAATAAATCACACGATTTTTGTATTTCAATTCTTGCTCATGCACATCTTCCTTTATTCAAAACGTAACCATGTGGCTCTCAGTCCACATCATTTTCAAAGCTCATAATTCCTCTGAACACGTTTCCCTTCTTTCACTGTATATTTTCTCCTAAAACTATAATGCTATCCCTCCTTAAAAACACACTCGTCGTCACTGACCAAGAAGCACCAGTAGGGGTCTCCATTGTCTGTGTTTCAGTACACCCACCCACTATCACCTCAAAGGAACATTGAAAAGGATCTTTTTGTTTTTGTCATGTAAAAAACATGTAGTTTTTCATGTGGTTTTTCATGTTTCTAGTTGAATTGAAGCATTACATGGCCCTTTATGGCTTATGACATTTTCATGACCCTTAGGTGTAAGAAACCCTTTCTCTAGTCTAATTCAACAAAACATGCATGTGAAACTCTAACTAAGGCTGTTTTGTTTTTTAAATCCTGAAAAGTTGACTTTTTTATTTGGAGATAGAAGGATTTCAATCGACAGCAGCCTCTTGCAACAATTACCCAGATGGCCTCTGCTGTACTCTATCATGAGGAGCTGCCTCTCCATTGTAATGCATATCTGCACGCCGTGCCTTTTTAATGCATATCTGCACGCGGTGCCTTTTAGCTCGGAGCTCCTTTCATACCGACATCAGTGCATCTCAATCAATCTGAGATCCTTTTCTCCACGCTGACCACTGTTTTGTCCCGCTTGGGCAGAGAGCTTTTGTCACTCGCCACTAGAAGGTTATTTGTCTTATGTCGGCGGGTATTTATAACAATAGAAGTCACTATAGCAGGGAACAACAATAGTGAAAGTGTGATTGATATAACCATCTGCCTGACTGGCCACCTTGATCAAACTGAAGAAAAAGGAGGGTGAATCAGCTGACTGAATACTGCATGGTGCTGTAGTGCCAAATTCACTGACTGGATACTGGTGCTGTAGTGCCAAAGTCACTGACTGGATACTGGTGCTGTAGTGCCAAAGTCACTGACTGGATACTGGTGCTGTAGTGCCAAAGTCACCTACTGGATACTGGTGCTGTAGTGGCAAAGTCACTGACTGGATACTGGTGCTGTAGTGCCAAAGTCACTGACTGGATACTGGTGCTGTAGTGCCAAAGTCACTGACTAGATACTGGTGCTGTAGTGCCAAAGTCACTGACTGGATACTGGTGCTGTAGTGCCAAAGTCACCTACTGGATACTGGTACTGTAGTGCCAAAGTCACTGACTGGATACTGGTGCTGTAGTGCCAAAGTCACTGACTGGATACTGGTGCTGTAGTGCCAAAGTCACTGACTAGATACTGGTGCTGTAGTGCCAAAGTCACTGACTGGATACTGGTGCTGTAGTGCCAAAGTCACTGACTGGATACTGGTGCTGTAGTGCCAAAGTCACTGACTGGATACTGGTGCTGTAGTGCCAAAGTCACTGACTGGATACTGGTGCTGTAGTGCCAAAGTCACTGACTGGATACTGGTGCTGTAGTGCCAAAGTCACTGACTGGATACTGGTGCTGTAGTGCCAAAGTCACCTACTGGATACTGGTGCTGTAGTGCCAAAGTCATTGACTGGATACTGGTGCTGTAGTGCCAAAGTCACTGACTGGATACTGGTGCTGTAGTGCCAAAGTCACTGACTGGATACTGGTGGTGTAGTGCCAAAGTCACCTACTGGATACTGGTACTGTAGTGCCAAAGTCACTGACTGGATACTGGTGCTGTAGTGCCAAAGTCACTGACTGGATACTGGTGCTGTAGTGCCAAAGTCACTGACTGGATACTGGTGGTGTAGTGCCAAAGTCACCTACTGGATACTGGTACTGTAGTGCCAAAGTCACTGACTGGATACTGGTGCTGTAGTGTCAAAGTCACTGACTGGATACTGGTGCTGTAGTGTCAAAGTCACTGACTGGATACTGGTGCTGTAGTGCCAAAGTCACTGACTGGATACTGGTGCTGTAGTGCCAAAGTCACTGACTGGATACTGGTGCTGTAGTGTCAAAGTCACTGACAGATACTGGTGCTGTAGTGCCAAAGTCACTGACAGATACTGGTGCTGTAGTGCTGTGTGTGTGTGTGTGTGTGTGTGTGTGTGTGTGTGTGTGTGTGTGTGAGTGAGTGAGTGAGTGAGAGAGAGAGAGAGAGAGAGAGAGAGAGAGAGAAAAAGAGAGAGAGAGAGAGATTTGTATACAGTTCTGGATCATTATGTTTAGGGGAAGTCCACAGAAGGAATGTGTTTTTACACTTTTCTAAGACGACTGAGCAACCATCTTAGCCTTCTTGCCTCATTCCCCTCCAATCATCTAAATTATTAACATTACAAATCCAGGCACACTGATGCATTATTTAGTAAGGCCCCTTCACATTAGGCAGATACACTATAAGACTACGGACAGATACACTGTAAGACTACAGACAGATACACTGTAAGACTACAGACAGATACACTGTAAGACTACAGACAGATACACTATAAGACTACAGATACACTGACTACAGACAGATACACTATAAGACTACAGGCTACTTAACAGGCTACAGTACCTTCATAAACAAAACTGGACCCGCCTCCCTCCATATAGTTTCATAACTGTTCCATAATAGGCTGAAATACGGTTGAGCAAAACATCTAGAAACAGGTTCTGTTCAAAAAGTGTTTCCCTATAGACATGATTCCTCTGTCCCAATTTGACCATCTACAGTGTTTTGTTCCCATGAATATCAACTGTAGGCATATTCCAGATGTGCTGGAATTCCCTTTTCTCCATCACTGAGATCAAATTGATTTGGTAAAAAAAAAAAGGGGGGGGGGGAGTAGCTTTGATGTAGGCTACAGTAGCAAGCTACTTTTATTTTTGGCATGTAGCTTAGCTTGCTACATTTAGCTGGGGATAGCTTCAAAGTAGTGCCGCTATATGTAGAGTAGCTGGTAGCTTAGCTTAGCTTAGCCTACTACATTTTCCAATGTTGGGCAAGCTACTTGGGAAATGTAGTGAGCTAAGCTACCTACTCTATGTTAAAATATAGCTCCACTACATTGAAGCTATCCACAGAGAAATGCAGTTAAGTTACCATCACACTACTGAGAAATGTAGTTAAGCTAGTAGCTTCACTACTAGTTGTAGCTAGCTACTGCCCAACACTGGAGCTTACAATAATTAGTAGGCTCTGCTTTGTGCTTTAACCCATTGACATCTGGGAAAACGGATAACATTCTCTTTAGATAACAGATACTTGTCCTAGCTCTCTTTGGACCACAAATAGCCTACACCTAAACGTTATTAGGAGAGTAGCATGTTAGCGGAAAGGATTTCTCCCATTATCTGAAATGCGATTTACAGCTATGTGTGTTTGTGTGTGGCCTCCTTGTCAAGCCCTGATCAGGCTTAATGTGATTTCAACAGTGGAGCGACGATGTGATAACCACAGTGTTAACTCTTAAGCCCTCTCTGTGTGGATGGAATCAAATATTGACCCGAGGAAAAGTGTGTGAGGGTATAAAGACTAGGGGTGTCAAAAATAATCGATTATAAGATGCATCGCGATGCAGACGTGCACGATTCTGCATCGATTCACAAATGTCAAAAATCGATTATAAAAAAAAAAAAAAAAAAAATTATAATCGAATAAAATATAATGGAAGTACATGCAGTTGTTTATTTGGATCATAATACAATGCAATTCCAAATGCACTTTTATTTTAAAAGTAGCCACACAGTGAGAAAAAAGTAAAAAATAAATCATGTATTGGGGAAAAAAAGTTATGCATCGATTTAAAAACACGATTTCAGACGGACAAGCCCGTCTTTATTGTCACACGATTACAATCAACACATGCACGGAGGGCCACAACACACACATGCTGACGGTGGCCGGTGAAATTTGTCCTCTGCATTTAACCCATCCTGGCTTTGTCCTTTCCTCCGGGGGGCAGGCCAGGAGCAGTGGTCGCTTTCTCGTACAGCGCCCGGGGACCGACTTCGGATGTTGTCGTCACTGGTCGGATGACGATGACGATCTGATCTTCTGCATGTTTTTAATGGGGGGGGGGGGGGGGGGTTATATACGGAGGAACCCCCCTGGGGGAGCACGGGGAGAACATGCAAACTCCACACAGACAGAAAGGCCCTTACGACGAGATACCCCACCTGGGCAGTAGGCACTGAAGATATGGGGGGGAACACAACCACAGCGCCCACAGTGTCCCAGGCGAGAATCGAACTCAGGACCTTCTGACTGTGAGGCGACAGCTCTACCACTGAGCCACCGTGCCCAGTTAAGGTGCATTGAGATGCATCGATAATCGTAATCGAATCGAATCGTGAGGCCAGTGAAAATTAGATTCACAGCCCTAATAAAGAGCAGGCATTCTGTAAACCCTAACCCTGCCACCAACCAAGAGGCCGAGTCCCTCACTCACTACCCAGGTGTGGAGGTCATCACGATCCAGCTCTTCATGTTGATACAGCATCTAAATCATTCATGCCTGTATGTCATTGAATAATGCAGGCATAAATCAATTATTTCTGCTGTAAGAGAGGTCAATAGCGTTAATCTAAGTTATGTAAGCTGGTGTTTCCAGGACACGTTATATCACAATGTATCAATTGTTTTCACACTGACCAACAGCCATTTGATATAATCCGTTTATGCAGCGACATGTAATACCCACAACTATTCATCATGACCTGCTTTTAAAAACCGCCCAGGATATACATCACCTCTGTTCCTATTTGATATGTCCATCTGGGTAATTATAATGGATGCAAATTGTTTGTTGTCTCGTTTTTTTCTTCTGACTGCCAGAGGGATGTCTATGATTTCATCATGATATTGTGTATTTTGTGTCAACAGACAAAAATGACACATTTCCACTTTTTTCCTCAGCACTCTCATTTCACTGCATGGGGTGACTTAATTAAAAGCCATATATATATATATATATATATATATATATAACAGTATACCTACTTACTCGTGGTTAATAAGGGTTAAACGATTGTGAATGTAGGGCATCACACAACATCAGCGACCTTGAGAAAAGAGTGTGTCAGAGGTCAGATGGGGTTGATGAGCCTGTCCAAGGAAGGTAAAAAAGTTGATCATGTTTGTAAAGAAAGCTTACCTGGTTGTAATGAATTCACCACCAGGCGACTGCAGGGCCGCATCAGTTCAGTTCTATCTTCTATCTTTAGACCCAAGCTAAGCGTGAGCTGGATGAAGCTGGCGAGACGTATTGACGCATAGCCAGAGGGAAATGGATCAGTGCGTCGCTGTCGATAATGTGCTTTCTGTTTAATTTACCACCTAATTGGGTTGATGTGTCAAATGTGATCAATTGGCATCGGAAAAGAAACGTCTCCTCATGGTGCCAGAAACTGAGGCTGAGAAGCCTGCCATGCAGGAAGCCAAGTATCTCCACAACTCCAGGAACATCTTCCTCATAAAGGAAAAAGATCAAAAGTTCTCAGGGAGCTGGGCCACTGCAACAGACGTTCATTCAATATGGAGTTCTATAATCCTGAGAAATCTCACGCTACTAACATAGTTGACTGAGGATCTTATGTCAAGATTAGTGTGAAGTTGTCTCGTGCTTAAACATTGGCATTATTACCAGGCTGATAGGAATCTCGGTTGCCTCTGCCATTCTCCATAAATTAGAGGTAGCCTCAAGTATTCAGCAAGGATAAAACCTACCTAAACATACTTAAGGCACCTTTTTATATGGGAAATACCCACCTTTATATACTGATAGGCCTATGTGTTTTTATGATACAGCATCAAAAATATATTGTAGTACGAACTGGTGTGTTAATTGAACATACTATTCTGAAAATACATGTTGTACATATTTTGGGGGTGTTTGAGGATGACCACAGACTCTAGTCTAGTTTAACCATTGTTTCATTGGCAGGTCAATGGCTGACTGTGTTCCTTTTTTAAACATGGATTGTGTTATTCCCATGGTGTGTTCTTAGAGTGAGCTAGCAGTAACGCCAACAGTGAATAACACCACAGATTTGGCATCGTGAATAATATAGAATCTTCTAAATAGTCCTCTCTTCGCAAATTACCATTATGGACATTCAGATATTGCATACATCCCATTTTTCCATAAATGCTCCATTTATTCTGCAGTGATTTTTACTTTGGTCATTCAGAAAGCATTTGCATTAAAAACTATTTGCCCAGGTGTTTGCTGAGTGTGTGGGTGTGTGCATGAGTGCGTGCATGTGTGTAACCTTGAGAGGAAAAGCTATGGCTTCGCTGAGTGCCTGCAAGCACAACGCTATCTTTAGCATGCATTTACTACTGGCCTCCTCCTACTACTCTCTCCTCCTCCGCTCCTCTCAGCCCACTTACTCACTGTTGGCTGCACATGCAAACATGCCTACTTATGCTTGCTTGCACGCACACATGGACACTCAAACATACACACGCACGCTGCAGAACTGTTACCGGGCAGATTACTGGAAGCAACCTACTTCTGGGATCAAACACGTGTCACATGTTGTTTTATGTTGGACAGTGAAAGACTCAAGTCTGGCTCCCTGGATGGCCTTGATTCAGGCCCGGACTCAGGCAGTTGTTAGCCCTGGGCCTTTGGCCTCACATGGGCTTCACATGTGTATCCTTGTCGGCCAATAGTGTATCAAATCCAGTGTGGTACATTCCTAAGGATTTAATATTATAAATATACAAAATATGAATATATATTAATTAGGGGTGTCACGATACACTCGATGACACACGATACGATACATGATATTGGGGTCACGATAAAGATACAATATGATATTTTAACAATATTTTTTTGCGATCGATTTGTAAGTTGAGGGGGCATCCTCCACGCTGATTTGAGTAATTTCTCCATTTTCATCCTCCGTGTCTGTAACGTCCCTCGTCTGTTCAAACAAAGCAATGAAAAGGAGAGCGAGCATGCAATCAGATGCAGATCAGTGCCACCGTGTTCAGCTTCTTTTTCTCGCGATATGAGATTTCATCTCATTAATACATATTGTCATGTTTTGATATCGCGATATATTGTGGGGCGATATATTGTGACATCCCTAATATTAATATATATAAAATATATAATATTAAAAGGAAAATAAGCTGCATACAAAATAATTCATAATAATTGTATGTTACTCATCAGGCAGCAATGGGACACTGCCTCTGCTATGTACAGTGCATTGGGTGCACACTGCACATGTGTCAGTGGAGTCCTGTGTCACACTGAATGGTGTGAAAGGCATTCCTGCTTGGATGATTGCTACAAGTCGGTGCCTATTTCGGCGTAGAATAATAAACATGTTGATATTGCGTTATTATCACTGATCAATATTTGACTGTTTTTCAAAAGAGCTGCAGCAGTTCTGATGCAAGATGTGGCAAAAGCAGTGGATGAATACAATCTCACCTTAGCAGTCAAACAACTCAAAAGTAGCTTGGCTAGTTAAAAAGTCAGTGTTAATCATGGTCACTGTTGCCAAATGTAGGGCAACGTGAGAGCAGCCAATCACCAGCGTCAGGCTATACAGTACATGACAAAGCTAAACCAATCAGAGGGGTTTATACTGAAGCACCAGTTCCATGAGGTTGTATTTGTAAACACACGCCGCCACCACCTCCTCTTCGAGCGTCATTTAAGCCTGATGGGAACTAGGTTGTCAAGAAAGATTGAAGTAATTAGCTTGAGAAGTTAACCAGAGGTTGCCTAACCTCCACAGCATTTCAAAATGGCTGCCAGTTAAGAGGTCAGGGTCACGTGATTTCTATTCGCACATAGGATAAGCAATAACCACGCCCTGTGGCGCCGGGATTGGCCAGGAGCAAGTCTTTTGTCTTCTTCTTTTGACAGCTGGAATCTCCCACACCACAAACACTGGAGGGCACGCAGCCCAGCGATTCATGAACCAACTGAATAGCTCTTGAGAACGGACAGCGATTTCGAGAGCGGACATTGAGAGCGGACATTGAAATTAATTATGGTCACCTACCTTCCTTAGCATAGTAATAATAATAATAATAGGCATAATAATTGTAATCTACACAATGTACACAATCTACAAAAAAACATGCAATAATATAAACGGTGTTGTGTTCATGTTCATTGCTCATATAATATAAGTCTGTGTTGATCACTACTGGTGTTGAGTTTGAAATTAAACCTAATGCTATGCCATATTACAAGTGTTGCTTCTGCACGACGCGACGGTAAAGGTGGCGTGATTTCTATTCGCACATAGGATAAGCAATAACCACAGCCTGTGGCGTGTGCTTTAGTCCCAAGCTTCAATGCTCCTGGCCAATCCCGGCGCCACAGGGCGTGGTTATTGCTTATCCTATGTGCGAATAGAAATCATGCATACAGCGTTAAACTTCAGCCAGAGGCATATGAGCCTCTTCAACTTAGGCAATAGTTTGCAGCCCTCAAACTTGCGGCTTGTTGGCATTTCAAGTATGCACACAGTGTTATGACCGGCTCGTAGGCCACAACAAAAGAAGGAGATGTACACGAGCACTTTTGAACAATAAACTGAACTTATTATTGACTGAACTTATTAACCAAACCCAAGAAAAAGTAAAGAATAGACTACAAAAAGTACATGGAGTGTGGTAGTCTGTGTTGGGGGTAACTCATTACAAAAGTAACATAGTACATGTAATACATTACTTTTAGCAGTAACTCAGTAATATAACTTATTACTTATAGGATTTCAGTAATATTATACCAGTTACTTTGTCTAGTAACTCAAGTTACAAATTGAGTTACATTTGATTAAATCAAAGCACATTTAAAAAAGATACAATAATTTCCTAATCAAACTGTTTTTATGCAAATAACCACTATAGATGACAATAACAAAGGAAAAGAATAACATTTAGAATTTTGGATTGTTTACACCGATTCCAAGGCGGTTGAAATTATTTTTCGGGATGGTTCTGGGGCAGCGATGTCATTCTGCTGCTGCTGCTGTTTTGGTAAAAGTAATGCAAAAGTAGTGTAATAACGAGTTACTCTACACAAAGTAATATTATAAAGTAACTTATTACTTTCAAATGAATGTAACTAGTAATATGTAGTATATTACATTTTGAAAGTAACTTGCCCAACACTGGTGGTAGTCAGTATCAGTGGTGTCTGGAAGTGTACAGTATGGGTGCAGTGGGAAATGTGTAGTACTGTATTACTGTACAACAAAATCATTCTAACGCCCCCCACTGGAAGAAATGGCCTGCACTTTTATCCAAAGCGCTTTACAATCAGTAGGTACATTCACCCCTTCACACACCGATGGCGGCAGGTTACCATGCAGGGTGCTGGCACACCAACGGGAGCAATTTGGGGTTCAGTATCTTGCCCAAGGACACTTCGACATGCAGACTGGAGGAGCCGGGAATCAAACCACCGACCTCTTTTATCCAAAGCGATTAGTGGACGACCCGCTCTACCTCCTCCGCCAAAGCTGGGGAACAATAGTCTGCCCAGGGTAGGGGGGAGAAAGGAGAAGAGGGGGAAAAGAAAAAGAGAAGGGGAGGGGAAAAGAGGAGAAAACAATTATGTATTGCCCTTTTTTTCATGTCTGCATTATTTTGCTTTGCATTTCTTTGCTTTTATGCAGTTTTTGGTGGCAAAAACTTTTGTTGAATAATTGTTTATAATTATAGTGTTAAATTAATCATTTATGAGCCCTAATATATAGGTAATATATATGATTTTTTAGATACGGTAGTTAATTATGATAAAACAATATTTGATTTCCTCAAATTGCCACAACAATAAGCAGGACACTGTAGGGATTTGAACCCCATTCCTGGTAAACCAGGCATGCCAACCACCAGTGTGTTTGTGCTAAGCTGGGCTTTTTGAGGATATTCAATTCAACAGAAGGTTGAAATTTCCAGCTCTAGTTGCAGTTCTGATTTTAGCATCCTGTCAACCCGCACTGCAAGCACAGCGGCTGTTAGTTCCATCCTTGGGATTGTCACTTTCTTTACTGGAGCAACTCGTGCCTTTCCTAGAATGAAGGCTAGGTGAACCTTCTTTTTGTCATTCTGCAGCCTGAGGTACGAAACTGTGCCGTAACCATCCTCACTGGCGTCACAGAAATGATGTAGTCGGGCACTTATGAGCGGTCCAAAGTCTTTGGGCTTGATGCATCTTGGCACGCTAAATGTGCTGAGCCTTTTTAGGTCTTCTAGCCACCCCACCCACTGCAGCTGGTAGTTCTGAGGAATGTGATCATCCCAAGTGTAGCTCAACCTACAGAGGTTTTACTTCGTTTCGAACTCAAGCTCTCACTAGTGCCTAGTTCGCTGCGTACGCAGCACTATGGAAGACTGTCATTTTTGCTCCAAAAATTACTTTACATTAAAACCGACCACGCCCGCTTAGGTGACGTGGTGCCCCCCTGGGGCTGACTGGGCCACCCACCTCACCCACGTGACTACGTCACGTCCAGTCAGCCCAGGGTCCGCCACTCTTCGTTTCTTCCAGCCAGTGTGAGGACGTCGTTTACATAGCTCCGCGGTTAGCTCTGAGTCAGCGCTCTTTAACATAGCTTGGATACTAGGCTCGTTCCGGCTGATTTGCCCACCTCAAGAGGTTTGCGTGGACGGGATAAATCAGGCTTCGGGGACCCGATCCTGTACTCTTCACCAGCGGCGCCGGATCAAGCCATCCAAAGCTAAGGGTGTCTTTTTCACAGTTAACTGTTGTATTAGCTGCCGCCGTGCAGCTCATGTAAACGTTTTCCCCGGCTGGGGTAGCGTTTGTTAGGCTTGAGCGCCGACTCAGGTCTGCACTCAAAACTTATAGGCTAGGTTGCATATGTGCAAAATAGCTTTGTACCGTTAGCACTAGAACAATAGGCTAATTAGCCCAGTTGTCACAGATAGCTAGCTTTGCACCCGTGCGGTTGGCTTCCGTGTGCTAGGTACTTAGGCGCCGGCTACTAGTGTTCGAGCGCGCGCGTTACTCCGGCTGGAGTAACGATAGATAGATAGTTAGCTAGTTGACTCAGTGCAGCTAGCAGCTAGCTTGTAGCACTCCAGCATCTTCACCGTTGCAAGCTACTGTTGGTCAGCTTACACGGTTAACTCCCGCTAATTCTGTACAGTCGGCGGGGCTTTTGGCGGGTTAGCTTAGCGTAACTCGCACAATGAACCGGGCGGCAGCCATGAGACAGGGGGAGACAGCCAAGAGCTGTGTTAGCTGTGAGGCTACATTGGCGAGTCAGGACCGCCACAGGGAGTGTGTGTTTTGCCTCCGGCATAACCATGCTACTGATGCCCTGTTGAAGTCCCATTTCTGCCAGGCCTGCGAAGGCCTATCATCCCAAGTTGTAGCTCAACATACAGAGGTTTTGCAGCATCAACTTGACAGGTAAGGTAAAGGGTGCCAAACATCCAATGGGGTCATAAACAGAGCTTACCACGGACAAGATGCCCCGTCTTGTCAGTGGTCTTTCCTGGATAGCCATTTTGAACCTGAAGGTGTCTGTTTCTGCACACCACTGCAGTCCCAATGTTCTCTCGACAGGGAGGTTTGTCTGTCGAAATCCAATTCTTTCA
This sequence comes from Poromitra crassiceps, assembly GCF_964638095.1. Lineage (NCBI taxonomy): Eukaryota > Metazoa > Chordata > Actinopteri > Beryciformes > Melamphaidae > Poromitra > Poromitra crassiceps. The sequence goes on along the minus strand of NC_139626.1, from coordinate 6,769,628 downwards.
CTTCCTTGGCTCTTTTTTCCACATCAATGGATTCCAACACTGACCTGCTGTTGCTAGTCCATTTCACCAGATGAAATCCTCCCAACTGGCATAGAGCTGTCAGGTCTCTCACCAAGGCCATAGCTTCATCCTCTGAGGGCAGGGACTTTAAGCAATCGTCCACGTAAAAATTGTGGTTGATGGTGTCGATCACATGTGCTGGGAATTCTGCTCTGTTGTCTTCAGCAGTCTTTTTTAGACCAAAACTGGCACAACTGGGCGATGATATTGCGCCAAACAGATGAACAGTCATTCTGTATTCAGTGAGATGTTGTGACAGTTCACAACATGGCTTCCACCTCGCACAGGAGAGTTTGCAATCCTTCATCATTCACAGCTTGCTGATGAAGTACAGAGTTCAGCACTTTTCGGACCATGCGAATGATTCTCTCCCATGCTCCGCCATGATGTGATGCAGCAGGAGTGTTGAAGCTCCATTTCACTCCAGACTGAAGTAGTGAGTTTTGAATTGTCTTGTGATTCAGAGCAGATAGAGCCTCTCTCAACTCGCGTTCTGCTCCCACGAAATTGGTTCCGTTATCCGATCTGATGTGTGATACTTGGCCTCTTCTAGAGATAAACCTGCACAGTGCATGGATGCAAGAACTGGTGTCCAATGAGTATGCCATTTCCAAATGCACTGCCCTACTGGACATGCAAGTGAAGATCACCCCATAGCGTTTGACGAAGCTGCGGCCTGCCTTCACCTCAAAAGGGCCAAAGGTTGGTGCCAATTAGCAGTTCCACCTCAGCATCAATAGTTGGAATTTCCAGAGTTTAAGTGTGGCCAAGCACTTAACTCTTGAACCCAGAGATCATGTTCTGGTAAGGAACCCATCAGCTAGAGGCGGCCCAGGAAAGCTGCATAGCTATTGGGAAAACCAGACGCATGTCATCAAAGGAAGAAGAGGCCCTGATAGTCCAGTATACGTGGTCGAACCTCTGGAAGGGAAAGGGAGAACACGAGTGCTGCATCGAAATCTTCTATTACCTTGCCCCTATCTGATTGACAAGCCAAACACCAACAATACTCACCTGAAAGAGAAAGAGAGAAAAAAACAAGGCGGAGAAAATCACAAAAAACAAGAGACAAAAACATGATACTCACCTGACTAATACAGACAGCTGCAGTGAAGATGAATACAGCATTTGGACAACAGAGAGGAGAGAAGGACCTCACCTCAATGTCGAAGCAGAGGAATTTCATCCCAGGGCAGAGGTACAGAGGAAGGAACCTGAAAATGCACCTGTGTTCGAGGAGAATCTGGAAGAAATACAAGAGGATGATGTACATGAGTCAGAGGATTCGGATGAAGGACAGAGATCAGGATCTGAGGATGAGCAGATAGAAGCTGAAGCACGGCGGGAGAGACCTGTAAGAGTCAGACAGCCCAGACGTATGTATACGTACGATCAGCTTGGACAGCCGACATACCAGTCCGTGAGAACCTGCAGGATGGGTGTTGAAGAAACAACACTGATCTCAAATTATCTGCTTTGAGACAGATATTGAGAACTCATATTGAGAAAGATGCTACAGAGCTGTACCACTCACTGACACGCGCTGCTCAGGAACCAAAAGAAATGCCCATTCAGTTTCTAGTGCGAGCGATGGACCTGAGACAACAAGTTCTTTTCGCCTCGGAAAGGGCAAAGACAGGACTGAAATACAGCCCGGAGCTAATTCAAAATCAGTTCCTCCAGACAGTGTTGACCTGTCTCCATGACGACACTATCCGCGCAGACCTAAAACAATACTTACAAGATCCACTGATCGAGGATGAGATTCTGCTGGAGAAAATGAATGCTGTCTACAGCCTGGAAATGGAAAGGCGAAACGGTGGTGTTACCTCCAGATGGGGGAAGGCCAGTGACGAAGTCCACCGCTATGTGTGACCATGGCCGGCTGGGGACAGGCAGGGGACGGAGCAGGCCAGAGCTGGGCTTTGTGGAGGTCTTGCTGCGAGCGCAGACAGAGCAAGCTGCCACAAATGACCGTGTATCCTGGTCCATTGTGGGCCACCAGAAACTCTGCCGAAGGAAGGCCATTGTCCGACGAACCCCCGGGTGAAAGGTAAGGCGGGATGAGTGAGCCCATTGCAGAACCTGGGAGCGGACAGAATCAGGTACAAACAGGAGGTTAGGAGGACCATTACCTGGGTCGGGCTGGGCCCTCTGGGCTTGGCAGACCTTGGATTCGATCTCCCAGGTAACGGCAGCGATGACACATGAAGATGGAAGAATGGGCTCTGGGTCCGTGTTTGCCTCCTCCACCGCAAACTGGCGTGACAGCGCATCTGGCTTCACGTTCCTCGAACCGGGGCGGTAGGTGAGTGTGAAATTAAATCTGCCAAAAAACAGAGCCCACCCTGCTTGGCGTGAGTTGAGCCGCTTCGCCTCCTTGATGTAGGTGAGGTTTTTGTGGTCTGTCCACACGACGAAGGGATGCTCAGCCCCCTCTAGCCAGTGTCGCCACTCCTCCAGCGCCACCTTCACAGCCAGGAGCTCTCTGTTGCCGACGTCGTAGTTCCTTTCTGCGGGGGAAAGTTTGTAGGATAGAAAGGCACAGGGATGCAGTTTGTCATCAGCCAGTGTGCGCTGAGAGAGGATTGCACCTACCCCTACATTAGCAGCGTCCAACTCCACAATGAACTGCCGGGTCCGGTCTGCCTGGACGAGCACTGGAGTGGAGACAAACCTGCGCTTGAGCTCCCCAAAGGCGGTCTCAGCCTCAGGTGTCCATCGAAACGAGATGGAGGTGGAAGTGAGTGCAGTCAGGGGGGCTGCTATGGTGCTGTAATTACGGACAAACCTTCGATAGAAGTTGGCAAATCCTAGAAACATTTGCAGCTGTTTGCGGCTAGTAGGCACAGGCCAGTCCAGAACTGCTGCCACTTTGGCCGGCTCCATCTCCATTTTCCCCGGGGAGATGACGAAACCCAGGAAGTGCACTGTGGATGCATGAAATTCACACTTCTCTGCCTTAGCAAACAGTCTGTTTTCCAGGAGACGCTGCAGCACTGCCCGCACATGTTTCTGGTGTTCCTGGAGAGACTGGGAGTAAATCAGAATGTCATCAAGGTAAACAAATGCAAAATGACCAATCATGTCCCTGAGTACATCGTTGTCGAGTGCCTGGAAGACTGCGGGCGCATTAGTGAGGCCGAAAGGCATCACCAAGTACTCAAAATGGCCCAGGTGAGTGTTGAAAGCAGTCTTCCATTCATCTCCATCTTTGATGCGCACCAGGTGGTACGCGTTCCGGAGGTCCAGTTTTGAAAACACTGTGGCGTCATGAAGGGGCACAAAAGCAGAGTCAATCAGAGGCAGGCAGTACTTGTTTTTAACTGTGATGTCATTTACCGTAGTTTCTTATAGTCTATACATGGTCTCAAAGACCCATCCTTCTTGCCCACGAAGAAGGCACCTGCACCCACCGGAGAGGATGAAGGTCGGATGATCCCCGCTGCCAAGGAGTCCTGGATGTATTTCCCCATGGCTTGCTGTTCCGGCAGAGAGAGGTTGTAGAGCCTGCTAGATGGAAGAGGAGCTCCGGGCAAAAGCTTTACCTCACAATCGTACGGTCTGTGCGGAGGGAGTGTTAATGCCTGTTGCTTACTGAATGCAGGAGCGAGGTCATGATATTCTTTTGGGATGGACGACAGATCTGGAGGTTCTGGTACTGGTGGAGGCTCAGAGGAAGGTGTCTGGGCGGAACGGAGGCAGTTGGCATGGCAGAATGAGCTCCATGACCCCACCGTGCCGGTGGTCCAGTTGATCTGGGGGTTATGGAGTTTCAACCAGGGGAAGCCCAACACCAGAGGAACATTGGGAGAATGAATGACGTGAAACTGAATTTTTTCTTGATGATTTCCAAACATGTGAAGGGGCAGGGGAACGTTTTTTCTGTCTACTTGGGCCAGCAGTACCCCGTTAAGGGCTGTGGTATTTAGTGGGACATCGAGGGGCTCAGTCTCGATGCCCCACTGCTGGCACGTACCACTATGAATGAAATTCTCATCTGCTCCAGAGTCTATGAGCGCAGAGAGTGTAATGGATTGCTGGCACCACACGATGGCGGCATCGAGCTGTGGACGGACAGGGAGAGAGGAAGTGGCTGCTCGACTCGACAATACCTCTCCAACTATTGCCGAGCCGGCCCTTTTGCTGGACGGACGGGGCAATCTGAAATACGGTGGCTGGGGTTTCCACAGTAAAAACAGGCCTGTGTTGTAGCCCGACGACGAGCCCTTTCCTCCGGGGACAGACGGACCCGGTCGAGCTGCATGGGTTCGGGTTCTGGAAAGTTTGGAGTATCGGGACGTGACGAGAACAGAGAGACGGGGGTGTCAGTACGCCACAGGGCGATTTGATCCGCAATCTTAATGGCCAGACTAATGGCGGCGTCTAAGGAATTTAGTTCCCCCCGTAGTGCTATTTCCCGTCCAATCTCTCTATTCAGACCGCTCTGAAACGCTGCAATGAGGGCCACATTATCCCACCCCGACTCAACAGCCAAACTGTGGAACTGGCTTATGAACTCACGGACTGGGAGTCTTCCTTGTCAAAGCGTCAACAGGCGCTGCCCCGCCTGTTGCCCTCGTATTGGGTGGTCGTACACTCGTTTGAGCTCGACAGCCAATCCCGCAAAGGATTGGGTGAGCGGGGAGCCCTGTTCAAAGAGAGCATTAAAAAAGTTAAGCAGGGGTCCCTCCAGTAGGTTAACCAGGTAGGCAATTTTGGCAGCTTCAGTAGAGAAGCGGATGGGCTGAGCGTTGAAAGACAAGTGACACTGTGTGAGAAATTGGCTCGACTAGATACCCAGGTTGAAAGATGGCAGGCTAGAGTCCAGGTAGGTAAACGGGCAGACAGGCTGAAGTCCAGGCTGGCAGAGAGCAGGCAGGCTGAAGTCCAGGCTGGCAGAGAGCAGGCAGGCTGAAGTCCAGGCAGGTGGTGAGCAGGCAGACAGGTGAGGATTGGCGCAAGTAGTCAGATTCAGGACAGCAGACGTTCCTCTCCATGTAGCTGGTTTGATAATCTGACAGTGTCTTGGAGTCTGGGCTGGGTATATAAAGCCTGCTGATTGGGTCTTGTGTCTGGGCTGGGTATATGAAGCCTGCTGATTGGTGATGATTGGCAGCTGTGATAGCTGGAACCCAGCTCCACACACCTGGCTCCAATGCTGTAATCACAACAGAAGGGAGGGGGCGAGAGAGACTAGGAGGCAGAGGTTGAGGGCATGACACTTTATTTATGACATCACCAAGAAACTGGGTGTATTCCTCTTTAAATGTAGCATTTTTCTCCATTTTCCTTTTCAGGCAGAGGACCCTTTGCTCAGCAACATGGCGGTTATTGGGCATGGTGACATTATGCTCTCTGAAAGGTAACCTCAAGCGGTAATGCCCATTGTCTAGTTCAGCTGAAGTGTTCATGATTTCAATAAACTTGAGATCTTCTCTCGACATTTCTGGCTTTTCCTCTGTTGATCTCTCATTGAAGTTGTGGTTGTATTGCTTCACCAACAGTTCCTCTATCCGAGCAATGGATATTCGGTTGGCAGTAATGCTAGGACAGCTGCTCCCAGTCTCCATGCCTCCTCTCAGTGGTCCATAGATAACCCATCCAAGTAGGGTCTTGACAGCATAAGGCCCTTCACCCTTGCAGTGTACCACTTCCCATGGCTCCATTACTTTTGAAAGGTTCGTGCCAATTAGCAGTTCCACCTCAGCATCAATAGTTGGAATTTCCACAGAGTTTAAGTGTGGCCAAGCACTTAACTCTTGAACCCAGATATCATGTTCTGGTAAGGAACCTATCAGCTAGAGGCGGCCCAGGAAAGCTGCGTAGCTATTGGGAAAACCAGACGCATGTCATCAAAGGAAGAAGAGGCCCTGATAGTCCAGTATACGTGGTCGAACCTCTGGAAGGGAAAGGGAGAACACGAGTGCTGCATCGAAATCTTCTATTACCTTGCCCCTATCTGATTGACAAGCCAAACACCAACAATACTCACCTGAAAGAGAAAGAGAGAAAAAACAAGGCGGAGAAAATCACAAAAAACAAGAGACAAAAACATGATACTCACCTGACTAATACAGACAGCTGCAGTGAAGATGAATACAGCATTTGGACAACAGAGAGGAGAGAAGGACCTCACCTCAATGTCGAAGCAGAGGAATTTCATCCCAGGACAGAGGTACAGAGGAAGGAACCTGAAAATGCACCTGTCTTCGAGGAGAATCTGGAAGAAATACAAGAGGATGATGTACATGAGTCAGAGGATTCGGATGAAGGACAGAGATCAGGATCTGAGGATGAGCAGATAGAAGCTGAAGCACGGCGGGAGAGACCTGTAAGAGTCAGACAGCCCAGACGTATGTATACGATACGTACGATCAGCTTGGACAGCAGACATACCAGTCCGTGAGAACCTGCAGGATGGGTGTTGAAGAAACAACACTGATCTCAAATTATCTGCTTTGAGACAGATATTGAGAACTCATATTGAGAAAGATGCTACAGAGCTGTACCACTCACTTACACGCACTGCTCAGGAACCAAAAGAAACGCCCATTCAGTTTCTAGTGCGAGCGATGGACCTGAGACAACAAGTTATTTTCGCCTCGGAAAGGGCAAAGACAGGACTGAAATACAGCCCGGAGCTAATTCAAAATCAGTTCCTCCAGACAGTGTTGACTGGTCTCCATGACGACACTATCCGCGCAGACCTAAAACAATACTTACAAGATCCACTGATCGAGGATGAGATTCTGCTGGAGAAAATGAATGCTGTCTACAGCCTGGAAATGGAAAGGCGAAATAAATTGTCAACTACATGATCCAGGATGGTAAAGGTAGCAGCAGTAAGTGACGAACAACATGGGGAAGTAGAGCAAAACGGCTCCGCCCATACAAGACACAGTGGAACAAAACAGAAGGAAACGACAAAACGTGACACACTGATGGAAAAGATGGATAAGGACAATAAAGTGCTTTGCGAGGCAATCCAGGGCCTTACCACCCAAATAGCAAGCCTAACTCAAACCTCAACACCACCAGCACCATCACCAATGAGAGTGCCCCATCAGTCTAACGGAAAATACCAGCCAAGGCCTGGTGCAATCATCAGACGATGTCAGCAATGTGAGTTGTCAAATCCCGAAGGAAGGTGTAACCATTGTTATAAGTGTGGCAGCAGTGAACACTGGGCGGCAGGCTGTCGTAAGAGAACAATGACCACAGCCAGCACAAATAAAATTGAAATTCGCTCCCCTACCAAAGAACAAACAGGCTCAATGGATCTGCTCCACATTAGACCACCTCTCTCTGGTAAGCAGCGACAAACAGCTCGACTCGTGGGAAAGAGATGTCTAGTTCGAGGCACCATGGGTGGCGTGAATACAACAGTACTGTGGGACACAGGCTCACAAGTGTCGATTGTGAGCTCTAGCTGGAAAAGACAGTACCTACGTGATGTGGAGGTGAGGCCAGTGGAAGAATTGCTTGAGGAGGGAGGACTTGATCTTTCAGCAGCCAATGGAACTGAGATTCCTTACGAAGGATGGATTGGAGTTGAATTCAGCCTGTCAAAAAATGCAGTGGCTGGAATGAGTGAAAAACCACTCCTGGTACCGATCCTGGTAGCTAGCAGTGAACTCGAACGCCCAATTATTGGCTTTAATGTGATCGAAGAACTGGCACAAAGAGAGGCATCTGATGAAAAAGCTCCTTCAGGCTACTTAGTACAAAGACTGTGCTCAGCACTGGAGGTGGGACGTAAAAAAGCGAGAGCAGTGTTATCTGTCCTAAAAAAAGAAATGCCTGACAATAACTCCCACATAGCCAGACTCCGCAGACAACCTGTTGTCATTCCTAAACACAAAGAAATAAATGTAGTGTGTGGACGACTGAATAAGAGAGTACTGAGTGGATCACATGTAGTGTTCGAACCAAATCAAGATGCACCATGGCCCACAGGACTAATGGTAAGAGAACAACTCATTCAGCTCCCAGAAGAAGACAATTAGAAAGTAACAGTGACTGTAGAAAATATGACGGACAATGATATCACACTCTGGGGTCGTACTGTGCTAGGATGGTTATATAGTGTTGATGCAATCTATCCATTAAAAATGAAAGAATTGCAGGAAGAGGAGCCTCAACCAGCAGACTGCAGTGTTGACATCCAAGCAGAACAGCCCAGCCAAGCAACAGGAGAGGAGCCATGGGACCCTCCAGTGGACCTGAGTCATCTGTCAGAGGACCAACAACAGCAGGTACAACAGATGCTTAGAAAGGAGTGTGACATGTTTGCTAAGAATGATTGGGACACAGGATGTATACCTGACCTACAAATGGACATTAATTTAAAAGAGAACATACAATGCCATTCCCCGACACCTCTACCAAGAAGTCACATAAATGACCTCCTAAGCCAAGGCTTGATCCAGGAATCAAACTCACCATACTCTTCACCCGTAGTGTGTGTCAGAAAAAAAGATGGTAGTTTGCTCTTCTGTGTAGACTACAGAAAACTGAACGAGAAGACAATACCTGATCGACATCCAATCCCGAGAATACAGGAGATGCTCGACAACTTGGGGCGCAACTCCTGGTTCACAGTCCTTGACCAGGGCAAGGCTTATCATCAGGGCTTTGTGAGCGAGAGAAGCAGAGCATGTACAGCATTTATAACACCATGGGGGTTATACGAATGGGTCAGGATGCCGTTCGGCCTTACCAATGCGCCGGCGGCTTTTCAACGATAGATGGAGGGATCACTGCGAGACCTGAGGGATCAAATCTGCGTTCCCTATCTTGATGATGTGCTTGTGTTTAGTCACAACTTTGACCAACACGTACTAAACGTCGGAAAAGTGCTCATACGACAAAAGCAGTGTGGTATCAAACTAAGACCAAAAAAGTGTGACTTTTTCAAACGAGAGGTCTGTTATGTTGGCCGTGTCATCTCAGCAGAAGGCTACAGAATGAACCCCAAGGAAGCAGAAGCAGTGCAAGCCCTGAAACACGAGACACCAGTCAATGTTCGTGAGGTGAGAAAATTAATGGGTTCTCTCAGTTATTATCGGCCCTATGTTGCTGACTTCTCCAGACTAGCAAAACCGCTATATGCACTTGTAGCAAAACCAGAGACTGAACAAAAAAAGCATGTAAAGAAAAAGAAGGGTGGTCGTCAGTCAGCTCAACTACTGTACCACCATCTTATCCAGTTGAATGGACTGAAACTCACAAAGCGATCGTGGGAAATCTAGTAGACCAACTGTCAAGCCCACCTGTCATGGCATATCCTGACCTAGAAAAGCCGTTCGTGTTACACACTGATGCCTCAGAGGAGGACCTGGGAGCGGTTTTGAGCTCGCAGATTACCGATTCACACTGAAATACAGACCTGGTTCAGCATAATAGCGATGCAGACTTCCTATCAAGGAGACGAAAATCCATTGAAGAGATCATGCAGGAGTACACAGGAGCGTGTCAGCCGGATGAGTTGGAATCTGTGGGAGAAGCGCTGAAACGCTTCAACAGGACAATTTTCAGTATGTTACGCACACTGGAAGAGACTCAGAAATCAACCTGGAAAGAGCATACCTATCAGCTAGAGGCGGCCCAGGAAAGCTGCGTAGCTATTGGGAAAACCAGACGCATGTCATCAAAGGAAGAAGAGGCCCTGATAGTCCAGTATACGTGGTCGAACCTCTGGAAGGGAAAGGGAGAACACGAGTGCTGCATCGAAATCTATTACCTTGCCCCTATCTGATTGACAAGCCAAACACCAACAATACTCACCTGAAAGAGAAAGAGAGAAAAAACAAGGCGGAGAAAATCACAAAAAACAAGAGACAGAAACATGATACTCACCTGACTAATACAGACAGCTGCAGTGAAGATGAATACAGCATTTGGACAACAGAGAGGAGAGAAGGACCTCACCTCAATGTCGAAGCAGAGGAATTTCATCCCAGGACAGAGGTACAGAGGAAGGAACCTGAAAATGCACCTCTGTTCGAGGAGAATCTGGAAGAAATACAAGAGGATGATGTACATGAGTCAGAGGATTCGGATGAAGGACAGAGATCAGGATCTGAGGATGAGCAGATAGAAGTTAGGACACCACCTCAAATACAAACGCACTTTCCTCTGTACTGAGGTGAGATAAGAGGGAGTTACATTAGGACAAGAGACTCAGAAATCAACCTGGAAAGAGCACCTTAACAAAGTGGTACATGCTTACAATTCAACTGTGCACGAGGCGACAGGATTTTCACCATTCTTCCTTCTGTTTGGTCGTGAACCCACCCTGCCAATTGATCTGATGTTCCCATCAAAGGATGCAAGAGGAAAACGCTCACATGCTGGATATGCAGAGACATGGAGAGAAACCATGCAAGAGGCGTACTCTATAGCAATGAGAAACCTAAAGAAAGCAGCAGTGAGGGGACAGAAAAACTATAACCAGCGTGTATGGAGCTCTGTACTTGAACCCAGAGATCATGTTCTGGTAAGGAACCTATCAGCTAGAGGCGGCCCAGGAAAGCTGCGTAGCTATTGGGAAAACCAGACGCATGTCATCAAAGGAAGAAGAGGCCCTGATAGTCCAGTATACGTGGTCGAACCTCTGGAAGGGAAAGGGAGAACACGAGTGCTGCATCGAAATCTTCTATTACCTTGCCCCTATCTGATTGACAAGCCAAACACCAACAATACTCACCTGAAAGAGAAAGAGAGAAAAAACAAGGCAGAGAAAATCACAAAAAACAAGAGACAAAAACATGATACTCACCTGACTAATACAGACAGCTGCAGTTTAGATGAATACAGCATTTGGACAACAGAGAGGAGAGAAGGACCTCACCACAATGTCGAAGCAGAGGAATTTCATCCCAGGACAGAGGTACAGAGGAAGGAACCTGAAAATGCACCTGTGTTCGAGGAGAATCTGGAAGAAATAGCTTGCTTCAGACATTTTAGCATGTTTGTCCCAACCTGTAAACCTGCAAGATAAAATACACAAAGCTTGCTTAGACACACACACACGGTTAAAAACAACACATCTTTATTCATATTTATGCTTGTTTTCAGCTTGCTTCAGATATTTTGGCATGTTTGTCCCAACCTGTAAACCTGCAAGATAAAATACACAAAGCTTGCTTAGACACACACACACGGTTAAAAACAACACATCTTTATTCATATTTATGCTTCTTTTCAGCTTGCTTCAGATATTTTGGCATGTTTGTCCCAACCTGTAAACCTGCAAGATAAAATACACAAAGCTTGCTTAGACACACACGGTTAAAAACAACACATCTTTATTCATATTTATGCTTCTTTTCAGCTTGCTTCAGATATTTTGGCATGTTTGTCCCAACCTGTAAACCTGCAAGATAAAATACACAAAGCTTGCTTAGACACACACACACGGTTAAAAACATCTTTATTCATATTTATGCTTCTTTTCAGCTTGCTTCAGATATTTTGGCATATTTGTCCCAACCTGTAAACCTGCAAGATAAAATACACAAAGCTTGCTTAGACACACACACACACGGTTAAAAACATCTTTATTCATATTTATGCTTCTTTTCAGCTTGCTTCAGATATTTTGGCATGTTTGTCCCAACCTGTAAACCTGCAAGATAAAATACACAAAGCTTGCTTAGACACACACACGGTTAAAAACAACACATCTTTATTCATATTTATGCTTCTTTTCAGCTTGCTTCAGATATTTTGGCATGTTTGTCCCAACCTGTAAACCTGCAAGATAAAATACACAAAGCTTGCTTACACACACACACACACACACTTCACACTCAGAAACAACACCTACCATGGACCAAGTTTTCATTCTTTTTATGGTTGTTTTTCTTCACTCATCTCTTTCACAGAAAATGCTGTAAAAGATGAGGGTGAACGCATCCACAGAGCTACTGGGATATGCAGTAAGATTGTAGGCCACTTCTCCCACAGCTGGAAGAAAAGAGTAGCCTTGAAGTCGGCACAGATTGAGGAGAAGCTTCCAGAGCATGCCTTGGTGACAGACTGCCAAACACGGTGGGGATCCACACAGAAAATGGTAGGAAGAGTCCTGGAACAACAAGCTGCTTTGCACAAGGTTCTCTCTTCAGACCGCAAAATGCGCCACCTACTGCCCTCATGGCAGGACCTGGAGGTCCTAGAAGCTGTGAACAAGGCACTCAGCCCACTCCAGGAATTCACAGATGCCCTGTCTGGTGAAAAGCATGTGAGCATCTCTTACCTGAAACCTGTTCTCCATCTTTTTAACACCTCAACGCTGGCTGAAAAGGAAGGAGACTCTGACCTGACCAAATCACTGAAAGGAAAAATCTTGGACTACCTCAACACGAAATATGAAGCCTTGAAGGACCTGCTAAACATGACAACCTTCCTCGACCCAAGGTTCCGAACACAGTACATCAGTGCAGAAGAGACCCAGACCATAAAGGAACGAGTGACCTCTGAGTTGATGGAAATTCAGCAGCAGCAGCGCCAGCCTGCAGCACCAAAGCGATGGAGACGGCTAGCCTGGATGTGGACTGTCCACCTGCAGCTAAAGCCAAGAAGAAAACGTTGGCCAGTTTCTTCAAGGGCAGTGCAGCTGCAGACACAGCAGCAGGAACATCAGCGGCACCAGTATCGTCAACACAGTTTGATCCCATGGTACAGTGTAGAGAAGCAGTGGCTACTGAACTCAACACTTACATCTACATGCCCTGTATCGACCAGGAAGAAGATCCACTGAAATGGTGGAAGTGCCACAAAATAAACTTCCCTTGGCTGTCCAAACTAGCACAGAAATATCTGTGCATACAAGCAGCAACAAACTCCAGAGCTACAGTGGAATTAAGCATTCACGCACTTCCCTCAGGGAAATCCTGCGGAACGCTTCAACAGGACAATTTTGAGTATGTTACGCACACTGGAAGAGACTCAGAAATCAACCAGAAAAACTATAACCAGCGTGTATGGAGCTCTGTCCTTGAACCCAGAGATCATGTTCTGGTAAGGAACCTATCAGCTAGAGGCGGCCCAGGAAAGCTGCATAGCTATTGGGAAAACCAGACGCATGTCATCAAAGGAAGAAGAGGCCCTGATAGTCCAGTATACGTGGTCGAACCTCTGGAAGGGAAAGGGAGAACACGAGTGCTGCATCGAAATCTTCTATTACCTTGCCCCTATCTGATTGACAAGCCAAACACCAACAATACTCACCTGAAAGAGAAAGAGAGAAAAAACAAGGCGGAGAAAATCACAAAAAACAAGAGACAAAAACATGATACTCACCTGACTAATACAGACAGCTGCAGTGAAGATGAATACAGCATTTGGACAACAGAGAGGAGAGAAGGACCTCACCTCAATGTCGAAGCAGAGGAATTTCATCCCAGGACAGAGGTACAGAGGAAGGAACCTGAAAATGCACCTGTGTTCGAGGAGAATCTGGAAGAAATAGCTTGCTTCAGATATTTTAGCATGTTTGTCCCAACCTGTAAACCTGCAAGATAAAATACACAAAGCTTGCTTAGACACACACACACGGTTAAAAACAACACATCTTTATTCATATTTATGCTTGTTTTCAGCTTGCTTCAGATATTTTGGCATGTTTGTCCCAACCTGTAAACCTGCAAGATAAAATACACAAAGCTTGCTTAGACACACACACACTGTTAAAAACAACACATCTTTATTCATATTTATGCTTCTTTTCAGCTTGCTTCAGATATTTTGGCATGTTTGTCCCAACCTGTAAACCTGGAAGATAAAATACACAAAGCTTGCTTAGACACACACACACAGTTAAAAACAACACATCTTTATTCATATTTATGCTTCTTTTCAGCTTGCTTCAGATATTTTGGCATGTTTGTCCCAACCTGTAAACCTGCAAGATAAAATACACAAAGCTTGCTTAGACACACACACACGGTTAAAAACAACACATCTTTATTCATATTTATGCTTCTTTTCAGCTTGCTTCAGATATTTTGGCATGTTTGTCCCAACCTGTAAACCTGCAAGATAAAATACACAAAGCTTGCTTAGACACACACACACGGTTAAAAACATCTTTATTCATATTTATGCTTCTTTTCAGCTTGCTTCAGATATTTTGGCATGTTTGTCCCAACCTGTAAACCTGCAAGATAAAATACACAAAGCTTGCTTAGACACACACACACTGTTAAAACATCTTTATTCATATTTATGCTTCTTTTCAGCTTGCTTCAGATATTTTGGCATGTTTGTCCCAACCTGTAAACCTGCAAGATAAAATACACAAAGCTTGCTTAGACACACACACGGTTAAAAACAACACATCTTTATTCATATTTATGCTTCTTTTCAGCTTGCTTCAGATATTTTGGCATGTTTGTCCCAACCTGTAAACCTGCAAGATAAAATACACAAAGCTTGCTTACACACACACACCCACACACACTTCACACTCAGAAACAACACCTACCATGGACCAAGTTTTCATTCTTTTTATGGTTGTTTTTCTTCACTCATCTCTTTCACAGAAAATGCTGTAAAAGATGAGGGCGAACGCATCCACAGAGCTACTGGGATATGCAGGAAGATTGTAGGCCACTTCTCCCACAGCTGGAAGAAAAGAGTAGCCTTGAAGTCGGCACAGATTGAGGAGAAGCTTCCAGAGCATGCCTTGGTGACAGACTGCCAAACACGGTGGGGATCCACACAGAAAATGGTAGGAAGAGTCCTGGAACAACAAGCTGCTTTGCACAAGGTTCTCTCTTCAGACCGCAAAATGCGCCACCTACTGCCCTCATGGCAGGACCTGGAGGTCCTAGAAGCTGTGAACAAGGCACTCAGCCCACTCCAGGAATTCACAGATGCCCTGTCTGGTGAAAAGCATGTGAGCATCTCTTACCTGAAACCTGTTCTCCATCTTTTTAACACCTCAACGCTGGCTGAAAAGGAAGGAGACTCTGACCTGACCAAATCACTGAAAGGAAAAATCCTGGACTACCTCAACACGAAATATGAAGCCTTGAAGGACCTGCTAAACATGACAACCTTCCTCGACCCAAGGTTCCGAACACAGTACATCAGTGCAGAAGAGACCCAGACCATAAAGGAACGAGTGACCTCTGAGTTGATGGAAATTCAGCAGCAGCAGCGCCAGCCTGCAGCACAGCGATGGAGACGGCTAGCCTGGATGTGGACTGTCCACCTGCAGCTAAAGCCAAGAAGAAAACATTGGCCAGTTTCTTCAAGGGCAGTGCAGCTGCAGACACAGCAGCAGGAACATCAGCGGCACCAGTATCGTCAACACAGTTTGATCCCATGGTACAGTGTAGAGAAGCAGTGGCTACTGAACTCAACACTTACATCTACATGCCCTGTATCGACCAGGAAGAAGATCCACTGAAATGGTGGAAGTGCCACAAAATAAACTTCCCTTGGCTGTGCAAACTAGCACAGAAATATCTGTGCATACAAGCAGCAACAAACTCCAGAGCTACAGTGGAATTAAGCATTCACGCACTTCCCTCAGGGAAATCCTGCGGAACGCTTCAACAGGACAATTTTGAGTATGTTACGCACACTGGAAGAGACTCAGAAATCAACCAGAAAAACTATAACCAGCGTGTATGGAGCTCTGTCCTTGAACCCAGAGATCATGTTCTGGTAAGGAACCTATCAGCTAGAGGCGGCCCAGGAAAGCTGCGTAGCTATTGGGAAAACCAGACGCATGTCATCAAAGGAAGAAGAGGCCCTGATAGTCCAGTATACGTGGTCGAACCTCTGGAAGGGAAAGGGAGAACACGAGTGCTGCATCGAAATCTTCTATTACCTTGCCCCTATCTGATTGACAAGCCAAACACCAACAATACTCACCTGAAAGAGAAAGAGAGAAAAAACAAGGCGGAGAAAATCACAAAAAACAAGAGACAAAAACATGATACTCACCTGACTAATACAGACAGCTGCAGTGAAGATGAATACAGCATTTGGACAACAGAGAGGAGAGAAGGACCTCACCTCAATGTCGAAGCAGAGGAATTTCATCCCAGGACAGAGGTACAGAGTAAGGAACCTGAAAATGCACCTGTGTTCGAGGAGAATCTGGAAGAAATGGCTTGCTTCAGATATTTTAGCATGTTTGTCCCAACCTGTAAACCTGCAAGATAAAATACACAAAGCTTGCTTAGACACACACACACGGTTAAAAACAACACATCTTTATTCATATTTATGCTTGTTTTCAGCTTGCTTCAGATATTTTGGCATGTTTGTCCCAACCTGTGAACCTGCAAGATAAAATACACAAAGCTTGCTTAGACACACACACACTGTTAAAAACAACACATCTTTATTCATATTTATGCTTCTTTTCAGCTTGCTTCAGATATTTTGGCATGTTTGTCCCAACCTGTAAACCTGCAAGATAAAATACACAAAGCTTGCTTAGACACACACGGTTAAAAACAACACATCTTTATTCATATTTATGCTTCTTTTCAGCTTGCTTCAGATATTCTCTTTCTCGCTCTTTCCTCTGTACTGAGGTGAGATAAGAGGGAGTTACAGTACACCACCCCAAATACAAACGCTCTTTCCTCTGTACTGAGGTGAGATAAGAGGGAGTTACATTAGGACACCACCTCAAATACAAATGCTCTTCCCTCTGTACTGAGGTGAGATAAGATGGTAAATGGTCTGCATTTATATAGCGCTTTTATCCAAAGCGCTTTACAATCAGTAGGTAGTCTACATTCACCCATTCATACACCAATGGCGGCAGGCTACCACGCAGGGTGCCTACACACCATCGGGAGCAAGGAGAGTTAAGTGTCTTGCCCAAGGACACAACGACAGCAGCTGGGAGGGAGCGGGGATCGAACCGCCAACCCATGCGTCATTGGCCGACCCGCTCTATTTCCTGAGCTAAAGCAAACAAAACGCTCTTTCCTCTGTACTGAGGTGAGATAAGAGGGAGTTACATTAGGACACCACCTCAAATACAAACGCTCTTTCCTCTGTACTGAGGTGAGATAAGATGGAGTTACATTAGTACACCACCTCAAATACAAACGCTCTTCCCTCTGTACTGAGGTGAGATAAGAGGGAGTTACATTAGTACACCACCTCAAATACAAACGCTCTTCCCTCTGTACTGAGGTGAGATAAGATGGAGTTACATTAGTACACCACCTAAAATACAAAACGCTCTTTCCTCTGTACTGAGGTGAGATAAGATGGTGTTACATTAGTACACCACCTCAAATCCAAACGCTCTTCCCTCTGTACTGAGGTGAGATAAGATGGAGTTACATTAGGACACCACCTCAAATACAAAACGCTCTTTCCTCTGTACTGAGGTGAGATAAGAGGGAGTTACATTAGTACACCACCTAAAATACAAAACGCTCTTTCCTCTGTACTGAGGTGAGATAAGATGGAGTTACATTAGTACACCACCTCAAATCCAAACGCTCTTCCCTCTGTACTGAGGTGAGATAAGATGGAGTTACATTAGGACACCACCTCAAATACAAACGCTCTTCCCTCTGTACTGAGGTGAGATAAGAGGGAGTTACATTAGTACACCACCTAAAATACAAAACGCTCTTTCCTCTGTACTGAGGTGAGATAAGATGGAGTTACATTAGTACACCACCTCAAATCCAAACGCTCTTCCCTCTGTACTGAGGTGAGATAAGATGGAGTTACATTAGGACACCACCTCAAATACAAATGCTCTTTCCTCTGTACTGAGGTGAGATAAGAGGGAGTTACATTAGGACACCACCTCAAATACAAACGCTCTTTCCTCTGTACTGAGGTGAGATAAGATGGAGTTACATTAGTACACCACCTCAAATACAAACGCTCTTCCCTCTGTACTGAGGTGAGATAAGATGGAGTTACATTAGTACACCACCTCAAATACAAACGCTCTTCCCTCTGTACTGAGGTGAGATAAGAGGGAGTTACATTAGTACACCACCTAAAATACAAAACGCTCTTTCCTCTGTACTGAGGTGAGATAAGAGGGAGTTACATTAGTACACCACCTAAAATACAAAATGCTCTTTCCTCTGTACTGAGGTGAGATAAGAGGGAGTTACATTAGTACACCACCTAAAATACAAAACGCTCTTTCCTCTGTACTGAGGTGAGATAAGAGGGAGTTACATTAGTACACCACCTAAAATACAAAACGCTCTTCCCTCTGTACTGAGGTGAGATAAGAGGGAGTTACATTAGTACACCACCTAAAATACAAAACGCTCTTTCCTCTGTACTGAGGTGAGATAAGAGGGAGTTACATTAGTACACCACCTAAAATACAAACGCTCTTTCCTCTGTACTGAGGTGAGATAAGAGGGAGTTACATTAGTACACCACCTAAAATACAAAACGCTCTTTCCTCTGTACTGAGGTGAGATAAGAGGGAGTTACATTAGGACACCACCTCAAATACAAACGCTCTTTCCTCTGTACTGAGGTGAGATAAGAGGGAGTTACATTAGTACACCACCTCAAATACAAACGCTCTTCCCTCTGTACTGAGGTGAGATAAGATGGAGTTACATTAGGACACCACCTCAAATACAAATGCTCTTTCCTCTGTACTGAGGTGAGATAAGAGGGAGTTACATTAGGACACCACCTCAAATACAAACGCTCTTTCCTCTGTACTGAGGTGAGATAAGATGGAGTTACATTAGTACACCACCTCAAATACAAACGCTCTTCCCTCTGTACTGAGGTGAGATAAGATGGAGTTACATTAGTACACCACCTCAAATACAAACGCTCTTCCCTCTGTACTGAGGTGAGATAAGAGGGAGTTACATTAGTACACCACCTAAAATACAAAACGCTCTTTCCTCTGTACTGAGGTGAGATAAGAGGGAGTTACATTAGTACACCACCTAAAATACAAAACGCTCTTTCCTCTGTACTGAGGTGAGATAAGAGGGAGTTACATTAGTACACCACCTAAAATACAAAACGCTCTTTCCTCTGTACTGAGGTGAGATAAGAGGGAGTTACATTAGTACACCACCTAAAATACAAAACGCTCTTTCCTCTGTACTGAGGTGAGATAAGAGGGAGTTACATTAGGACACCACCTCAAATACAAACGCTCTTTCCTCTGTACTGAGGTGAGATAAGATGGAGTTACATTAGTACACCACCTCAAATACAAACGCTCTTCCCTCTGTACTGAGGTGAGATAAGAGGGAGTTACATTAGTACACCACCTAAAATACAAAACGCTCTTCCCTCTGTACTGAGGTGAGATAAGAGGGAGTTACATTAGTACACCACCTAAAATACAAAACGCTCTTTCCTCTGTACTGAGGTGAGATAAGAGGGAGTTACATTAGTACACCACCTAAAATACAAACGCTCTTTCCTCTGTACTGAGGTGAGATAAGAGGGAGTTACATTAGTACACCACCTAAAATACAAAACGCTCTTTCCTCTGTACTGAGGTGAGATAAGAGGGAGTTACATTAGGACACCACCTCAAATACAAACGCTCTTTCCTCTGTACTGAGGTGAGATAAGAGGGAGTTACATTAGTACACCACCTCAAATACAAACGCTCTTCCCTCTGTACTGAGGTGAGATAAGATGGAGTTACATTAGTACACCACCTCAAATACAAACACTCTTTCCTCTGTACTGAGGTGAGATAAGAGGGAGTTACATTAGTACACCACCTCAAATACAAACACTCTTTCCTCTGTACTGAGGTGAGATAAGAGGGAGTTACATTAGTACACCACCTAAAATACAAAACGCTCTTTCCTCTGTACTGAGGTGAGATAAGAGGGAGTTACATTAGTACACCACCTCAAATACGCTCTTCCCTCTGTACTGAGGTGAGATAAGAGGGAGTTACATTAGTACACCACCTCAAATACAAACACTCTTTCCTCTGTACTGAGGTGAGATAAGAGGGAGTTACATTAGTACACCACCTCAAATAGTCATCAATGCACAGTGTTAGATTTAGCTGGTAGAAGTCATCAATGCACAGTGTTATATTTAGCTGGTAGAAGTCATCAATGCACAGTGTTAGATTTAGCTGGTAGAAGTCATCAATGCAGTGTTAGATTTAGCTGGTAGAAGTCATCAATGCACATAGTGTTAGATTTAGCTGGTAGAAGTCATCAATGCACAGTGTTAGATTTAGCTGGTAGAAGTCATCAATGAAATATACAGCACACAATGCACTGCATGGAAGCGAATATGAAATATACAGCACAATGCACTGCGCAATATAAGTACTAGGGGTGTGCCGATTAATCGTTTTTTAGATGCATCGCGATGAGTCACGTGACGATTAAAATCAATTCACAATGTTCGATTATAGATTTGCAAAAAATTGCAAAAAAAAAAAAAAAAACATTTTTTTTTTGCTTTATTTGCAAAAAATACGGTATTTCGCCCGGAAAGCAGTTCCTTAACTGTAAAACGAGACCAAAACCGAAGTAATGGAAACCGGAATCACTGAAGAAAGCATGCAGGGTGGCTGTAACATGTGATGCGTGGATAATGGAGGTACATTTGTTTGACTTTAATTAATGGATACTGACAAATATACCTTGCTTAAAAAAAATCCTGTTTGGTGAAAAAGATTTATCGAAAATCATGATTAATCGTAATAATCGTAATAATCATTTAATAATCGAATCGTAGCACCCTTAATCGTAATCGAATCGAATCGTGAGGTGCCTAAGGTGGCACACCCCTAATAAGTACCTTGGTTTGTTGTTTGTTCCTTGATGAACATATGTCTTTTTGCATGGCTCTTTGCAATAACATGTGACTTGAAGGAGCTCTCCGCTACAGACCCTTAAGTTTGTGTTTTTAAGGTGGATTCTCAGCTACAGACCCTTAAGTTTGTGTTTTTAAGGTGGATTCTCAGCTACAGACCCTTAAGTTTGTGTTTTTAAGGTGGATTCTCAGCTACAGACCCTTAAGTTTGTGTTTTTAAGGTGGATTTTATCCGTTTGATTTTGTATACAGTTTTAGGAATACTTTGTGCACAAGGTGAGGGGGATTACAGCTGCAGCTCTCCTTGTTTTGAATGGTTTATCTGACAGACTAACATAATGCAGGCTGCTGCTCAGGATCACCTACAGGAAGCGCTGAGTAATCTCAGGTCTGATCATTGGATAATTGTTGTGCAATTCTGCTCAGGATCACCTATAGGGGTGGGACAAAATATCGATACTCACGCTATCGCGATAGTTGAAACAGTTTCAAGTCGACGTTTATGTTTGTAGTTGAAACAAAAACATAAATACTGTAGGCTACATGAATGGAAATGTTTGATCATTAATATCTACTTTTAGAAATTATATAGGTAGGTAATATAGGTTTTCTTGTTTTAATAATAATAATAAAAAGACTTAATGTGTAACTTTTCCTCCGTGGTATCGAAAATGGTATGAGTGGGTGAGTGAACTCTGAGAGAGTTCATGTCAATTCTGCTAATAAATACATAATACCTGATTCTTGCCTTTTATGGGTATTTTTTTCTCTTCAGTTACACAGATATCGTGATATATCGTAGGTTAAATTTCTTCCAATATATCGATTATCGCAGAATCGCTGTATCGTGATAATATCGTTATCGAGGGCCAAGTATCGTGACCATATCGTATCGTGAGTTACTCCACGATTCCCACCCCTAATCACCTACAGGAAGCGCTGAGTAATCTCAGGTCTGCAACCACACCTCTCCAGGGCAACATACCCTCTCTCAGCTACAGTCTTATTCACAGTGGCTGGCCAGCTCAGCCCAGGCTGTGAACAATTCACAGGTTTAAACGGTTTCGGTGGCTAGTAATAGCCACAAACAACAGCGTAACGAGTCAGAACCGGCCGGCCCCATGCAAAATGGTCAAACCGGGCCCTGCTCATACATACAAAACCTGGTGTCGGCGCACCATAACAGATGACAACTAACATTCGGTGACGGCGCACCTTGACAGGCAAATTGCAATACATTTTCGCACCAGAAATT
Source organism: Poromitra crassiceps (assembly GCF_964638095.1). Lineage (NCBI taxonomy): Eukaryota > Metazoa > Chordata > Actinopteri > Beryciformes > Melamphaidae > Poromitra > Poromitra crassiceps. The sequence continues at coordinate 6,747,520 of NC_139626.1, read as the reverse complement.
AAAACATATTGGTGAAGGAACACCAGCGGATCCCACGGATCCACCCGTGAAAACAGTGTGAAATGCAAAGAAAACAAGTCCGGCGGACTTGGGTGTATCCAATTCAACATTCAACAACAGAGAAGAGAAGGATACCACTTTTTTGCTGACCAAGTACAAGTACGAGTACTGACATCTGGGTACTTGCCGATACCGAATACCGATACAGAGTACTTAATTCGTGGTCGACAACGTGTTTTTGTTAGACCGTATGGTTAATTAAAAGATAACTTTTCAAGATTATGGGTTTTAGTGATTTTCTTTAGTATTATTATCTGCAGAAGTAGGCTACCTAGTTTTCGCAAGACCACAAAAAATTTGCATAATGGGTATCACCTATACTTGATAGTCTCTTCTCTTGATGCCTTATGAAACAAAAGTTTCCCATTAAATAAGGAAATAAGGTTTCCAATTAAATAAAGACATATGCTATGAATCAACCTTTAAACCACATAGCTGTATCTCCTTTGTATTTGTTATGCTGGTCTATTTTCATTCAAACATTAAAATAGAGGTTCCTTGTGTTCTTATGTTCATTATGTTGGGTCTCGTAGTTAGATTACTACTTTAATGTTTATTGTAAAAACAAACTTTATCGTGCTTTTATTTTGAAGGCAAAACCGAAGTGAAATTGTGATAATTGATGCTAAATTCACGGACATTAACGTTACGTTCCACTTTTAAAACGTTAAACTTTAAGGCAGTATGGATTACGGGACACGTAGCACGTATTACAACGATCTGGTAAGCCTTTGCTTGTTCCACAGCACTGTGTTGTCTGCTAGAAGAGCAACTAATGTTAACCTGTACAGAAAGTGTTTTAGCTTGTTGCAGGCTACGCGGCTAACTGCAGAGCTAATCAGTCACAGTGAATAAGCAAGCGAAGCGGTGCAGGCTGTAGCTCACTCATTGATTACTGACCCGATAGCTTTTTATATCTCACAAAGCGCTCCAGGTAGAGATGCAAACAAACAGGCTGTTATAGTGAAGCTTCTCTGCATGCATTAACAGCTGTGTGAGCCTGACGCTGGCTTGCTAGGTTAATGTCACGTTGCATGCCCTAGGTGTAAAGTGGTATCGGGCGCGCGGCCGTGTCAGTATCGGGCAAGTACGAGTACAGCAAATAGGCCAGTATCTCTAATTTATTGTCACAGTGACAACTACTCACGTATTGTCACAGCGACAACTACTCACTCAGTCAGTAGTCAAGGAGGGGGTTGCGTCTTGATCCGCCATGGCGCCTCTTGGAACTCCGAGGGGAAATATAGTCCACTGGCAGGCTGCAGGGATATTCCAATCCTTCTCCAGAGCAGACGACAAAGACGTAGCTCAATCTCCACACGATTTGGCTACACGACGCGGACTACACGCACGAACGTAACAATCGTTATGAGTTTTCCTCTTCTTCTTCTTCTGTTTGGTTTTACGGGGGTTGGCATCCAACATGTTGCATTATGAGCTTTCCTCTCCACAGCACAGTCCACCATCGACATCATAATTATATCTCAATGGTCTACAGCTGTGCCAGCTCGAGCCGGCTCGAGCTCGCTCACCTTTGTAGTAATTTCCGGGAGGTTGGTTTCAGATTACCCGGGTTTTTTTTAGGGCTGTGATTGGATTATGGGACTCTGTGGGTGCCAGAGCCAAAGTGAAACGTCACTTCCTGGGACATGACGTTTCACTTTGGCGTTGTTGACATGAAAAGTTATGTTTTAAATTGACAAAATTAACATTGGCACCCACGTGGCACAATTCAAACGGGATCAAAAAAGTAACGTTATTGTCCGTTCACCGCCATTCATAATTTTTCCAACGCTTGGTACAGGGAGAAAAGCAGGAAGTGATGGGATGACGTCATTCAGATTACTTCTGGCTCGCCCTATGGGCTTGCCTGGGAAGCAGGCGAGAGTCAGCCAATCAGAGGCAGAGAGGGGCGGGTCTTGCCTTCGTCTAGCCTTCGCCATCATGGAAAGAAAAATCGCCTACGGGCAGCGATATTTTTTTCCCATGATGGCGAAGGCTGGAGGCACCCTCTCTGCCTGTGATTGGCCTAGCGTCAAACGTTCATCCAATCACATTCGCTTGGCTATCCTGCGTCTCTTTCTACAGTCTGTGGTCAGACAGACAGCAGTTTCGCTTGCTAGCATGCATGAAGACGCCTGTGTGTTTATGTTTTTGATATAGTCTGGTCCAGGCCCGGCGCTAGGGGCGGGCCTGACCGGGCCGGGCCCCCCCATTCAACAAACTGGCCCCCCCATTCCAAAAAAAAAAAAAAAAAAATTTTGCTAAACGTTTTTCCGTTTTTCTGTTTTAAAGTTTAACATGGAATATGGCTGTCATTAGGCATTGATTAACTGAATGCTATTGCTAACTGTTACTTTGAACATCCATTTGCAATGATTCTGGCTGGATATTAACTACCGGTATTGTAAATTTGTCGCAATGAATGCAATTTGTGCACAATGTGTAAATACACTTAATATTAATTGTTTAGGCCTAATTATTTGTAAAGTCACAACACATTAGAGATGTGTGTAGTTCTTCACAGATTTAGCCTCTTCATTTTGCTCTCAAATGCACCAGGTTGACGAATTTTACTTTAAAATGTACAAAATCTTCTTCCGGGGGAGAATCCCCCCGGACCCCCCTTGGGTAGCTTGGCCCCCCCAAGCTAGTGGCAGGCCCCCTCTGTAACTTGGGTCTGGAGCCGGGCCTGGTCTGGTCTCTGGTTTATATTAATGCTGCCGCTACTCTTGGCAGTGCACCTATGTGGGGACTGCCCCCTAGTCCGATACCTCACGAGTCCGATACCTCACGAGTCCGACACCTCATGGTTTTGGGTTAGGGTCTGGGGGAGGTTAGGTTTAGGCGTGGGGGTGGGAGAGGTTAGGTTTTGGGTTAGGGTCTGGGGGAGGTTAGCCTCTTTTTTCGGACTCGTGAGGTGTCGGACTCGTGAGGTATCGGACTCGTGCCATGGCACCACGTATGTAGCCTACAGACAAATAAAAAAGAAAAGAGAATTGATCAAGGGTTATATAAAAACAGTGGTCAATGCCCATTTAGCCTACTCATTCTAACACAAGAGTGACATGTATTTGAATTGAAATATGTAGGCTATCAGTAGGCTATGTGGTGTTTGCCCAGCCCTTCTTTGGGAAATGCAGCTTTATGGAGTGGGATCACGTGGAGATGGTCTTCCGAAACTTTGATGAGATTTACAGTAAGTAAACATTGTTTCAGATACATGGTGTCATTGTGGAAAAGTGTGTGTGAGTTTGGAAGAGGAGTGCACCACTAGGTGGAGACATGCATCCATAGCAGTGTTGATTTCGTAGACGAAATCATATTATAAGCTGCAGCAGTGATCCTTCTTTATCATCACCAGTAGTTTGAACACGGCTGAGCGAATGTGTCACTGTCTCTGTCTGACAGGTAGACTGTTGGTTCGATTCCCGATGGAGGAGACATATTACAGCACTGCCCTGTCTTTAACATCACCAGCGTAGCGCCTCCTACAGGCAGATACACAGAGCGACACAGCGCCTCCTACAGATCCACAGAAATGGACACTGTGGACAGACTGCAAAGAGATCCAGACATGTCATATACTGAGTCTAGAGCAGTTTTTCAAAAAGTTATTTTTACGCCTAGCAGCAGCCAGTAGGGCAGTCGTTGACATAAAACGTACTTCCGATGTCAGTAAAATTTCAGCTCTCTGTGGTTTTCTGTCTCATAACCCTCAGCTCATGTCTCTGCAGGGGTCAGGGGAGGAGAACAGCCCCCCCCTTAGCTCCAGGTGGTGGCAGCGGAGTGGGAATCGAACCCACAATCTCTGGCCCCGGTGTCTCTGTGTGTATTATTCCTTCACACCACCAGCTGCCCTTCACACTCACAGCTCTTCTCCGGGCACTCTTGTCTCTTCCCTCTGCCTGTCACCATTCAAAACTGACTGAGGCTCGAACCCACGACCGCAAAAGTGGCTGAGGTCTCAATATTGCCGGGCAGCAAGCCTACTCTCTGTGCCACCAAGTCAGACTGATTGAATGAAGTTTTCTCAGGGCTTTAAATGACTCTTTCCTCTGGCTGTCGACATTCAAAACTGACTGAGGATCGAACCCACAAAGGTCACTGAGGCTCAAACCCACATGCTCCAAACTGCTAGACAGCAATCCAACTCTCTGAGCTAGTGGGTCATAGTGATTAAGACTAGAAGATTAGTACTAGTATTAGTAGTTTATAGTTTTCTAAACATCTTTATTTTAAAAGATGAAAAACCCCAGGTGCTTTAGTCCCAAGCTTCAATGCTCCTGGCCAATCCCGGCGCCACAGGGCGTGGTTATTGCTTATCCTATGTGCGAATAGAAATCACGCGTCAGGGTCACGCTGATGTGTTAAAATAGAGGCTCTGACATTGTTGTGCTTGACTGCCGACAGCAGTCCCATCAGCTCTAACCTTGAACTTGTTTCCCCTCACTTTGCATTGTTGAACTTATGTAACGATGTGACTTTCACGTTTCTGGTGATGCTGCTTTCTTGGCCAGGTCTTTCTACAACTGTGTCATGTCGATGGGACCACCAGGTTAAATAAAGGCAGAAAATATGAAGACCAGTGGTATGCAAACTTGCCCTACTATTTATTTTATTATTATTATTATTATTATTATTATTATTATTATTATTATTATTATTATTATTTATATGATTTGTGACTGGTAAAAAAAAATCATCATTAGTCGGGGGAGTTTTTAAACCAAAAACCTCCCAATCAGCACCCAAGGGCAACTGGCTGGCACCCAGCTGTGAGGGATTCATGCTCATGGGTGAATCCTGATCATGTCACTTCTGACATGATGCAAAGTGCATTTGCATTGGGTATGAAATGAATACATGAAATGTAATGTGAGTTTAGCTCACTTTTTCACCTGAGCCTGACTTTGACCTCCCAGCACTTTTACTGTATATCAGAGATGACTTGTCATCGTGCCGAGCTGAACAAGAGTCTCAGTCCTGCCAACACGTGACAACCACCGGGGGAGCTATTCAAGACCCATTGTCTATTAATAGTCATTGTGCAGCATGGGAATGGGTGATACTGATGTCAGGGCGAACCTGTGATTGTATTCCCCTCTCTCTCTCTCTCTGCCTCTCTCTCCCTCCCTCTCCCTCTCTCCCTCTCCCTCTCCCTCTCCCTCTCTCTCTCTGCCTCCCCCTCCCCCTCTCCCTCTCTCTCCCTCTCTCTCTCCCTCCCCCTCTCCCTCTCTCCCTCTCTCTCTCTCTGCCTCTCCCTCCCCCTCTCCCTCTCTCTCTCCCTCTCTCTCTCCCTCTCCCCCTCCCTCTCTCTCTCTCCCTCTCTCTCTCTCTCTCTCTCCCTCTCTCTCTCCCTCTCTCTCCCTCTCTCTCTCTCTCTCTCTCTCTCTCCCTCTCTCTGCCTCTCTCCCTCTCTCTGCCTCTCTCTCCCTCTCTCTCTCTCTCTCTCTCTCTCTGCATTGCAGTGTCTGAAGCTGTCAGGAGAGTAGATGTGCTGGTGCCGGCCCCTGCCTGTCATCTCTGCCCCGTGTGCAGAATGCTGGGACGACACGTGGGTAATATGATACACACTTCACCCTCTTCACCTTCTGAGCGTCTGTCCCGTGACACACACTGATTCGTGAGCTATCCAGGCTGCATTTGGCACGAGACAGAGAATATTGCTTTCTGCTGGTTTTGTTTGTTTGTTTGTTTGTTGTTTTTTTTATGCCCAGGAAAGAGAAAATCCGATACCTTGTTCTTTCCACATCGTGCATCAGGAAATATTTGATATATTGCAGGAAAATATTTTCCTCCTATGACATCATACATCTTAGAATGTGCAACACAGATGAGACAAAAGTAGTGAATAATGAATGGAATGGTGAATTGTGGTGTCTACTGCCTGAACAGAGCTATATGCAAGTAACAGCAGCTGTCACGCTGAATTCTCAAATGCTCTCCATCTATATATAAAATTTAGTTTGTGGGCTCCGTTTGTTTCAAATTCTGTGTTCGGACACAGCTATGCCAGTTTACGTGTGATCGGGCTGAAACCTTCAGTGTGTGTAAAGGGCACCCGTGTGGGTGACCTGACAGAGCCGGATTCTTTAATTAGGCTAATTAGCTAATGATGTGATGTCATCAGTGATGATGTCAAAAGTGATGTCATAATAGGGCACACACAGACACACACATACATACACACACAAGGAGGCATTGTGACATCACTGATGCAATAACATTTAGTGAGCAACACACACACACACACACACACATCCGCGCACGGAAATAGGGGAGGCGAGGCCACCCAGCAGCCGAGCTACGGGCGAGGCCTCGCAGCGGCCAAGCCTAGGCATCGAGCGCGCGAGATGCCTAGTTTCTCTAAAAGTGCAGTGTGACAGTATGACAGGGTATTTAGTTGCATTCAAGTGATGTCTTAGGCTTTTTTTTTTACTGTCTCTCTTAGACCTTCCATTCAGGTTTAACAAGTTCCTAATGAGAACTCATTAAACCTGAATGGAGTTACAGTTACAAATCATTGGACGCTCCATTTAAGGTCATTTAAATGTGTGTGCCATAGGACATATTCCAAAAGCATCCGCACAATGGCTTTCCATTCACTTTCCTCCTACTCCTCTCCTATTATAGTAATGGAGGGGGATGTCTCAGAGTGGAGGCACGATGGGAGGAAATGGCTTATGAAAGGTTTGAAACGTACATCCTGGTGTCATTCTGTGGACTCAGTCTAGTGAGACACATGGTAGCCTGCATTTCACTACATTGCACCATGTGGGGGGAAAAAGGATATGCAATAGAAAAATACAATTACAAAAAAGGAAGGAAATTGAACACCTCCTGATCAAGTTTCCTGGTCTTTCTTCTATGCAATGCAATCTAATAGCTTGGGAAAAATGGCATATTTGGCACAGCTCAATGCATTTTCCAAAGTGACTCACATACATTGTAAAAGTAAAAGACAGAATGTGAAATGCAAAAACCAAGTGGTATAGCTGAAGAAGGTACATGTAGATATAGTAGGCCACACTGATGGATTGTATACTGTGCAGATGGGTTCTACTATCATATATTTACAACTTCTATGTTAATTAGGCTAAGAGGTGATGAATACACTATAGAATGTACCCTGCCTATATTCCCATAGAAGAGTTGTGTATAACTGATACCACTGCCATAGGAACAAACCAAAAAGCTCCTACCCTATAAACCTGTCACATTTCCTTCCCCTTAACATGGGGAGGGGTCTTTGTCAGCCCAAGGACCCCTTGGTTGATAGAGCAAACAGACCCCCTACGATTAAAATAGAATAATATTGTGTGTGTGTGTGTGTGTGTGTGTGTGTGTGTGTGTGTGTGTGTGTGTGTGTGTGTGTGTGTGTGTGTGTGTGTGTGTGTGTGCGTGCGTGCGTGCGTGCGTGCTGCATTTTAAGCGTGGCTTATAATGATAACATTTATAATCCAGCAGTGTGTGCTGCATTATAAATGTTGGTATCAGGTATCATATCAGGATTGGCACTTCTTTTTATTATTAGATTAGATTAAAAAGGCAAGAAGGAGCAAAAGTGTTTCGCATATTACCTCATCAGATTCGCCTTTTAAATCATTTTTGACCAAAGTAATATTAAGTTCTCCCCCCTCTAAATTACATTTTTAACATTTTCACAAACCACTTTGACAAAAATTGGCGGACCCCCTGCAGTACCTCTGTGGACCCTGGGGGTTCTTAATTTCTTAATCATTTGGCCCAGCATGGCTCTGCCTGGCACAGAGTTCCCAAGGGGGGTTAGCCACTGTCTAGACCAGAGTTAAGGCTATTTGTGACCTAGGCCCCATTCCACTAATATATGGTTATTCCTGGCCACACTCCCGGTGTTAGGCTAGTCTAATAGGATTAAAGCCGTGCAGGAGGACGTTGTGTATGTCCCCGATGGACATGGGAGTCAAATAGCTGCAATTCCCTGGATGCTTGACGTACACCGTTGTTACGCAAGATGGATGAGGGGATGGGTTAGGGGGACATAATAGCACATAATGGTCTGACAGTAATAGTTTAATCCGAGTTCATTCGTATTCCCATATGGAATGTATTGGTCTCAGTAATGTATCGTGTCAGCTTGACTCTGATTCACATTAGTATCATGGTGAACCACAAGGCAAAAGTTCAATTCTTCCTTCTAGGAACTTTTTCTTCTTCTTCAATATTTTATTTTACGTTTTCAGAACATGAAAAACAAGAACAAACAGGAAAAAAGAAGAAGAGAGTATATATATATACATACGGTATATATATATATATATATATATATATATATATATATACATACATACATTTTCAACATTACAATGTGGTGCTACCAGTCACGTAAAATGCTTATGTGCTTACAAAAATAAATAAATAAATAAATACTGTGCATGGGATCCACTACAAGTGGTCCATAATAAATCGGCCGGGTCTTCTAGGAACATTCTACTATGTACAGTAGGTTCTCAACTTTTTTTTTTTTTTACACCAAGTACCACCTCAGAAATGACCACCATATGAAAGTATGAGAGGGAGGGAGCCCCGAGTACCACCAGTGGCACCCGTACCACAAGTTGAGAACCACTGTACTATAGTATTATTGAGTCTACATTAGAGTACATCTCTCTTAGAGTTGATATTATGAGATTAATATGTGATAGAGCTTACATCGATTTAAGTAGGTAAGCCTAGATAACAACAAGCCGATGGAGAGTGTCGCTATTGTCCTGATGTTGCCAGGTTTGTTTTCACATCTGGGAACGAGGTCACTCGGGAAACCATTTAAGGGCAGGCACTTTCAGAAAATACCTGGCAGGTGATTGGATGAACCATCTGTCTGTCATTGTTATCACAGGCTCGCTCTCGCTGGCGTCACACCAAAGCCCACCCGTAGCTGCCTCATTGGATGCTGATTGGTGTGAACCATGGGGGGTTCGGATTCAAACCAAGAGATTGGAGCGTGGCAAGATGGATCTGTCATGTGATCGTGATCTCGTGATCTCATGATCTCATGATCTCGCCTCGCAAGGTTGGAATGTCCAGCAATCTTACATGGTTGGATGGTTGGATGGATGGATGGATGGATAAATTGGGGAATGAGGGTATAGTTGTATGACAGACAGAGTGGTACAGCTCATTTCTTGTTCATTTTAGCACATGGTATCACATAGTATTGTATCATTACTTTAAAATCTGCCAAATCAAAGCAAAATCAGTTTGGATGTCAATGGAACTACCTGGTTAAATAAAGATAAACAATTGCAAGATTTTGAACGCAAGGGTCTGACGTCATTTCTGAACCATCTCCTCTAAAGAGTAGCAGGAGTGTAGAGAGAACAGGGCACATGAACATCGACACCAGCTTCAGGCCAACACATGAGCAAATGGAAAGCTTGCAGCATCACGTTGTGGCCAGCTGTCCTCTGTGCATTAATTTGTGTTTAATTTCCTGTTTGATACAGATGCAAGTGAATGAGCGAATCCTTGTGGGAATGAAGTCATTACTTTGCAGCATGTTTGTCTTGTTATCAGCATTGATGGTCGGCTTGTGCCGTGTAGTTCATGGCCACTGAAGCATTGCTGGGTAGTTCATGGCCACTGAAGCGTTGGGGGTTTGAGAGGGTGAAATGATAGTGCTGGGATTTCACTGCGGGAACCCAGATTCTGATGGCACACTGACAGTAGAAGAGTGGAAACAACTGAATAGCAGTCTTTTCCCATCGCGATGTCTGTTCTGAACTACCCGGTTTGGACTGTCTGACCACCTTTGGACCCTCAAACAGTGAAATCTTTGATGGTTGAGAAAGCAACAAAAGACGCTGCGCTGGCCCATGAGAGACTGGAGCATGGCTGGGATGAACAAAGAGGGCACTATGGGTGCCTCGTTTGGGAGACCAGGCCCCCGAATACCAGATCTGATCCGCATGGGTTCCTCTTCACAACCTTGGCCAGGATTCCTGCGTTCTCCTCTGTGAAATCCAGTTTTTGGTCCATCATGTACACATAATGACAGAACTCAGATATTTTTTAACTCAATGTCCAGGAATTCCCTTGTAAAATGTAAAAGTAAAGTTTGACAAATATAATTTCATCTAGGGCAAGACCTCAGTCAAAGAGTATTTCTACAGTTAGTCTGGTTAAAACCATTCTGTTTCGCTCTACCTTTCAGTCTGGACTCCAAGTCGTCCACAGTAATATCAGTGGGCGGGAGTACTAGCCTTGACAGATAACTCCTTCAGCCAATCATCATCGCCGAATCCAGTCTTTCAGCCAATCAGCGTCGGATCCAGTCAAATCCAAATCCACTTGGAAGAACCGCAAAAACATATTTTCTGCAGAGAAACTCCGCTGGTACATACTCTTGTTCTAGTTTAATTGTTGGTAGGACTATTTCTGCAATAACTGCACTTACGGGTGTGTCAACTCGACAACGTTATTGCTCATTGCTTCGGGAGTCGCGGAGCCATGGGAGCAGCCATTACTGGTTTGCCAGCGGCATCCCTGATTGGCCGGTTACGATATTTGGCCCATGCACTTTGTCATTTCTGGAGGCTGGAGGCTAGACGGTCCCACAGAACAAAACAAATGTGAGTTCACGTGTCCGGATGCTTTACCAGGCTAACAATGCGTATGACAACATTTAAAATTCAATTTAGTATCATTTTTGAGATTGAAAACTTCTGACTTTGCTGTCGAAAACTCCACCCATCTCATATAGGCATAGACCTATCTGTTTGCAAATATTACTTGACCCAAGTCTGTCTGGAAGACAATTATGGGTTTTCATTATGATGTATGTCTTCAGATAAAGGTATTAGTTACTAGGGCTGTGGCGATTCACTTATCTCCCGATTCGATACTATCACGATTCTTGGGTGCCGATTCGATTTATATTGCGATTCTTAAGTATTGCGATTCTACGATTATTGCGATTCGATATTACGATTTATTGCGATTTTTGTTTATTTTTTTCTTTTATTTTTTCAGTTTGTTTGCTTTTTTACACTAGATTAGAACATGGTAAAAGTTGAATCATACACTAGAGACTGTATATTATATATCATGAGTAGGGCTGGGCGATATAGTTAAAAACAGGGGCGGACTGGGATCATAATTCAGGCCGGGCATTAGATACCAAGCAGGCCAGGCCGATATGGGCCAACGCGCGTGAAATTTGGGCCGTTTGAAGCCAGATTTGGGCCGTTTGAAGTCCAATTTTACAATGAGATGCACCCACTTTAACCCTGAAGTGTAATTATTACTTCAGACTAACTAATAAAGTAATAAAACCACTAGTAAACCAGTAGGCGGCGCCTGGCCTGCTGTTCAGTGAGTGGCCTGACTGCAAGCACCCAAAAAAAAATTTTTTTTTTTTTTTTTTTTTTTTTAATTTGCGATTATCGATTCTGGAATAAAAGATCGATCCAAAAAATCGTGACATTAAAAATCGCGATACTTAGGTGAATCGATTTTTCCCCCCACCCCTATTAGTTACTCTCTGTTGTGTTCAAGTGGCTCACAAATGTTTATTTATGCCAGACCCAGGAGGGCCAGCCTAGAAGAGCCTTAGGGGCTTACTGACTGACTGACTGACTGACTGACTGACTCCCCATTGTTGAGCAGCAGCAGGCAGCTGAATGAAGCCTGTGACACAGGTGAATGTAATCACCTGTAATCAACTAGTTGAGCCGACGGGATCTTTAATGAGCACAGAGTCAGGACCTCGGTTTAACATCTCATCCGAAGGACGGTGCAGAGTCCCTGTCTCTGCCCTGGGGCATTGGGGGAGATTATTCCTGAGACCAGAGGGGAAGAGGGGAACAGCACCTCCTACTGGTCCTCCAACACCACTCCCAGCACCAGTCTCCCATCCAAGGAGTATCCTAGGCCAGACCTGCTTAGCTTCCCCGCATGAAAGCCAGTAATGTAATGCCGGAGTCACTGGTGCTGACGCGAAGCTATGGCAGCACTGCATGCTGTAATGGTGCTCGGGTGACAAGGCGTTTCCTCAGAGGCAGCCAGCCACTCCAGAGTCATCTGTTCCGCCATGAGCCCCGCTATCACGTGCGCTCTCACTGTCACGTGCAACCTGGCAGACCCCCCGCCACCCCTCTTTACAGCTGACCGGGCGCCCAGGGGAGAGGCAGGGTCGCTAATATACAGCACTGCTGCTGCCACACCACAGCGTCCCTCTGCAGCCATTATTGAAGTGACAAGTCTCCCGGGGAGGAGAGAGAGCACTCGCATATTATTTTTTTCACACCCTCTCTCTCTCACTCACTCACACATGTAATGGAGTCATGATTCATCACTAAAGCAGGCTGTATTGTCAACAAAAGCCACGTGCGGAGAGACGGTACACAGTAGCTTCAATGCGGGTTTCACTTGATTTAAAGCAGGACTGTTTAGTCCTGCTTTAGTCCTCCCCAGTCCTCCCCAGATTTCTGGCAAAACGGTATTCTACTTGATTTGAAAATTCTGCAGACAAGATGGCCGCCTATAGTCCCTTGTACCCTGGCAGAATTCCTAGCCCATAAACGAACTAATAACTTGGCCAATAAGTATGTAATGTACAAAATAAAACAAACAGTAATGTCTTCATTTGATGTAGAATGCAGAGGACATGTAACTGGTTCGTTAAACTCGCATTCCAGGAATATTGTATTTACCACAATGCTCCACGTTAACGTAGTTGGCTCGTGCCTCAGAGAGCCTCGTTGTCCTAGAATCCCCTCGCTTAGCGCCAGAACACACTCGATTTGGGGGCGAACCACGCCAGGATTGGCCCACGCCAACGCCAGTGCCCAGAACTGTCAAATCAAATCATCGACAGAGATGCTATGGCCCGCCTCCCAGTATTGTTTGTGTATCAGAGATAGATAGATAGATAGATAGATAGATAGATAGATAGATACATAGATAATGTTATAAATATAGCCACGTTATAAACAACAAACTAACACTGGTGGTCCGTATGGAAACAGTGTTACTCGAAACAGTTAAAAGTGATATAAATTTGGTAATTCGGTGGCATTTTACTGCCATGTTGCAACCCTCTTATGCCTCTGGCATGAACTACAGTAATAATCACATGAAGAAAATATTCACATGAGTGGGAAAGGGGGGAGTACGCCGTGACGTCAGGTTGTACCATTTTGGAGGGCAAAAAAAAGCAGGGTTGAACCCATAGAGGGCACTTATGCAGCTGAAAATGATAAAGATTGTAGAATATTATAAATTTGGTCTCAAATGTGGAAATTTTGACCAGAATTCTTCACACACCACCCCAAAAGCCATTGGTTAAAAGCTGGAAAAAAAGTGTTTTGGGGTTTAGTCCTGCTTTAAATGCATTGTATTGTCACGATCTGCTCCTCGGTTATCGAACACTTCCCCTCCTTTCCTCATGTGCCCTGCAGTCACCTGTGTATCTACCGCGTCTCTCCCTAGTCTTGTCTTCTCCCAGGCCCTGTAGCTCCTCCCCAACCTTCTGCTTTCTCTCCACCTGCACCACACCTGTTTGCCATCAGCCAGTTAGTCCTGTGACTTTTGTTCCACCTTCACCTGCCTGCCATCAGCCTATCCGCTCCCAGAAGCCTATCCGCTCCCAGACTCATGCCATCCAGCCAGCTGTTCACTGTTTCGCATTAGTCTCGTGTGTATAGTGTCTGTGCTCCCTTGTAGTGTTTGTCAGATCATCTGCGTTGTTTTCGTGTACCTGCCAGATCTTGGATGCTCTGTTCCTTTCGCCTGCCAGCCTGTTTGGGTTGTTTGCTTTTTTAGTATTGTTTTCTGTAGCTACTACTGCCTCCGTTTCAGACAAAAAGGCTGTTGATGAAAGTCCAAAGGGACTATTAGAAAATGCATCTCATGAGCAAGCAAGCTTTAGTCAGCATATAGAATCACCCCATAAACATCTTTGATCTTCATATCTAAACTGCACATCCAGTCCAGAGCTGTGTAGCTCTGTGCCTCAGACTCTGAGCCTCATGAGCTCAGACTCTTGAGGCATGTCTGCCTTTAGACGTCAGTAATAATGGGGATTAAAAAGCTGTTTGTGTCCATTGGGTACATGCTGCTCATGTACACCCCACTGACACACACCAGATGGGGTTCTGGGTAATCCCAACGGGGGATCAGGAACTGTGTGTGCGTGCGTGCGTGCCTACGTGAGCAGGGACTTTACAAGGAATTAATTGCAGCCAAATTAGGGTAAAATATAATAACAACAGGGGTGCTATGATATATTTTAAGGAATAAATCTGTCGGCCACAACTGGAATGAAAAGATGATATCCAGATAAATAAACAATACAGACTATGGAGGACAAGGTTGCTGGATTTCAGGAGCAACAGCAGTTTGCAAACATTTGTACTTGCATTTGGTAACTGTTGTATTGTATTTACAATTGAATTGTATTTAAAAATGCAACAGAACCTTTTGGAGTAAATATATCAGAACATTATGCATGACTTCAAAAGCAAGAACACGAGAAGAGAGAGAAGAAAAACGTGATTGGACCCTTGAAGACTCCATTTGGAAGCCTAAAGCGTGAAATCACCTATGAAGTCATTTTTATAGCCCCCTACAGCTGAACAAGTGAATTGTTTGGAAAAGGTTTGGCCTGAATGTTTAAAATATACAAATACACAGCCCATAATTTCCTCGAGGTTCCCTTGAGCAATCCATCACCCCTTGCCAAGAGTCTGCAGAGAAACAAGTGCATTTATGAATATGTATAAACGCTCCCTGAGGCGATATACCTTATTCATGCGAAAATGATTAGTGTCTGTAGGCGGTGGCCAAGGACATATAAAAGAGACTACAGTATTAGATCCATGTGTTTAGTTGTCGTGTAGGGTCACCTTGGAGCTAAAGGCAATGGTTGATGGTGATGCAACCCCACACGAGCCCCACCCTGTGTGAAAGAGTCTGCTGTGTCACAACTAAGAAAAAGGGCCTTGGTGTGTGTAAACGCATGGGCTCTTTCTCTTGTCTGCACCTATAGACTCTAGGGTGAAGCACTGCACTGTGCGTGACTCAGTGAATAAGCTCATCAGTTTTTTGACCTATTAAGCTTTAGTTTCGCCTGTGAATCCTTTCCCATCCATTCAGTGCTATAGGCTGGGCTCTTAAGTGACGGCCGAGTGGCAGCTTTATGGCCTTTTGGGAAGGAAAGCTAGACGAACTACGGTAATCCACCCCTCCCACAAACATCGTCCCCTTTCAACCCTCAGACCTTGACTCTGCTGCTGCCTGTCTGCATGCTGCGGTGCTAACACCCACTCTTCACTGCACCCCCCCCCCCCAACCCCCCATATCCTCAGCAATGACAGCAAAGTCAATTTTCTTGAAATCCTCTATCGGTGCGAAACCTAAGAGGTTTTCACACCGATTCGCATCAATATTATTAGCCATGGTTTCAGGAAGAAAGAGTGAGACCGAGAAGGAAATAGCAACAGTGGGGGAAGAAAGAGAAGGAGACAGACATGGAGAGAGAGAGAGAGAGAGAGAGAGAGAGAGAGAGAGAGAGAGGGAGAGAGAGAGAGAGAGAGGGAGGGAGAGAGAGAGAGAGAGAGAGAGGGAGAGAGAGAAAGAGAGAGAGCGGGAGAGAGAGAGAGAGAGAGAGAGAGAGAGGGTGGTCACAGGATCCCAGTATATTGATCCGAGTTGCTTTTCTAATCTGCCTGCCCCCTCGGTAACCTCGGCTGGATCGGACATCCAACCACAAAAGCAATCTGACCCCTAAAGGTCACCCTTTAGGGGCTGCTGCTGCCTTGAGGTTGCCGTGGTGATAGAAAATCACTTCTACTCTGGGCCCAGTTGGATGTCTTCAGACGCATGTTAGATTTGTGGCCCGTACACCAGGGGTTAGGCGAAGATGTAGTCTCACATCATTGTTTTGCTTTTATTTATGAGGACGATTATTATTATTATTATTATTGTTATTGTTGTTGTTATTATTGTTATTCTGATTATTATTATTAGGGGTTCAAGCCCTGAAGAGGCTGGAATCTATTTACTTTCTCTGAACACTTTTTTCTGTTTATTGAAGAATGCAATTTTCCAGATTGGTTGATGGTTGAGCATATAACAGAGTTGTTTATTTTCTTCTCATGTGCACTATTGATTCATATATTAAATTAATGTTTATTCAGGCCCTATGTATTGAAGTGATGCATCAATTCAAGATGCATTGAGATGCATCGATAATGGTTTCATCATTGCATCGTAGCCCTCTGAATCAGAATTGGATGGAATCGTGAGGTGTCTAGAGATTCCCACCCCTACTGTTTACTGACCTGTGGAGCTGCATCCCAGAGAGAGAGAGACAGACTGGACATCTATGAAAACATCTGAATGTTTTTATCATTTTCATCATTTTTTTATCAAGTCGGTCTGAATGTTTTTATGATTTTTATAAATTGATTTCATCATCTAATAAACGAAAAGCTAAACTAAACCCTCGCTGTGTGGTTTTGGTGTTTTGCGGTAAGAGTGGCTCTCCTTTTGACTTTGACCGGCTAGTGTGGCTCTCATGGGGAAAGATAGTGAGGATCACTGCTTTAGATGAACATTTCTTTAGAGGCACGATAGCACCTTTTCTGAGTGCAGATAAGCCGAGCTCTAATACATGTCTGGATTCTGTTTTTAATTCATTTCCCAGTTTTAGAACGTTTGCCTGTTGCTTATTGGATGATTGACACTTCCACAGGCCTGCAGTGTGTCTCCGCTGTAGCAAAACTCCCATCGTGATGCTAATTTATTCAGGAGACAGCTGCTGTGTCGAGATGACTCTGCAAAAGGCATCGTGGAAAGTTTTTAATGAGCTCACCGGTGTGAATAATGTGGACACTGAGGCCAAAGGAGTCAGGATTGTACGAAAATGTGTGTGTGTGTGTGTCTGTGTGTGTGTGTGTGTGTGTGCGCGCGCGTGTGTGTGTGTGTGCACGCGCGTGTGCTCGTGCGTGTGCGTGCATGCGTATGTGCGTGTTTGTTTCCATGTGGTAGACATGTATCGTCTTGCCATGTGTGTGTACACACTGTGTGTGTGGCGAAGAGGTCACTGACCTCGTAGAATCCTGATTGACCATCTACTAGTTGACGCTCCAACCTGGTACCTCAGTTCTTGGAGGGTTTCCTGGAGGACCTTCCTCCTCAGGTTGACTAGCAGAGTGATCTTGGCCGTTGGGTGATAAGTGTTGGTCGTTTCTAGCATGCGTTGTCTCAGGCGTGCCCTTCACGACACGATGGAGGTCCCACGTACCCATATCCCGCTGGCCAACTGGATGGTTGTGATGGTTGTGTTGGCCAGCACCTCCTGTAAATGTCTTCTCGGCGGTTTCCCAGAAGAGCGATGCGTAAGCAGCACACAAGTCGTCCGGCTCCTTACTTCCAGGATGGTGGTCATCGTATCCGATATGGAGTTGAAGTCCTCTTCGGTAGCTGCTCTTGGGTGATGCTCTTGGCATGTGGTCTACGTTGTCAGACTGAGTGTACTCACGTACTAAACTGGCAAGCCTCTACGCCTGCTAAAGTAGATGTGGTCATAACCGATGATGTCATATATTGCTGATTATGACATCGTAGATGATTACGGCGTTATGACATCACCGGTCTCGGCGAGACGTCACGTTGCACTCTCATTGTGATCTCATCGCTGCTTGCGCTATCCATTGTGATGACATCGGTGATGATGTCATCATTCGCGATAGTTCCAGGGAGCTGGCTGGATCCACCCACTGTTAATGAACCCACTGCTCAACACAAGGACTTGCTATTATACACACTCCCTTTAAAAAGAGAGGGTTGCACATTCTCCATCTAAATGCTCGTATAGCTTAAGTCAAACTGATGAACATATTGCTAGAGAAAGCAAAGCTGCTCTTATTGTAGTTACTGAATCATGGCTAGATAATAGCGTGACTGAGTGAGAGATTCAAATCATAAGTGATGTTAGTATTCGTAACGATAGGAATAGAGGTGGGGCGGAGTCTGCATGTCCATCCGCAGTGATATGGCCCACAGTTTGATGAAAGACCTGCAACGGGAGGAGCTTGAAACAGTTTGGGTTCAGATTCTCCTTCCCAAGTCCAAACCTGTTATCGTCCAGCAAGGCAAAACAAATTCTATGAATTATTAGAACAATGTTGTGTGTATCCTGTGATCATTTCATGGAAACTGAGAATATTTTAATTGGAGACTACAATACAAACGTGGACACTCTATTAGAAAAAGCAGTACAGTGCAACATCTTCAGCAGGCGTGTCCAAAGTCGGGCCCGGGGCCTTTTTTTTCTTTTTTTTCCACCGTTATTTATACAGGGGGAGTCTCACTGAGAGCAATGCTCTCTTTTTCAGGAGCACCCTGTTTACATTCACACACACATTCATACCTGGAAGCTGACCAGTGCAACCACAGTCTGATCTGTTGGCCACTGAGCAGCTGGAGCAGTTGGGGTTAAGGGCTTTGCTCAAGGGCACCTCAGTGGTGGAAATGAGGGAGGGGCAAGCGCTGCCTTTTCACTTTCCCCACCCAGATTTATCCTGCCCGTCCCGGGGATTGAACCGACAACCTTCCGGTCACAAGCTCGCTTCTCTAACCGTTGGGCCACCACCACTGCCCAAAATTGGGCAATTGTGGCCCGCGGACGGATTTTAAGCGGCCCTCGGCTTGTCTCTCAAAATATACTTACTATATGTGGCCCTCCACACAGTATTGGTTAATTAAGCAATATATTCACATGATCTAATCTGGCCCGCATTCAAAAATTGTGGACCCCCCCTGATCTACAGTGATGATACTGTATGTGCACAGCCTCAGGTGCTTCAACCCTGTGATCTGATCTACAGTGATCTGATCTACAGTGATGATACTGTATGTGCACAGCCTCAGGTGCTTCAACCCTGTGATCTCCAAATTGCTGAGGCAGATCTATATAAATGCCATTCACTGACACAAGGCATTCACACACATGTGCCATGGCAATGCACACACACACACACACACACACACACACACACACACACACACACACACACACACACACACACACACACACACACACACACACACACACACACACACATTTATCACCATCATTCCCAATAGTGTTGTGATCCCCCACTCACAACCACCTCGCCACTAATTGATGTAATTACGATGTCAGCAGCTGGCAGACTAGAAGGTGGGAATCAAGTCAATGGATTGTGACCTGTGTGGGGTGGGGGAGGGGCAAGGAGGGGGGGGGGGGGTTCCATCGCCTCATTCGCTGACTCAGCCAATAGTAGAGGGGAAGGGTCAGGACATTCGAATTTAACTCTATTTGGATCATCAAACCCAATAAATGTCCAAACTCAACAATACTTCAGAAGTATCGTGAGTCAAAATCTCAGTATATTCAAACTGTGAATAGGTTTCCATTGATTAATTGCTAGTAACACAATTTTTCAACCACATTTTTGAACATAAAATAAATTGGCTAAATTTGGCTAAGCATGACCCTTATGGGTCAAGGCTCAGCCCGACCGAAACTCAAGCAATTACGGTAGCTAAAAAAATTCAGATCAATCTTTCAAAAACCTATTTTGTTCTAGGTGGGTCCCACTGGGCCTAATAGACCCTTCTCACGGGGGCCATTTTGTGTCGAGAAGCCAGGGTAAACACAGGTGCAAGCAAAACACTAATGAGGGTTTCCAACTTCCATGATTGGAATTTGGAAACCCTCATTAGTGTTTTGCTTGCACCTGTGTTTACCCTGGCTTCTCGACACAAAATGGCCCCCGTGAGAAGGGTCTATTGTCAAACTCTACGGCATTGCATCAGGGGTGTCAAACATACAGCCCGGGGGCCAGAACCGGCCCGCCGTAGGGTCCAATCCGGCCCGCGGGATGGATTTGCAAAGTGTGAAAATTCAATGCACTTAGAAGTCCTTCAATCCAATTTTTCAACCTCAGGATTTGACACCTAATATCAATGCACTTGAAGTGAAAGCTAAGAGGTGGCAGGTTTAAGGAGCAAGGTACAATATTAAGTACTATTAAGTAGCCTACCGGATTCATGTTTTCTGTATTCATCTCTAAATGGTAATCTACCAGTATTTTCATTACCTTTGAATATACAGAAGAATTACAGTTGCTGTCAATTGTAATACACAGTTACAGACAGTAAACTTGATATGATAGGTCTATGGTA
Source organism: Poromitra crassiceps (assembly GCF_964638095.1). Classification (NCBI taxonomy): domain Eukaryota; kingdom Metazoa; phylum Chordata; class Actinopteri; order Beryciformes; family Melamphaidae; genus Poromitra; species Poromitra crassiceps. The sequence continues at coordinate 6,727,243 of NC_139626.1, read as the reverse complement.
GCTGAGATAACGCTATAGTGAAAATGTGTTCTTAAAATGTACCTGTAGGCCTAATTCTTTAGACTGAAAGAAACAGGAACATTTGGAGGTGTTGTTATTTATAGGTTATTATTATGCATTGATTTTGTTTGTCTGGCCCACTTGATACAGCATACTCATACAGCAAGTCATGCTTTTCCACCACTGGTGAAATATCATTCACAAATGTTGGTGGGAGAACTGAAAATTAGATTAGATGAATGAATTTAAGTGAATGATTTTTGCTGAGTATAAAAACATCTCTGTGTTTACTACAGTACATCTAGTAAAGCTATTCAGCACTGGCTCGTGTGCCAGTGAGGCATCTGCTGAGGCAGATGCGTAAATCCAGTGGATGATTTATTGTGACTATTTATAGTTGTAAAAGGAAAGCTAGTTGAGTTAATTTTATCAACTGGGGTTTGAAATTCTGGTATATCTCTGGTATGACAACGTTCTGTGAAGATATGAAAGGGAGACACTTGATAGCATAGCATGAGATTGATCTGTTCCTGTGACTTCAGTATATTCCCACCCAAGCACACTCGACCTTCAGGAGTATCCCTTCATTCCAGTAACTACAGAGATAGCAATGGATTCCAATACAGTGCTATGATTTATTAATTCTTCGATGTTACAAAAATGTACAATTTGTATAAACACTATTGTTATTCCAACTAAAACGTAACCTCTGTGGCATGAGGGGAATGCACTTAGGATTAGTGTTCCATGGCTATCAAAATAAATATCACTTTGTGCTCCGTTATCATCACTGAATGCCGTTTCTCTCCATACCACTGAGAGCAAGTCAAAAATACAACACAAAAATATGTGGAATCAATATTTCGGGTTCACATCAGAACATTGTGGGGGCAAAAACAACTATTTAGTGGGGCAGAATGTGTGGAATCTAGTAAAGAATAGACATTTAAAATCTTAGTCGTTCTTTTTTCTTCACCAAGCACTTGCCAAATCGAAGGAAAAGTGTACCTACATTGGTCCTACATTTAGCAGGAAAATGTCTTGTTGGCACAGTTAAAAGTCCTCCTTGAAACGAGTGAAGAGAAATCACTAAACAATTGAAATTCAAATTGTCAAGGGATCCTTTAAATCTATAACTTTAGTCTTTTGAGCATAAAGGGCAGCTGCACGGTTGCAGAACAAGATATGTCAATACTGCATCAATTATTTTTGACGAAATCCATTTCTCCTGGCCCTCAGGCCATGTTTAACTGGGTCTTTTGTTGGCACAAAAAGCCATCCCGTTAAAGGGGGGCGATGAATGTCTTAAGTTAATGTCCACAGTTCGAGTCAAGGATTTATCTTCTTCTGTTTTTGCTGTGCTTCACCATCTTCTTCCTCTTCAGGATCATCTCATAGAGTTTCTCCAGGCCAGGCTGCAGCCCCTGTCCGTCCACAGCACTGCAGCTCTGGACGTGGTGCAGGGTGGAAGTGCTCAGTTCGTGAACGGCCAGCAGCTTCTCCACCTCGCCCACAGACAATGCCGAATCCAGGTCCTGCTTGTTGGCCAGGACCACGACGGGGACGCCCTGGTTCTCCGAGGTGCGGGTGATCTTGTGGAGCTCCACCTTGGCCTCCTCCATCCGCTCCAGCTCAGTAGAGTCCACCACAAACACCATCCCGTCTGTCCGCCGGGTGTAAGACTTCCACAGAGGACGCAGCTTCTCCTGGCCGCCCACGTCCCACACCTGGAAGGTTATGGCCCGAGAAGTCCCCACGGCCACCTTGATCTTCTCCGTGTTGAAGCCCTTCGTGGGGATGGTCTCGACAAACTCCTTCAGTTTGAGTCTGTAGAGCAGGGAGGTCTTGCCGGCGGAGTCGAGGCCGATGACCACCACGTGCAGCGACTGGAAGTTTGCCAGGAATGGCGTGTTCATATCAGTCAGCTGGTTCCCCATGGCGATTCTCACCTACTTAGGTGAGGTGGCAGATTCTTGGTCAAATCCTTTTCAGCAGTTTGGCAGTTTGTGGCAGAAGGGCTCAGACTGGAGTGGGCCTGGAGACCTTATCCAAACACAAACACACAGTCAGTTCACATAATGAGAAAACAGTGCTTCTTTAAAGAATCTCTGTCTGCAGTGCAATCAAAGTGCTATTTCACAGCACCAAGCAAGGAGTGTTACTTGTGTGGGGGAATACACAACAGAAACTGACAATAGCCTATGATACTGTATGTAAACACTACCGTGGGACATTGATGATTAACATTACAAGCACATTTCAACCTATTCAGCTGAATTTCAGCAATTCAATTTCATCTCAACTTTCATTCCATGCAGCCTGGCAACGGCTAGAGCCTGTGGTATTTTCTATTGTGTTCACAGCAGAGCTCTGATAGTGATAACGGACCGAAATAATACTACTTTGCTGTAGCAGGCCAACACTGCCTGCAGGCTGTTATTCAAGTCACAGAGGCACTAATGCGCACTTAGTTTGCTCACTCATAATTCCTCATCTGATTGAATAAAACAATATATGTTTTTTTTTCAGTGAAACATTATATAGCTTAATTGGGTGGCTGGAGGTTACTCTCTAGTTGCCTGTTTGCCTAGTCTAATCCTCTTAAGACTGCTAAACCCAGAAGGCTTTTCTTAGAGCAGATTGATTTCAAGTTTAATGCCATGCATGGATATATATTCACGGACACACTCCACCAACCAACTGTCTATGGGGATTGCTGCTGCCGCACTTAATCCCGTTGTTATTGAGATCCTGATCAAACCGCTGCCTTTAGACAGAATACATGCAGGGATTGCATACTGGACTACAAGGGGAAAACATTCACGTTATAAGACTGTAAACTGGAAATTGTGTGTAGTTTGGAGAAATGGAAATGACACCATGACTTTACAAGCAATTATGCACTGTCCTGATTTGAGAATTATAGCCTACATACCAGAACCCAAGCTGCCTACTGGAATAATTTATTAACAACAAAAACACCAAAATGCCAAATCGTCTCTCTGCAAAACGTCCATACCTTCTAATTGTTGTCCTGGATGAGCGGAGAAAACATCATCCCAACGCAATAAACGCATCCATAGTTAGGCTACTTGTCAACAAATTATGTTTATCCCACTAGTCACTCACAAGCGCTCCTGTTCGCTTCAGCACGTTCATCAGCACTGACGGAGTGGAATAGAGCACACACAGCACCTAAGAAGCCCCCGTGACGTCACGGCTACCTAGCCCTCTGCTCCACGCCCCCTGTCGGTAGCCTACAGTAGTGTAGATAAACTGTCTAAACCTAAATGAGAAAACAGACAGTATCGTATTTGATTAAGCTCGCAGTTTTATTTTGTGTGCGCAGCGCAATAATATTTCAAGTCTTAATTTGAAACAAAATGGTCCAAACATAGCAACAACTTTTCTTTGAGGAAAACATATAAATCAATCAATCAGTTGGGGTGGGCGATATAATGATATAATTTCTTTCTATGGTGAGATTGATGTGATGCTATGCCACAATTTCCACCAATTCTGTCTTCCACCAGTTTGTCTTTGCTGTGTGTGTGTGTGTGTGTGTGTGTGTGTGTGTGTGTGTGTGTGTGTGTGTGTGTGTGTGTGTGTTTACCATGATGGTGTTTACAGGGATACATTGGCTCCACCTTGTGTCCGTTCACATGAAGAACTGGGGGGAGGGGGGTACTTCGAAATTCCTATTATTTGTACTTTTTTCGGACAGACAAAAACATTCTATTCATTTCTAAATATCTACTTGTGAGAACTGAATTTTTCACCACCATTCATGTGGATATCTAAATAGCCTAAAAATGAATTGGCCTCTATAGATATCTACAATTAAAATATCTCAATTGATTTGTCACCTTTCCAAACAGGTCCACACTCTCAAAACACTTAACAACCATTTACCTGCACATATGGAAAAGTTATATCCCACTGCAAAATGCAATATTGCCCTCTTTTCACATTTATTTTTTTATTAAACCTTTATTTAACCAGGTAAAAGACTCATTGCGATTTCAAATCTCTTTTACAAGAGGAACCTGGCCAAGAGGGCAGCATAAAAAACAAACACATTTAGGTTCCATACAGACACACAAATAAACATTTGAAGAGGGAGACTTGAAATTACATAAGTAATGAGATTAAGTACAGCAGCAAGTTCCAAACATATGTTTATAAAAAAGCAAAACCTCTCAATTCCAACTATAACATTGTAATTTAATGAGTAGAACATACTCTGTAGGCTATATGTACCAACACAGGAATACTTTTGGGAAAACGTGTCAGTGTCATTGACTGGTTATTTTATGGTACCATTATCAATTTGTTGAGGAAACATTGTTTTATTTTATGCTAAATCTGTTCACTAGAATTTTGGATATGCTAGATGTCCACTTCATACTTTTAAATAGAAATTAATTTTGTGTGATGTCATATCCAACATCTGTATCATGTCTAGATTACTTTAGGCTGTATTGACTGATCAATGATGATCAACAGTGGTTCCCAAACTGGGGTAGGTGTACCTCTAGGGGTACATGGAGGTACTACAGGGGGTACTTGAGAGAAAAGGGAAAATGTACAAATACATCATGAAAAATAAATGAAACGTTAAAATACAGCTGCTCTGGAGGCACTAATTGGAACCGCGGTTCACTCCATTTCTTATTTTGTAATGTTATATTCATCAAATTCATCAAAAAGGTGGTTTATCATTCATTCATTGCATCATTATGCTATAGTTTTCTCTTGCAGTTTTCTAAGCAAAAAGTTGCAGTCGGGTAAAGGGGGCACTTGGATTCAGAAATCAGGGAAAGGGCCGGGGGTACTGAACTGAAGCAAGAAGAAAAAGAAGAAAAAGAAAAAACGTTAGAGACCCACTGATATAAAAAGAAACCACAATGTTAATGTAGCAACCTTTAACCTTTGTAGAAAGCCTTCATGAGAAACACACAAAGACAGTAGAGGCTGGAAAGAAAATTTCAATCAATGGCCTGTACAATAAAACCCAATGGGAGGGGAGGGGGGGGGGGTTTTAGGCCACTCTTTAATAAAGTGCAAATGATAAAAGGCATTGTCAAAGATCCACACAGTTTAGGAAGTAGGTGTCATCCTGTCAACAAAATAGTTTGAGAGTGAAATGCAAAATGAGTGCAAATTAAAACGCAAATAGCCTACATGCTCAGTGTTCACAAAGCGAGAAGAATATATTTTTCAACCACACGCTGGTCTTCACAGAATGATTACATCTTCACTTAATGTATGTCCACAACTCATAATCTTCTTTTCAGTTTGTGTTTATTTCACAAGATTTGATGACCATGTGTTGCCTGTAATAGGGATTTATACAGGCATTCACTCCAATAAAGTTTCACGGTAAGCTATAAATGTAGATGACAAATCTATGTACCGGTATATACTTTTTTTGAATATAATAATCATTTTAGTGATTGATCTCAAGGTATGCTAAAACAACATACAAAGTAAGACAATAGACATTTTCACAGTAGTTATTCTGATAACCTATAAATAATTTTGCTTTCAAAATCATTCTTTATATAGATTACCTTCCCTTTACAAATGCCTTTATTAAAAAAGGCTTACAGATTGCACAGTTAGAAAACAAAGTTACAACGCAAAAAGGACTCAAGAAGTAGGATATTCATCTTCTTGTCCTACCAGCAAGACATGTTTTCATTTTGAGTCCATCACCTCACAGGATGTGGGATGGTTGAATTGGTGCCACAGTCAACATACTCGAAGGCGTTCAGAGACAGCTGCTCAGTGTGGGACAGATAGGAAATATTCATTGTCATCCTGGGGAAGACAAAAACAATATATTGTGAGGAAGACAAAAACAATATAGCCTACTGTGAAGCAGTTTGAAGAGACAAAGACAATAATACTGTGAGGCTGTATGAAGACAAAGACAATATACTGTGAGGCTGTATGAAGACAAAGACAATATACTGTGAGGCTGTATGAAGACAAAGACAATATACTGTGAGGCTGTATGAAGACAAAGACAATATACTGTGAGACAGTATGAAGACAAAGACAATATACTGTGAGGCTGTATGAAGACAAAGACAATATACTGTGAGACAGTATGAAGACAAAGACAATATACTGTGAGGCTGTATGAAGACAAAGACAATATACTGTGAGGCTGTATGAAGACAAAGACAATATACTGTGAGACAGTATGAAGACAAAGACAATATACTCTGAGACAATTTGAAGACAAAGACAATATACTGTGAGGCTGTATGAAGACAAAGACAATATACTGTGAGGAAGAAAAAACAACAATACTGTGAGGCAGTATGAAGACAAAGGCAATATACTGTGACTGTCATGTTTTCAGAATGTTTCAGGTTTTACCACATGAGCAAAGTTCAACAGTTTGAACTCCACAGTGTGTTATTCTTTCATCCCTGACAACAGTTTATGTAAGAAAAAAGAAATAACATCTCAATTGAACTGTAACTGTAAATGCGGAAGCATAGTTATACTGTGACTAGTTTGGTTGATCACTTTAAAGCGAGGAAGGTTATGTTACATTATATTGAAGAAGAGTTTACAAAATGAACAGGTGGTAGCCTACATCACAACACTACATGGCCAAAATGGCAGGAACAATTGAACATGGCCTACAAAGAATATTTCAGAAAGATCTATCCTTTGTTTGAGACCTGTAACGAATTACATGGAAAATATGAATAACAAAACTGAAATAACCTTTTTATTGACGCGTCATGAAGCAAGCTTGTGAAAATGTACCAGATTGACTGAAGCTGGCTAGAGGTAGTGAAAGTCAAGCGCTCTCCCCTGCCTAAGCAAATGCTGACAGTGCTCTTGAGTCAAATGGCTTATGTTCAGCAGACCAAATGTACATCTCCTATCTTTTCCCAAAGAGCCTCAAGATACCACTATCATTCATTTATTTACTTGCGTATCCGAACTTCACCCATTCCAAGAAAGTCTTGACCACATATATCACATATATCGAAGCAAGAATCAGCTGGTCAAAGATAGATTCTGAGGAAATTACTTCCTCTTTGAGTGTATACAAAACAGATGTGAGAATACATGCTGAAAAGTCCCATTTTGCTGGTAAAATCCACTTCGACCATCTCAGAAATGGGAACCCCCATAACATTCACGCTCCTGAAGAAGCAGCATTCGACTGATGTGCAAATCAAACAGACCTAATATAGCACTGTAATATTACAGCATTGTCGGTGGCTCAGTGGTTAGCGCTGCTACCTCACAGCAAGAAGGTCCCGGGCTCGAACCCCCGGTCCGTCCCAGGTCGTTTCTGTCTGGAGTTTGCATGCTCTCCCCATGTTGGTGTGGGTTTTCTCCCACCATCAAATATACATAGGTTAGGGTTAATACTCCTAATAACATCTAGGCTTGCGGACCCCAGGAACAATAGCTGCTGCAATGCTGTATCTAATTTTCCCCATTTCTGAGTGTTCAAAGTGGATTCGAATAGCAGAACTGAACTTTTGAGCATCTGATTTTCCGTTGTGTATATGCTGAGTAGGAGGGTATCTTATCAGAACCAGTCATCATAATCACCTTTTCTTTCTGCACAGTTACTATGTAGTCAAGAATTCATCCAAGGTTTTGGACGGGTCAAGTTTGGACTGACGATCCAAGTCAATGCAAAATGAATGAAAGCAACATCTGGAGGCCATGAGGCTGAAGGCATGAGTGAGTGAAGCCTTCACTCCCCCTGCATCCACTCCTCCAGGTCATTGCTGTGAAGAAGTGTGTGTTCCTCAGCCAGCCTGCCTGTTTGTCTAAAGCCCAGTGCACCTCAGTGACTACGTTTACATGCACACAATATTCCGCTTTTTGCCCATATTCTGAAAATGACAATATTCCGATTAAATGAATAATCCACTAATATTCCCGTTTACATGCAACCCCCCCCGACACGTGAGGGAGGGGGGAGAGAGAGAGAGATGCAGGTAGGCGAAGCCGCAGAGTTTTTCTGTTGAGAATAAACAGAGCAGCACTATTCTTACGAGCATCACTTGGTCCATTTCAGGAGCTTGCTGCTGAAAAGTTTGGTGTTGCGCATCCAAGTCTTTCATAAAAAGTAGGCTAGTAGCCTACATTATTACCTCGCAGGCTCGCAAGCATTGTGGACTTCCGTGAGTACTGGGCACTATAGGCTATTGTCTCTCTCTCTTTAAATCAATATTTCTCATCTCCTCCCGATCAGAAATGTCAACTTTTCTTTTTGCATGCCAGAGATGATGGATTACATGATTATATCGTCTGTTCTAGCGCTTTCTAGCACACATCACATCAGTTGACCACAAACAGGCAACATGCGTCGCAAACTGCGGTAAAAACCCTGATTGAGACGCATATTCCGAATGCGCTGTATACATGATCAAAGAATCCTCCGAAAACCCGAATAATACTGGAATAACCCAGATGTCTTAATCGGAAAATGCTAAATTCGGAAAAAGGGCAAATTCGGAAAATGCAACTGGAATATGCTGTTTACATGACCCTCATCAAATTCAGAATATTGTCATTTTCCGAATAATAGTGGAATATTGTGTGCATGTAAACGTAGTCAATGATTCGCAACGCAACAAAACTGTTCTAGAAACAAAGTTGCAGTGGTCTGAACAGTCTCCAGCCATTTTAAAGGTAGCCACAGTTGCAGAGCATCGCAAGCAGTTGCAAGTTTCAACCCGTTGCGTTGTGAATCATTGGTGTGAACTGGGCTTAAGAGAACATAATGCCAAGTGTGTCTTGTGGTTTTTGGTCTACGAGCCGGCACTGAGAAGCCCTCAGCATAAAGTGAGGATGACAGATGTGAATGTGGCTTTAGCACTTCTGCAGATTTTTAGAGTGAGAATGACACTTACTGTAGCTCCAGAAATAAAGTGTGAATCCTGATACTGGTCGACTTGCAGTAAGTGCTGAAACAGAGCAAGTCAATCAATCAGTTGATAAGTGGATTCATAAGCACAGTGCCAACATAGAAGTAGAAATTATTTTATGCTTTGAAAGTATATTTTTCATTTTATTAGCCTTTTAGAAATAGGGAAATAGGGAAAATCCAGGACCACATATCCTACATGCTCAGGTATGAATTCTTTCCCTTGAAACTATTCTATCATACAATTAAGGTGCATTTCAGGTATTTCAAACTTACTTTAACCCCTTGTCGTTAACTGTCAGGTCAATTTCGATGGTATACTGCAAAAGGTTAAAAAAAGAAAAGAAAAAAAGAGAAGTAAGAAAGTCTTTGCATGACACAATATAGCAGTAGTAGTATTTCACTGTGGACGACTCTATGAGGAACTCACCGATTTCTGTGAACGGGAATGGATGCTGGTCATATTCGATATCTTGGCCTTACCCACGACCGTCTGGTCGACGACACCTTGAATATGAAACCCAACAATTTGAACGGGCACAAAGTTCTCGTTGCTCATGTTGATGAGATTCTAGAGGAGGAAACACACAACAGGTCAGCTGGAACCAACAGATGACGCTTGTTTTGCAGCTTTGCGCTCGACACCACTAGAATATGATGACGCTCTCCAGCATCTTGGGTTCAAATGTGGATTTCTGTCACATGTCACATGTCACAGCCTTTTCTGTCTCCCATCTTTGTGGCACCCTCTTATGTATTTCAGCTGTAACCATACCATGCTGCTTTATGAAGGCACATAGATATTGTGCCTAACGTTGCATGTTTATAGTGATGCTGTACACACTAGCGTAAGTTTAAAAGGTGCTGTGGGTGCCAGACACCCATGGCTGACAGTATGGAGAATCCCTTAGATTATACGTTAGTAACGTCATTAAAAAGGCACATTATAAACCATCACAGACTATTTTCCACATGCGGCCCTGTGTGGCCCGCAATGGAATTGCATTTTTTTTTTTTTACAGTGCACCTGAACGCAACATGCAAGATACCCGCTGAATAAGTGTGCAAATGTTCTTGTCATTCTGGCCAATACTCCACTTCTGTTATAGCATTTCAGTCTGGAATATGGAATATCTTTCAATAATCTATGATTTAGCTGCTAAATTGTCAAATACCACCGTCTGCTTGCTACCCAGGCACTTATGTATGTACTTAACCTAACTAACTTAACCTAAACAACTATCCGGTGTGCACAACATTGTCAGACTAAACTCTGGCTGACACCCCAGAAACCTACAATCCGCTACAGAAAAATCTATATTGTTTGTTTATTAACTGGCCCCTGGCCTTCTATCATTTCACAAAAGTGGCCCCCGGGCAAAGCAAGTTGAGTATCCCTGGCCTAATTGCTACATGTCTATTACTCCTATTTCCACCCCTCAGGTGGAATGTTCCATTGCCATGGAATCATGTAATTCACTCTCAAATGACAATTAGCATACAGCTCAATGGCATAATGTGTTTGTTCAACATAAAATGTACACGGGCTTATTTGGGGAATTATCGAATCCAGGGGTTCCCAAACGTCTCCATGCCGCGGCCCCCCAAATAGCATTAGCCTTTGGCCACGCCCCTCTATTGCAAGAAAAAAAACCATTGACATCTTATAATAAGAATGAGAAGTGTCCATGTGTGTGTGTGTGTGTGTGTGTGTGTGTGTGTGTGTGTGTGTGTGTGTGTGTGTGTGTGTGTGTGTGTGTGTGTGTGTGTGTGTGTGTGTGTGTGTGTGTGTGTGAGTGAGTGAGCAGAATCTTGTCCAGACACAGCTATGCCGTTTTACGTGCGATCGGGCTGAAACTTCCAGGAAGTGTAAAGAGCACCCGTGCGGGTGTGACTTCAAATTAGACATTTCTTTGGTCTCTGCACCAATCCCACTATCATCCACCAAGGGCAAATGAGAGTGGTTGGTGGATGAAGAACTGTATAAGTCTGATTCTGAAGAGGTGGTGCAGAGCCAGACGCTTTAGTGTTAGCCTTTACTTACTCTGACCTCCATTTCAACGGTTTCGGGGGTGAAGTAGACCATGACTGACAGCACAGACACAGGCGTCAAGCTGACACTTCGAGGGAAGAGGAAGAAGAGGATCAGACAGCAGAGGAAGAGGCACACGGCCATGGAGGCACACACGTAGAGCTTCCTGGAAGAAAGCATTGGACGCCATCAACATCTACTGTATGTTCATACGGACACAAATGCACACACACACACACACACACACACACACACACACACACACACACACAATTATATTACAGAATCGTAACAGTTTTTGAATTGGAAAGGTGATTCAGATGGTATCCTAAACAATATTTTTAGCATTATGCAGCCTATAAATCTAGGCGCTTGTTGGATTTATTTTATTGTATTTATTATTATTATTATTATTATTATAATAATAATAATTATTATATTCCGCTATATTGAAACCATGCAAGTCCTGACAATCGGCATGCATTTTTGATGTGGATGTTCTTTCAAGTGTTGAAAAACAAATAATTGTTGGAAAAGCCCAATCACATTCCATACTGTATTGCAATAAAAAAAAACATACTACATTATTGTTTTTGTCAATATTGTGCAACGGTAATGGTGACTCATACAAGCAGAGAGGCATATGCACGCTCCCATGCACACAAATACACACGCAAATATGGTGACACACACACACGCAGAGAGCGCAAAGAGGCGAGTCTATGAACAGCCACACACACACACACACACACACACACACACACACACACACACACACACACACACACACACAGTGACACACATCCCTTACGTGCGTCTGGGTTTCAGCCTTATATCATTACATGGTATTACAGCAACCAGCTGGTCTTGGTGGCCTGCAGAGGCAAAAAAAGAGAAGGAAATAGCAATCGTCCCAAGTCTGTTCTTACTACAGAGATGTTAAAGTGCACCAAATATGGCTTCAACACAGCCAGACATAGGCTACATAAATATTTGAATCTTTGTTTGGTTTAATTAGCATATATATATATATATATATATATATATATATATATATATATATATATACACTTACAAGACGAAATTAAACATTTTTACAGTCATTTGGAGATGGCCAATAGTACACAATTCTAGTTTTAGTCTGTAACCTTCTTGATCAACCTGCCTGATTGAATATAATGGTTTAAAACGAAACAATGAAAGAGTAGCAAGCATAGAAAGTTCACAAAAGGATTGTCCAGATGACAAAAACAAATTCTGCATTGAAGAGAGCGACCTCTGGGAATGCGTCCGGTGCCACGGCAGGTGGGACAGGTGTCTGTCACGTTCCCATAGTGTGCGGGAGAGTGGGTCAGCGTTCTCGCCTTCTCCATCTCGTCTCTCAGGTCAGGACTCTCTGTGGGTTTGCTGCTGTTGCCGTGTCCACCTGTGACCATGCTACCATGTCGAGTCCAGTCTAAAGTCAAGAAGAAGAAAAAAAGCTGACCAGACCTCAAATAAAAGAGTGGAAGGTCTATCTTAAAGCTCAACGGCACGTCGAACACTCAAGAATTTGTCCACTTTGATGAAAGAAATGCAAGTAAATGAAAGTAAAACTGCACTCTTGAATATTACTTTAGTTCTTACTAAGCTTGACCCCTTTACTTCCAAAATAGTAATACTTTCGAGGACGTCACCTGTGTTTTTGTTTGTTTTTATACTAAGCATTGAATAGAATTGACCATTATTTCTCCAAATGAATAAATACCTTGCCTTTTGAAAAGAAACCGTGCGATTCTTGAAGATCACCAAACACCTCATGTATAAAAGATGAACAACTGAAATATTGGCCTAAAGCAGCATTTCTATAGAAACATCTTCGGGGTATAGTCACTATCTTTTTGATGTAGTCTGATCCTTTGAATCCTGAGAGCTGAAAGAGAACTGACGTGTATGCCTTCCTACCCACAAACATTTAAATGTCCTATAAAATCCTATTCCTGCACCAAATGTGATGAGCTGAGCAGAGTGCAATGTGTACAATGGGTGTGTCAGAAGAAGTTTGCCCAGTTATACTGTTTTATGGGGATATACTGCTGGTTGACCATTGTCTAACCCTTTGTGCAAAAGTGCAAAAACCCTTTATGCACTGAATAGCCACTGACTAGTCACTGGCTCGTCACCATTGACTGGGCGTAGCCCCTGATGACTAGTCACCGACTGGCCCAGTGGTTCTCAAAGTGGGGTCCGGGCCCCCCAGGGGTCCTTAGGGCGTTCCAGAGGGTCCCCAGCAAAAAGGGCAATTTATTTTCACAATAATTCCAACCATAAATAACATGATGACAGAATATGACTATTTTGGTCATGTCTTTCATAGACTTTCTGAAATAAAACGTCTAAAGTGTGACCCTCCCCCTGTCTTGCAGGAGCCATGGTGTTGAGGTTGTTAGTCTGATTGGGTGCACCTGGGCCCGGTGCACTCATTGGACCTTCAGACCATTCAGTCTCTCTCCTCACCAATGCAACTTTATAAGCATGAACTAACCCTTAATTAACAGTTAACTAATTGTGTCTAGTAATAATTTACTAATGGTGTTCATGTTAACTAGGAAATGTATGCATTATTTAATAGTTTGGGTTAGTTAATGGTTAGGATTAGAGAATAAACAGGGTTTAGTAATGCTTATTAAGCTTTAACTAACCGTTGATTTAGTGACCGTTAAACTTCATCACTAGGTAGCCTAGGACTCTGGATCTAGTTACTTTGATTCAATGTATTTCTATTCTGTATAGGCCGGCCTACTATAGACCTTTTCTGCCCAGATTACATCACCAAAGAAAGGAATCAGAAGCCAATATGACCTATGACCAGTCCAGCCATTTAAAAGCGTGTGAAGACGACAGTTTAACTTATCCGACATATATAGGCTACTACAACATAGGATCAAGGTCAGTCTGTCTGTCTGTCTAACACAGTAAAAACTGGCCTACTTGCAATACTTGTGCAAAAGGCATGACAAGGCAAGGCATTTAGCTGACAGCAGGGAAAACGTTACATGCGATGCTTCCCCGCCTGCGCACTTACCTTACGATCCCAACCGCGAGTTCATTGCCAGATATATGAAATGTAACGTTAGAGCAAAGTTGTATTTTCTTTACAATAGAGATGAGAAAAGCTCCCGTGAGATCAGCGACAAACTCATTTACTAATCGCGACGCGTCTCCTCTCCTTCTAAAACACAGTGTCACTTCCTTCTTCAGCTTGTTTACGCTGCCTGCCTGTTTAGTGGCAACTCACATGTACTGCTTTTGATTGACTGCCATGGTAGGTAAAATAAATAAATAAAATAAAATAAATAATCAACTGTAATTAACACAAATGTAGAAGTAGCCTAAGCTAGGCTGTTTAATCTCTTCACCTGAAATTCAGTTTTAACAGGCTAAACCCATGTTCACTTGCTGCCATAAATGTAACCACTACACTGACTCAAGTACAGTATTTGACATGTTATATAGCCTAGTTAAGCTGGTACAGTCTATAGCGTAGAAGCTATTCAATAAAATGTGCTAAATCATTTGGAAAATGTCAGTCACACAGGTGGAGAGACAGGAACATACACAGAGAGCTGTTGTGCAAATAGTTTATTGGCGGATTGACAGTAGCAGGGTATTGAATGTACACACTCTTATGATAGGAGATCGATTTAACAAGCACAGTAGATATATTCAGCATTTTGTCTCTAGAGCATGAGCCTTTAAAACATGAATAAGTAACGATCACTATTAACATAATGCTTCCAAAAACCTCAACCACTCTATTTTTTTTTAAGCAAACAAAACCACACATACACACAGGCAGAACAACCCCAAATTAAAAAGATGCACAATTTGCTCACTTAAATCAATGCCGCTCACACAACAACAAATAAGGTAAAATCACCAAATGTATGTCAATGAGTAAACCACCAAATCATCATTCGTAAAAAGAAGACGATACAATTTCAGTTAAGAGATTCAGGAATGTGTTGTTAAGAAGAGAGGTCTTGGTTTGGGTTAGTGCTGTAAAACTGCGAAACATGACTGTTGCTCGGTGTCGCTTGGTGGGTGGGGAACATGTGACCGATGCAGGCGGGGGTCAGGGGTGAATGACAATGCAAAGCCGTCACTTTCCACGGTGACTCTGCTAAGACCACAAGAAACACTACTCATCTCTAAAGCCTCTACCTGTCATGCAGGCGTCTTTCTAAAAAGCAGTAGAAAACATCGGTGTCTAAACAGAGATCCGTTTGGACAGTTGCGTATACATTCCACATGTCAACGTCGAAAATAACAGTACTCTGATACAGAAAAGATTGCATTGTTTAGGCAGAGATTCACTACAATAATAACCAAGAAAAATCAAAGAAGTGTGAAACTTCTGTTTCGTCGCTCCTACCGTACGCGTTGACTCTTTAACGCCCAGAGAAATCACAATAGCCCCAGTAGCATCACCTTAAAATAGAGTTGGCTTTTCAAAGCCTTTTTTTTTTATGACATTCAACAGTATTCCTAGCTAAGCCCCGTCAGAAGACAACGATGACTTTATTTGTCAGAGCCAGAATGAGAAGCTAATATAAGCCATACGAAGACTAAGATGAGGAGGGGAAAGTTAACATCACGACCCCTGGTCATTTAGACCAAGGCATAAAGCTCTATGGTCCAGGTAGAGAGAAGGCATGGCAAAGGTTTTAAACTACCAACTTGATCTGACGAATCAAGTTCATTGACATTTACAAGTGTGTGTAAGGTGAATTCTATCAAACCCTTATATGCTGTTTGAAGCTAAGTTAAAGGCGAAGAGAGGAAAAGGGAGTTGTACACGAACACTCTTTCCTCATCAACAATGTCCAGGGGGAAAATATTGCTCCTCTTTACATCTTTGTTCCGACTTCAAGTGACATCGTCCAACATCGAACGAACTTCAATATACTTGGTCCAAACGCACCCGAGTCAATCAATTACATTGATAAATAGGTGCTCTTTTTCTCTTCTTTAAATTAACGAAAAGCTATTTAAAAAATAAAATATTCTGGACACTGTCTAGAAGGGGAAAGAGATGAGGGAATTTAAGTACTCTCCTTCTTGTTACATTATGTTTACAAAGGTGAAGGGTTACACGAGTCACATCATTGCCTTCCCGTTACCAGCCCTCCTTCCCTCGGGGCTGAGGTTCCTCAGCCTGGTTCTCCTCCTCGGTCATCTGCACCAGCTTCCCTCAGGGCTGAGGTTCCTCAGCCTGGTTCTGGCAGTCCTCGGCCATCTGCACCAGCTCGTTGACGGTGTGCAGCAGGCTGTAGCCGTGCTTCCTCAGCAGCCGCTGGTTGAGCCGCTGGTCTCTGAAGCCCATCTCCAGCAGCACCGCCATCATGGAAGGGTCCTGTCTGGTGGCTGGGTCCACACCTCGCTGGCGGGGGGGGGGGTGAGATGAGGAGAACGTATAGCAGAGAGTGTGAGACTATGGATCGGGGCTGTGTCCGTCCATCAAAATTCAGACCGTAGAACGGTGATCTCTAACTTTGCTAAGACATGTTTATATCTCCTCTAGTTCTTAGCACTGTAATAATGTCCCCATGCAAATGTTTATTAGTAGGCTCTGCACAATTATGAGAATCACCAATGTGGACTTGCTTCAATGTTGCAGTTTGGAATTTTGGCTAAAGCTGTGTTCACACCGAGATATCTATTTTTCTCTCCGTCGCTCGATTCAACCCTTTGGAATCGCTCCGTCGCTCTGTTTAAATCGCTCGTCAACAGGCACAATAATTGACGGACATCTGGGGGCTATAACGTTACGCAATGTCATGATATTTGTCCACTACGAGCCACCGTAGTTGTTTACAAGCTAAGCCTATCAGCGTGCTCCCTAACGCAAGCTCTATACCGGTAGTACAGACTTCACTTCATGTCAGCTGTCAGCCTGTCAATCAGCTGTCAATGCGGTTTGTTCCAAGCCAGTGTGATCCTTGACTCACTCTCACACAGCAGCCAATCAGCGTTGAACAGCGAGCGACTGATACCAGCGTAATTTCGCTCGAGTTGGGATATTTCATGTCGGGCGACGAGCGAATTTTCTCCTTATCGCTCTCTCTCTGTCGCTTGGATGCCCAGCGATTTTTCTCCCGGGCGGATATACGCTCAATCGCTCGTGTGCATTGACTTTGTATGTAAACTCGATGCCAGCGAAAAACTTTAATAGGTCGGCGTGAACGCAGCTTAAAGTCGAGGTGAACCCGTTCGTCTGAGTCCGTTTCAGACTGAAAACAAATTGAGAGGCGGACCATATACGGTGTCGATTATTTGATTTGACAATTCTGAGGACTGGCTTTGGCATTGGCCAATCCTGGTGTGTTCCACCCCCAAATCGGGTGGGATTCAGCGTGTTGTCGTGCTACGCGAGTGGGATCCACGGAGTACCAGGCAGCCAGGCTGCTTCGTGCGGAGCGAGCGGAAAATCCGATGCATGGGTGCTGCCCGCCCGCCAGGGAGGCTGTCAGGCTCGGAGGCGCGCGCCATTATCGTTATAAATGTAAATAATATTCCTGGAATGCGTGTTTTAACGAGCCAGTTACATTTCTTTGCATTCTTAGATTTTATAGTTTTTGTTTTTTGTTCATGTTTCTAACAATTGGCCAAGTTAGTAGTTAGTTTATGGGATAGGAATTCTGCCAGATGACAGGCACTAGGCACCATTTTCTCTTTCTTTTGGAAGAGAAAATTATCCTGAAATGAAGATTTGATTGACAGCTGCATGTGGTGATATGATTGGTTGAAATGGGGTAGAAATTTGATAGTACTAGGTGATGTCAGCAAACTGTACATTACTGTTATCAATGAAATGTTGAAAAATGAACTTTTGATGTGAAAAACGAAAGAAATTAGACTTTTGTGATTTTGTTTGCCTACATTATTAAATAGATGCACTGCATACCCAGGTATTTGAACAAAAAGAAAAGTCATTTTTGGGTTCAGCTCGACTTTAAGAGGGTGAGCTAAATGCCTAAATTGTAGATGGAGGTGTTTGAGTATGGGGTACCTGTATGGAACAGTTTGGCCCAGTGAACAGAGCCTTGTAAGCGGACGCTGCCACGGAGAGGGCCCCCTTGACTAGTCCCTCTGTGATGCCTCCTTGGCCCCTGGTGCAAAAAGAGGGATGTGGTGAGGATGTGGGTTCACAGAACAGCGTCTACAAAGAACAATGTGTTCCAGTCGGCCTTATTTTCACAAGCTGCGCATGCAAACACATGCATGTCAAGATATGCATCGCACCGCTTTAGGTGTTGTAACTGGGAATATGTAGCCCCGCCCACTCCACTGATGAAAGTTACCGGCTCAAGTTGTTGCACAAGGAGGTGGTGGACTCTTACAAATTCAATCAATACAAAGAGAGAACCCTAAGGGGCTGTGCACACTGGACGCAAATCATGTCGAGAGCGCTTCCAATGCACACAGACCAGTTTTTCCCTGCCGTCGCGCGCAGTACAGTTCAGGACGCGACGATCACGCGCACGGTAGCCAGCTACTTTCGCCTGTTTGTTGTTGTTGATTGTTCGCAATGTAAACATGAAAGCCAGATTATTGGCAATTGTGGCAGCAGCGGAGTTTGAAGATCCCCCTGACAGGAGAAGAGGTAGGAGGAGTGACTGATGAGCAGTGCGCTTTTCCTCCAAATGTTCAACTTTCTTCAGCTTGAGACGCCCAGAGCGCTCGGCCCAAAAACACTAGCCGCCAAGAACGTTTAAATGCCAGGTGCTGTCCTAGAAAGAGGAGCGCTCCTAGCACGTCCTGACCATAGAGAATGAATTGCAGAGAGGTGCTGGCTTCTCAAATACACACGTCCTGTGTGAACAGAGCCTATGGGGACATTCAGACCAAAAGCGTTTTTGGAGCTGCCAGCATCTTTCTGCAATTCATTCTCTATGTAAGGACGCGCTAAACGTGCTCCTCTTTTAATGAACGCACCTGGCGTTTCAGCGCTGGTGGCGTCTGTTGTTTTTGGAGGAGCGCTGTGGGCGTTTTAAAGCTGAAAAAAGTTGAACATTAGAGGAAAAGCGCGCTGCTCGTGTTTTCCACTCCTCCTACCTTCTCTCCTTCCGAGGGATTCTCGACCTCCGCTGCTGCAGAATTGGCAATAATCTGGCTTTCGTGTTGACAGTGAACGACATCAAACAGACAAAACCAGCTGGCTACCGTCCGTGTGGTCGTTGTGTTCTGATCTGTGCTGCACGCGACTACAGGGGAAAACAAACTGAGCGCAAAAAAAACGCTCCGTGCGCTGTGTTTTGTGCACAATCTCAACATGATTTTCATAGCGTTCTGACTGAAAAAAGCGCTTTGGGTGTGAATGTCCCCTAAGGAGGCACTTTTACGGTTCCCTGTGTTCTTTGGCAGTCTTAATATATGCAAAATAACTGAATGTCAAGTGTATGTTGACTTAATGTACAGTATATCATATGGCTCTATTCTTTGTTTGATGGCACCTTGGCAGCAGAGCATTGCTGGGTCTGGGGTTGTACGTCTCAAAGGCACTGGATGCTGAGCCTGCTGACCTGGACAGACCAGATGATACTGCAAAACAGATTGAGGAGGGGGAGGCACACACGCAACACATACAGTGTTAGAGGAACAACATCACTTTTCTGCTGAAGCAACTGAGCGTGTGCAGACTGTGCGCTCGACTATTTCCTGTCTTCCCACAAGGGGCCGAAATGTGTTTCCTCTTTGGCCAAAACACGGCCATCAGTTCCTCCAAGTGCAAAACATTGACTCGGGTCAGTCGACAAAGTGACTCCTAGAGAGTTACCAATACAGTTTTAGAGTCAGAGACATGTTCATGATGTCATGTCATGTAATCATAATGTCATGTAAAAAATAATTGCATGTAATGTCATGTCATGATACATAATGTTACAAAAAGCAGCACCCAGCACATAATATACTCCCACTTTCTCTAGCAACATTGAGTCAACAACTACATTCAAACCACTGGAAAATAAAGAGGTTGTCGGTTCAAGTGTGCATACTTCCTTTATACCCACTTCCTCATTTTCTGACTGCTGAGGCCCAATCCTGAAAGACATGCTGCTGATACTGAATTCTGAACGCACTGTATATACTGTAGTTAAGACATATTTCACTTATTGTTTATCTTGCATGTGCAGTCTGTGTAACACGTATGCCAGTATGTGCAGTGAAACTTTGTACAAAGTCACCAAGATTCCTCTCCATGTAATTTACTTCACAAAACAGTCACTCTGATGGTGAGGGTGAAACTCACTATTGAGGTGGACCCCTGGTTGGGACGGCTCATATGGTCCACAGGCTGGAGGACTAGGGTCCTCAGCAAGGTACAGTGCCTCAGACCTGAAACATGAGCAACCATCAATACATCAAAATGATTCAAAAAGAAAAGGACAATCAGACCGTAGTAAGTGTGTTTTATGAATGCTATAAATCAGTGATACTCAACTTGCGGCCGCAAGTGGCCCGTGTGTGGCCCGCGATGGAATTGCAAAAAAATATATATATATTATTATTATTATTTCAGTGCACCTGAACACAACATGCAAGATACCCGCTGAACAAGTGTCCAAATGTCCATGTCATTCTGGCCAATACTCCACTTCTGTTATAGCATTTCAGTCTGGAATATGGAATCTCTTTCAATAATCTATGATATAGCTGCTAAATTGTCAAATATTGACATCTGCTCGCTACCCCAGGCACTTATGTATGTACTTAACCTAACTAACTTAACCTAACTAACTATCCGGTGTGCACAACATTGTCAGACTAAACTCCAGCTGACACCCCAAAAACCTACAATCTGCTACAGAAAAATGTATATTGTTTGTTTATTAACTGGCCCCTGTAGGCCTTCTATCATTTCACGAAAGTGGCAAAGCAAGTTGAGTATCCCTGATCTATAAATATTCATGTTTCTGAACCACATGAGGAGCACTTGATTGGGTCATTTGATCCCGGGCTGACCTGGGCGAGTAGAGGGCAGGCGGGGGCAGCAGGGGGTCAGGGAGCGGCTGCGGGGGCACCACTTCAGGGATGAGGGTCACGGCGTCCAGGGTTTGGGAGGCGCACAGCATCTGGTTCACACTGCTGTGGCCGGTGGGATGGACAGGTGGCCAAGTGGTCTCCAAGGAAACCACGGCGGTGACTGGCTCCTCCGCCTCCTCCGGCGCCTCCTCCCCCACCGGCTCTTCCGTGGCCAGCTCAGAGTCGGACTCTTGCGCGTCCTCCTCCTCCTGGACGTCCTGATCTTGATCGGCTGGGCTGCCGGCGGTGCCAGGCTGGGACATGGCCGAGCTGTACATGGACTCCCCCAGTGGCCGGCTGGTGTCGAAGCAGTCTGGGAGGACGATGATGTAATCGTCGCAGGAGGAGACCGAGGAGGCCTGGCTGCTCACCTGAGACACGGGAGGCAAAGTCGCTGACTTTTCTGGACTTCTTAGGTGGTGTATGAGTGGACTGAATAGACCATTTTATAAATCATGATCTACCATGTGCTGAATCAACATTATATGCTTCAATACAGTTTATTGAGATGTGTTTTTGTGATTTTATTGAATGAATCGGGAAGAAAGACAGATACATAGGAGACTGGTGAAGCTTTAGCACCTTACTGGAATGGAGCACAGATACAGGGGAAGACAACATAATGGCCGGTGACAACTGAGAGTATAACACATGCACTTTTCTTTTTTTTTGGTTTTAGGTTAACAGGTAGATTTTTTTTAATGAGCCACCTACAAGTCAAAGGATTGCTGGTTTGATTATTCTTGCTGACAGCAAGAAAAACTATTGATCGAAAATAAGGATTTGTTAAAATAGGTATCGATCATTGTAAAGTCATACCCCAATTCTGACTGGCTGTGATGGTTTTGTCTTCTCCTGCATCTTCCCTCTAGGAACGTACTGTAAGTCTTATTTCACGATCTGTTCCCATGGCTGGACTGATCTACTAAACAAATCTGGATCCACATGTTCCCATGGCTGGACTGATCTACTAAACAAATCTGGATCCACATGTTCCCATGGCTGGACTGATCTACTAAACCAATCTAGACCCACATGTTGATCAACTATGATGAAAGAATTTGTGGTCATAACATAAATGGATGTCTCACAACCTTCTACAAATGGCGAAAAACTTTGTGCTCACCTCATCCCATTCGTCGTCATCCTTGGCTCCACCCTCTTCTTGCTCTTCTTCAGTATCAATGATCTCTTCCATCTCAGCCAAGACCATCGCCTCTCCCTCATCGTTTACATGATGTGAGTTGATATGCAGGTTTTCATTCTCTGGGACCATCAGAAGAACTTCAAATGGAAAATTAGCATCACAATAAGCATCAGATCATGACATATACTGCAGATGGGGCTCCATAAATTCATGACTAAAAGATCAAAGATATGACATAGACATGTGACGTTAGAAGAAGAGGGCGTCCGGGTGTAGCGGTAGATTCCCTGCCTACCAAAACGAGGGTCGCAGGTTCGCGCCCCCGTGTTACCTCCGGCTTGGTCAGGCGTCCGTACAGGCACGATTGGCTGTGTCTGCGGGTGGGAAGCTGGATTATCAGGGGTATGTGTCCTGGACGCTGCACTAGCTCCTCCTCTGGTCAGTTGGGGCGCCTGTTCAGGGCAGAAGGGAACTGGTGGAAATAGCGTGATCCTCCCACGTGCTACGTCCTGCCAGTGAAGTCCCCCGCTGTCAGGTGAAAAGAAGCGGCTGGCAACTGTGCATGTGTCGGAGGAAGCATGGTGCTAGTCTATGGCTCTCCCCAGATCGACAGAGGGTGGGAGCAGCAGCGACCGGGGCAGCAGGGGGGAAATTGGCCAAGTACAATTGGGGAGAAAATGGGGGAAAAGCAGAACAAAAATTGAAGAATCTTGTCACATAACACAAGCTCATAAGGGGAAACAGTTTTTGAAAGATAAGCTCAACCAGGCAGACCACATGTGTTTTGAAATATTTGCCAATGTCTTCAACAACTTTTCGTTGTCCCGATTGTGTCAATTGGTAGCTAAAGACTGTTGCATCCATTATGGGCATTTTCAGTACAGTGGAATGTATGATCTTGGGTGCAAGAGAAATTAAGAAAAAATGATAAGCTCTGTTGGAACAAGAGTTAAAGTGGGATGCAATTTGGGATAATGTTACTGGTGCTTCGAAGAATCCAAACCATCAATATATACATCTGAAATTTTGTCATAGAGCGTATCTAACACCGAGAATTAGGCATAGGATGGGATTGGTAACTGACCCATTTTGTTCGTTCTGCCACCCGGGAACCATTGGCTCTTTTATGCATGTTGTATGGGAGTGTCCAGGGGTGTTGGAGTTTTGGGGGAAGGTTATTAATACACTGTCAGACCTGCTGGAGGTGCAACTCCTGGTGGACCCGGCAGTACATTTGTTGAATGATGACTCGCATATCTCCTTCACCGGAAAATCACGTAATATCTGGCTAGCAGGTCTAACGGCCGCCAAGAAGATTGTTGCTCAACGCTGGAATCCTCCGCATGATATCTCACATACTCATTGGCTTCGGAGCTTTTTGGACATTTCATACCTGGAACTATCTTCAGCAAGAATTAACAATGCAAAACCAAAGACGATTTTAGTATGGACAGATTTAATTTAGAAGTTAAAAGGTCTTCTGATTATGTGATTATTTTTATTTGATGTCTGCCTGTTTTTGTTTTTGTTTTAATTTATATGGTCAGTTGCAATATCCGGATTGGGAGGGCATTGGGTGGGTAGAGGGATAAGTGGGTTTATAATTATTCATAATTGTATGTTAATCATATGATAATGTATGTAATGTATATATGTATATATGTATGTTTTGCCTACAAAATAAAAAATGAATGATAAAAAAAAATAAGCTCTGTTGGAAATGAATAGGATTCATATTTTCAAAATGGCTGAAATCCTGAAAGTTCTTCTCTAACCTGGGCCTGTCTCCTCTTCCTGGGTGATCTGGTTGAAGCCTGGGTAGGCAGGTGGGGCAAGACTCTCCACTGTCATGGCGGTGACCTCCACGTTTTCTGCTGAAACGCTCTCCGCTTTGTCAACCTCCACGATTCTCTCAAAGCAGAAGCCAAATGCTTCAAGGGACGGGGGGAAAAAAACAGTGTTTAGTGTCTCATTAAAGCAAACCTTTGACCAAAGAACTGATAACAAACGCACCATATAACCGAGCTTATTTACAGATCATTATGAAAAGAATAGC
The DNA here is from genome assembly GCF_964638095.1 of Poromitra crassiceps. Taxonomy (NCBI): domain Eukaryota; kingdom Metazoa; phylum Chordata; class Actinopteri; order Beryciformes; family Melamphaidae; genus Poromitra; species Poromitra crassiceps. The sequence continues at coordinate 6,703,023 of NC_139626.1, read as the reverse complement.
ATATCATAGAATAATGCCATTTTCCGAGGAAGGTCTGCAACAAATGGGAGGTTTCAGTGTTCACAGTGAGCCGCTGTATGAACTGAGGACACATTGGCTTCCTAAGCTGTATGAACTGAGGACACATTGGCTTCCTAAGCTGTATGAACTGAGGACACATTGGCTTCCTAAGCTGTATGAACTGAGGACACATTGGCTTCCTAAGCTGTATGAACTGAGGACACATTGGCTTCCTCCTCACCCTGCGCCTGGTGGCTGCTGTGTTGGGCTCTGCGTGGGGGCTCGTGGTCGGGGGCCTCCTCCAGGGTGAGGGAGCGGATGACCGTCTCACAGAGGAACTGGGCTCCGCTGATCTCCTCTTCCCTCTCCTCCTCGTGGGCCACAGACTCCACCAGCTCCCTCTGGCACCTCAGTTTCACTCCTGACCGAAAACATAATAATAATAATAATAATAATAATAATAATAATAATAATAATAATAATAAACTTTAAACCTAAAGGGCAGAGGTGTAAACGATTGGCTCACCATTTCTCTAAAAAGTTTTCCTCAGCTGATGAATAAAATAAATGTAAAAGTACAGAACTTGTTTCTTTCAGGTAGGTTGCACTCACTTTCCCAGCAAATAATTTGCTCTAATTCTACTTTAATAAACATTCACTTCCTCTTACCAAAAAGATTTCTGATCCCTTTGACCTCTGTGTCTTCTTTCGTCTCCACCGCTGGTGCATCATGGGGCAGAGGGGACATGCAGGGGGTCAAATCTAGCAATGAGGTAGAACAAATGCAACACGGTTTCCATCTTCAATGTTAATGTCAAAACTAGAAAGATGTGTATGAAAAACCGACATAGTCAGCATAAATAACAGGTGATTGTAATCAATTAACAGGTGATTACAATCAAGTGACACAAACAGCCAATGAGCTGTGTGTATTATAGCGCCATATTGGTAGGAAAATGCTTGTGACATCATGGGAATACTATGAATTGCTTACCAACTGGAGTGTTGTTAGGAACCTTCTCCAACTCTTGCACAATGTTTATATCCAGCAGCTCAAATGACAGCAGATCCTAGAAAACACAGCAGATATAATACCACCACACATTTAATTAGTTATCAATTCGTCTTCTCTTGCGAGTCATGTGGAAACACACTTAGTAAGTTCATTCAACCTGCTGAATTCAATTAAGTACTAATTGCAACAGTAGTTGTAGTAATGGCAATTCAAAGTGTCAAACATATTTTTGAATGGCGGCACTCCCTGGGTGTGTACCTGTGCAGTAAGCAGGTCGACTGAGGGGAAGTAGTATTCTCTGGGGCCGAGGTCTACAGACAAGCCAGTGCCGCTCTCCCTGCACATCTCCTCCTCAACCTCTACCTCCTCCACTGGCTTCATCTCCTCCTTCTGAAGCACACACACGGTTGCCATGGTTACTATCATCACAGGGCGTCTTCAGAAATGGCCAGGTGAGGATATTTTTTGATGAGATAAACAAATACTTCAAAAGTAGTATTTTAATGTTTCAGATATTTTTTTGAAAATACAGGGGTACTTGATTGTAAGAATGTTTCCACCGCTGTGGGTGTTTAAAGTGTTTGGCCAGTTATTCCTAACAGGGTTTTATTCAGGATATTCCGTTTTTATGCATCTTCAAATCCAAATCCCAAATACCTCTGTATACATTCATAAAGACACTTCACAGTGTACCAGCTAATATTGGTGTGTCCCTGCTATATCCCAGTCGTTTTAATTTAATTTAATTCAAATATCCTTGCTTTAGTCAAATAAATAAAGAAAAAAGGATATGGCATAAACACTTAGCAACAATTAAATTGAATACTTAACTACGCTGAATAAACATAACAGTCAAAACATAATCATAACATAACAAAACAGTCAGTATATCCATGGTTACATGAACTGTAATTGAACAGAGTGTGATTAGATAGTTAAGACTTGCCAGTCTTTTGCTCTGATGATCGAATGTGTTGCGGCTGTTGCCGGGGTCGACCACGATGCTGCACCAGACGCGCGGGCCAAACTGCGCCCCGCAGTGCGCCAGCCTCCAGTGGGAGGTGTACGTCCCCTCCATCACCGGCGCCACAAAGGCCACGCTGACCACGCCCACCTGCCCGGGCTGCAGCAGGGGCACCGGCACCTCCCGCTTCTCCTCCGATGCCAGGCCCAGGTTGCCCCACATGAACTTCAGCTGGGGGCACACGCACACACACACACAATAGGAATACACATGCGAAAGGGACACCCGACACACACATGCAACCAAAGTCACGCAACCGAGAATAGACGTGCTCAAGGAGGGGGGGACTGACGCACAGACGTACAAACAGTGACACAGACGCAAAAACTGAAAACAAAATAAAGATTCAACTGAATGCAAACAATAAACAACTCAGACAAAAAAAGGCATTAGATGTTATTAGGTTGGGGAAGAGATCTTAGCTGGTGTTAGTCGATGCGTTTGGGGATAGGTAGGATGTAGGCAATGAGCTGAGTAGGGACTCAAAGTGGAAGTAAAGCGAAGGGGGCAGAGAGAGTGGAGTCTGTCCTCTCAGGACGGGGCAGGAAGGGGGTACCTTAGTCTCTGAGGTCCAGCTGATAGTGCCCGAGTTCCTCATCTTCCAGTATTTGATGAACTTGGTGCCGGGCTCCAGACGGGTGCCGTCGGGCAGATTTTCATCCAGAAACAAGGCAGCCATAGTGGGCACCAAGGAGGTGTGCGAGACCCCGGGACCCCTAGTTTCAAGTGTACAGAGCATTGTTGAAAATAGCCCTGGTTTCTTATAAGACCCATCTCTTTTGTTCTCTACGAATCAAAAAAGCAGGACCCCAGATTTTTTGCAGCTCAAAAGCATTTGTTTTTTTTTTCTTAGAAAATCTATGAAGCAGCAGCAGTTTTCACATTGTGAGGTAGTTCCAGCATTTTCCACCACCAGAGCAGCCAGCGATACACTCATACAGACTAGATAACAAAGATGGCATATTTTGATTTTTTTTTCTTGAAAAAAAGATTTTTTTTTGCATCCATGCTGGGCTAGAAGCACCCAGCACTGTCGGACGCCCTTCCGAGGTGGCGCTTACTCTGGACTGGAGGCCTGGGGGTCAGGGACCGGGGCAGGGACGGGACCTTGGGCTGGGGCTGGACCTGAGGCTGTTTCTGAGGCAGCAGCGGGGGGCAGAGCTGGCACCTGGGTGGAGGCAGAGGCCATGTTTGTCAGGTTGGCCCTGCCTGAGGTAGAGGGCCCACTCCACTGCGGCCCCCTCTTCTCCAGTCGGAGTTTTTTCTTGATTTCCTTCACTTCAGCTCTCAGCTGCCTCCTCTCAGCTTTGAGGCGCTGGCGCTCAGCCTTGCGCACTGTCCTGTCTCCTCGCCTCGGGAACCTGGTTTGGAAGACCCAGTTGTTGACGAAAAGTTTATTTGCCAAAAACACATTAACAAGTACAATTAATCAATTACAGTAAACTAACTGCTTAACACATTGACTGCCAGCCCTTTTTTCAATGCTGTAGGTAGGTTGTGCCAGGTTTTTTTTTGAGGATTCTGGCTCATTTTACAAGAGCCGAGGATTCTTTTCTGTTAAGACTTCGTGAACACCAATCATCTAAAAAGAACTAATAGAATGTGTGCTTTCTCTGTCTAAAAGAGTTAGTTTGTAGAGTTAGTAGTTATGTAAGCATTAGCAGTTGAATACAGCATGGTTTCAGCGTCAGAAAAATTATTCAGAGATAAACGGCTTTTTGTGAAATTCGATAGAACAGTCACTTTAACCATTCATTTTTGGCATCAGTAAGAGTCAGACATCTAAACAATAGTTTTGAACAGTAATTTCCTCCATAACAGCAGGAAACCCCCCTCTGCTTCCAACTCCTCCCTCCGTGTGTGTTCTCCTCCTGCCTCCCTGGCTCTCCAGCGGGCGTGTCACAACGAAGTTGCTGCTGCCTGTTTGAGCGGCCGCTGTTTGAGGAAGTCTGGGTGGACTCGCTCGTTTCGTGGAGTTTTGGTTGAGAGCTTTGATGCGATTCTGGTCATATTTATGCTGCGTGTTTCAAAGTGTGCATCCAATCTATTCTTGGAACCCCCCACCGTTGCCACCGCTGTGCATCAGCGCGAAAGTGAAAGCGTTTTCGCCATCAATTTTACAGTATGAGAACGGCTTCGTCGCGCTTTTCCCTCCAGTTTTGGGTCGCCTCTTTCTACTGTGGAGAGACATGTCGACACTCAGTGGGTCGGTAAAATAGATTATACACATTCAATACCTCCAATTCTGGTGTAGGAGACGTAAAAGGGGTTGATCGATGTCCCACCGTCAAAAAAAAAAAATGTTTATGTAAGCCGAGATATCTCGTCCTTGGCACTCAACGGTTGGATTATGTAAGCCGAGATATCTCGTCCTTGGCACTCAACGTGTTAAATATTGACTTTTTGAATCCTGCATTTTGCAATGCTTTGCTTCGGCCTTATTTCATGTTTTCCTGCATTAATGTAAATTAGGCAGCAAAAAGACTACACTATTAAAAAAATTAATTCAGCAACGTATGTATTAAAAATTAAAAATATTTTTTTGTGAAGTTAAGGAACAATGATAAAGGCTATGTGCCAAAGGGAACTCTTTTTTATACATAATCTAGGCTCCTTACATCCTAGGCAGGGGTGTAGTGGTAAATACAGAGGTGGGTAAACTATAGGTAAGTAGTTTACCCACCTTGTTTCCCCTCATTGATTGATACAGGTGATTTGAAAATAGGCAGCTCGGCTGCTGCGCGGCCTTGCCCGCAGCTCAGCTGCTGTGTGGCCTTGCCTGCCCTATTGGCGCACGCACAATGTCCCCCTCTCTCTCTCCCTCAGTCTCTCCCCCCTCTCCTCTCTCTCTCTCTCTTCTGAGCCTCCTCAGTCTCTCTCGTGAGCCTCACACTGATGACATCATCACTGATGTCATCAGTATTGATGTCATCAGTGGGACAGAGCCCTAGCTCCATTTTATATACTGACTGATATAAACAAATTAGTAAGTGTGCTAAAGAATTTAATTATTTTATTTTACAGCGGCACACGGTCACAGGAGAGACACTGCATTGACTTTAAATAAATGGTTTTGCCAACCTCTTTCTCAAAATAATCTACTGTTATCAATGGAAATGGAAATAAAGTGTCAGAATATTATGGAATAAAATCAGAACAGACAAATCTTCATTTAAATCAAGGTGTGCATTGCTGCAATGTCAGGCTATTTGAAAATCATCTGCATCACGGCATTTTTAAATAACTGACATCTCGTTGTCTGTCACCATTACTGACTTTGTCACTCTGATGTGGATAATTCATTTCAAGTTTAGTCCTATATGAAGCTGCATCAATCCCACTAGAAATGGGCAGCACAATCCCAGAAGCTATGCGATTTTACCTTCAAAATAAAAGCACTAATTTGTTACTGGGTAGATAAAAAAAAACAGAACAGTCAGAACAGTGCGGTGGATCCTCTCAAAGTGTGACGTTAAAGACCAAATGACTACTAGTGTCCTTCATCTGCTGGATTTACCTTAATTCTCCAGACATTCCATGCTCAGGGATGGAGAGAGGTGTCTTGGTTCTCACGAGGTTGTGGCTGGGGTCGTGGCTGTGTCTGCACATCTCACACAGGATGCACGATGGACATACACTGGCGGGGGAAAACACCAACATGGGCAGCCCAAGAGTGAGGATTATAATGTTGAAACATATCTATTGGATACTGCTTATAGAACATGTGAAAAGAATAAAGGTCATCAAAAAAAAAGAATAAGAATAAACCAGACGTCCCGATTTGTCCGGGAGAGATTTTAGGATGGCCATTCCGAGTCCCGACAGATATCTCTCGGGACACTAAAAGGTCCCGGTTTTCAACACTCACTACCAAATTGTCCCGGTTTCCACCACCATTAAAAAAAATGATAATAGTATTATAATTGTTTTTCAGCGCGTACATTTGATGTTTATCATGTTCTGTCATGTGGAACAAAGCTGAATGAACCTCCATAAAGTGTGCCTGTGAGAAGCAGAAAGGCAGCCAGGACCTGCAGCGCTACAAAATGCGGCCACAATCGAAGCTGTATAGATCCTGACAAGAGGTCTCACTCTGCCCCTAAAAGAAAGATCCTTTTTTTCCCCAGTATGTGTTTTGTTCAGCAAATCATTCCACTGATGTTTTGGCCCTGAAACGTGTGAGCAGAGTGATGCATTGTGTGTGTGTGTTATGGATGGAGAGAGAGGGAGATCACCTTTTCATAACAACTGTAGGGGGGTCATTTATTATATAACTCGCCCGTTTGGAGTAAAATAGGCGTTATAAAAAGGGGGTGATTGACAGGTCGCCTGTCCAGTGGTTGCACAGCTTTCTGATCACGGGCCAATAGCAGGCGGAGCTGCAGCTCTGGGAAACCCCCATCTGACGTGAGCTGCGCAAGGACCCCAAGATGGCGACAGACAACACTTTACTGCAAAATGTGAGTCCCAAAATAGTGGATGGGTTTGTCCATATTATTTAGGTCAGTGGGTAAAACCAAGCAATTCAGTATTTAGAATAAGGAGAGACCATAGAACATTTCACATTTCAGACCAAAAAGAAAGGTAATCGTTTTTTCTTTTTTAGCTTTTGGAGTTGATATGTCCCATCCCCCTCCCCCATAAGTGTCCCGGTTTGATAATCTGGTCACCCTAAATCAGTGATACTCAACCTCAGGTGGCTCCTTTATGGGTGGTTGTGGCTCTTTTAAGTCCTAGTTAAACAATAAATATATAAATACATAAATAAGTAAATAAATAAATGAAAACAACAAAACTGCCAGAAGAATTAATCTCAGGTGTCACGCTCTGTTTGCAGGTGCGCGAGACAAGTGCAAACTCCCTCACATTGGGAAAACTAGCTTAGCACAAGCTTAAAATGGTTGAAGAGGAATATCGAACATTTAAAGCAGACTGAGAACTTGAGTTTTTCTTCGTGTCCATGGGTTCAGGAAAATGCATCTCTCTGCTTTGTGATAATGTCATTTCACAATATTCAAAAGGTCCAATTTGCAAAAACATCACAAAATAAAGCAGGTCCAGTACCGACTTTCTGAAAGGTGGAGAGCTGAAGAGCTGGCGAAGACTCAAACTGAACCAAACTGGTTTCAGAGAGGAAAGGGATGTTTGTGGATTGTGCCTCTTACAAAAGTATTTTTTTTGTCAATGTGGCTCCTGAGTAGGGCAAGGTTGAGTACCACTCCCCTAAATAGAATTAATCAAGGCACAAAGGTCAATAAATGTGTGACTTCATCAAAACAATCCCGCTGTCACTTTTGACTTGGGTAAACTTATGCAATATTTGCTTTGGTTCGTTTGTTTGTTTGTTTGTGTGATGTCTTTTGTGAACTTTGGGGCTATGGGGCACTTGCTTCATCAAATTTGGACTTTTGGAAATGCAAGGAATATCTCCTTTCCTTTTTTATGTAGTTAACCTAATTAAAATATATATATAATACAACATAAGACACTTGTGACTTTAAGAGTGCCTCATTTAGTCAAAAATATTTTAGTAAATTATAAAATCTTCCTTTACCTTCTCTTTTGGGGTTGAGACCTACCTGCATTTGTATGCCCCTTCAGAGGTGAGTTTGTTGCAGCTGCTGCAGTTTGGGGTGTAGCCAAGGGACCCGTGAGAGGTGGAGGGGCCAGGCTTGGGCCCCACGGCGCCGCCACTAGCCCCGGCGGCGTCGGGGGGCCCGTCAGTAGATTTATGGGTACAGCACTGGCCGGAAAAGTCATTGCACATCCTTTCCACGACTTCTTTCACCACCTCATCCTTGAACTAGGAGAAAAGAACTTGATTTACAACCCCGACTCAGTTTCGACTAAAGGAACCCTTTGTCTAATGACAACAATATTATCATATTATTATCATGTCATATTAATATGATCATGATTATAATATTGCATACTATTATCGTTGTTGTATATCTGGGATGCAATTTTCTGAAAGTTGCAGTGTATATTTTTCAAGAAAACTTTACCTTCTCCATGTATGATCTGAACCAAACAGGAGGGGGTTCATCTTCTGGTTTGTTCCCCTTGCTGTCTTTTACAATGACCTGTATAGAATTGAAGAAACGCATTATTACTGCAACACTTGGAGCACTCAACTACTGACTATACATCAGAACTATATATATATATAGATATAGATAGATATCTATATCTATATATATGGGAGAATTTCTCCCACTGCCTGTTAAATATAGACAAGGAAATGTTATCTGGGCTTATTGCTCACCCAAAACAAATTAATTAAGGGCAAATAAATAGAAATGATTTCGCGGGGAAATCAAGTCGTATGATATGACCTAAGGCTGCTACTGAAACTAATCCTGGAAATATGTTTGAGACCTGGTTCAAGGGCTGACATTTACCGCAGCCCATCACTGCTACCAAAGAATGTGGAGGAAACACAGTACACATGGGGCAAAAAAAAACAGACATGATCCATATGATCCTTACAGCCTCTCTCTCGGGGGTGACCTGTGTGCCCTTGTCCACAGTCTTGACCCTGGAGGGGTATGGGGGCGCAGGTCGCAGGTCCCCCTTCAGCTCCTTCACCTCGGTCTTCAGCGGGCCACCACAGGCCTGCCCCTTCATCTTGTAAACATTCATGTGCAACTGGTTCCCCTGCTTCTCTGCACTCTGTGGGGGGTTCAACATGAGACACATACCAGCATCAAAATAGGCTCAACTCAAATCATAGAAACTATACATGAAGTGTTCCAACAGACGGCGTGTATGAGGGGCTACTGGAAGCATAAAGAAGCTATTTGGGCTTCTGAGTGTACTTGTAATAATGTTTGTTTAATCTACTGTCCTGCATGTCTTGTCGGCACTACATAATGTGTCGACAATTCCAAACTTTTTCATCACTTTTCAAGGACCCAGAATCTAATTTTCATGACCATTCGCCACATTTAAGTACGGTACATAAAATGTACATTGTAGCACCATGCCCTTCACCCCAAAGCCCTTTTCAGACACTAGCGCTCAATTTCTAAGGTGGAGACTCTGAAGAAACAAACTTTTCCCCTTAACTCACCCTTGTCCTTTTCTCCCTACTTGCATGCAAGGAGGCCTGAGCCTTTGGGTTGTTAAGGTGGCTTGTGAACATGTTCACCTCAATGCCAGAGATGTTGTCGACTCCCAGTTTCTTGATTGATAACTGCAGTTTCTGATCATCTACTGTAGCCGTTTTGTCCACCACCTTCCTCTTCTCTTATATAGCTTCAGCCAGGAAGGATTTATTACATCACTGATGATACCACACTTGCTCAAGTGACATCACTGATGACATCACAATTCACTGATTTATGACATCACCGATGATGTCACAAATCGCAACTAACAGACACCGCCCCCAAATCGTGACTCTGGAAGGGATTTGGAACCAGACGATGGCTTCCGCCCCTGGGGTGAAATCTCTATTAACTGAGGAGCCCTTCATGAAGGTGAAGGCATGTTGCTCAGGAGGGATGAGGAGCGGAGGAACATGAGACGAGGCACTACAGCCAAGATTGAGGTGGTGTGAGAAACACCGGAAACTTGAAAGAAGAAGAAGAACCAGGTCTAGAGTGAGACCATCCAACTGTGAGGCAGCAATGTGCCACAAGGCATCCATCCAGTCTGCTGGAAAGCTATTAGAAGAAGATTGTGACTAACACCGCCCACCCACTTATACAATTTTAATGATGATGATGATGACGCAGTGAACTCTCGAACATAGGAATATGATCACGTGATACAAGCGTCAACATTTGCAGCGCAGGTCTACATTTTAAATTAGTAATACAAAAAAACTTATTTCACGTAACTAGGGAAGTCAATCGATAACCGAAGTTTAAAATTTAACCGATTACCGGTAGTTAAAAAATATATATACTTTACCCCAAGTAATTAAGAAAAGGAAACGTTTGTTGCATGGTAAGCTATACAATCTATTTCTTAAATAACTCATTCAGACAACGTGCTGTGTTTTGTTTAGGCTATGTTCACATTTAATTGTCATCCTCTCCGACCACGCCACATGTTGAGCGTTGAGCAGCGTTAATTGACAAATGAAAAGTATCAAGTTAACGTTACCACGCCACGTTGAGTTCGGAGAAATTGTTTCACAACGGGAGACGGACTGTCTGTCAGAGTGAGTAAGGTACAGAGCTGCATCACCAAATGACAGACATGATATGCGCACATTAGACTCATTCAGAGCGAGATCCATTTGTTTGATTAACTGCTTATTGACATGTTGTGCCCGTGGGAAACAATGGCACGATAAGCTACTCGTTTATTTCAGACTGTCTTTACAGACGAGGAGAGACATCTCGCCTGCCTAATTGCTTGTGGGCTTGGACCGGCGGGGTCTCGCTGCGCAGGCAGACACAGAGGATACGGCCTACCCCATCAGTGTGCCCTGCAGCCTGGTGACATGTCAGCCTGGGAAACGTGAATAAGTGTTGCGCCAACTTCGCCAGCCAGGGGAATGCAGTAGGCTATAAATAGTACATTTTAATCTTGCCGGTTATTTCGGTTAATGATCGGATAATGAGTGACGGTTGTCGGTCAGGATTTTTTTTTTAAATCATTTTCACCATCCCTACACGCAACGTTAAGACATAGCCTATCTTAATTAGATTGTTTTAGAGTGTAAATTCCCAAACTTTTCCAAAACAGACTGTTAATTCCAAACCTTTTCCAGGCCTGGAAAACAATTTTTAAAAAACTTTTCCAGGAATGTCATGACCATGTTTCCATTCCCGTTACATTTTGTTATGCACCTAGAGTGTCAATCCTATATGAGATTCCTCCTTTTTTACCTTTATTTATCCAGGGAAGGTTGAATGAGCATTCATATAGTTCTACTGCTATTATAATTTTCACTAAATACAGAGTTGGAAGCTGCATTTTACACTGTCTGTGTCCTTATCCCTCACAACACTGAACAAGCTGGACAGTAAAATGTTATTCTTTACTATTCTATAAGATTGTGAGAAATCCAGCGGTGTCTCATTACCTTGATGGCTTCTTCATATTCCTCTGGGGGGGGGGAGAAATCAGTTGTTTAATAATGAACTGGCAATCAAAATAACATTCATATTTTATGAAAGGAAGGAACCTTACAATTCTGTCTCACGTTAGCCTCTATTTACTAATACTATGACTGACTATTGTTTATATATTTCAAATGCATATGTCATCATGTAGATACAGTAAAGAAATGAATGGAATGAAAGCTTGACAAGCCGGGTTTCATTTAATTCATTTAAAGACAGAAAAACAATGGAATGAGACTGGTTTTGCTTACCTTGACTGTTTATGCAAATCTGAAAGAGACAGACAACTTTACATAACTCTTAAAATAGTAAGCCAGTAGAAAAGCAATAATCGAGCAACAACATTATGTAGGCCACAAAGTTTAACCTTACCTCTTCATTATCCTCATCAAAGTATTTAACTTGAAAGTGGTTGATCCCGAATGATGCTTTAATCTGGAATTAAATTGGGAAGAATTGACAGGTCAAAAAAAAAACACCAAACATCTTATAAAATCATAACTTTCACTTACAAGTGTTGCCTAACTGACAATGGTGGCACGTTGAGAGAAACACTTCTGCGGCTAACGTTATCTATCAAATGCAAGATTTCAAGCACAATTAAGTTTTTCTCTGTTTTTAGTGCAAACGTGGCATTATAGTTTGCTTGAAAATGATCACTTATGCACACATTAAGTCCCAGCAGTGCCGATTGTCCTTCAAGTGGTCCATTGTTTATGTGGCTAGGCCATCCATGGCTGGGCCTTCTTTACCAAACTGCGCCAGCATTTAGCCAACTAGCTCTGCTAACGTTAACGTTAGCCGCTTACCCAGGCTTCCACCGATTCCCATTCCAATTTGTCCAAATCTTGAGCCAGGAATCTTTTCACATTCCCACGGAAGTTGACTTTAATGGTAACAGGAAGCCCCATGGCAGCCTTTTAGGACAATGTAGTGGTTTTCATTGGCGGTGACAATGGACAATTTGATCCCTCTTGCCCTCGAAAGCTTTTTCTTGTTTACATCGTCAGCTGCGTCTAGAAAAATACGATGACGCGTGTGTGTTTTTTTTCCATCGGCGCACGCGCACTAGCAGCTGTCAGTGTCGCACATTGATTTCGTCATCTTTAAGCTCACAAGTGTGGCTGCAGCAGAAGTGAAAAAGCCGCACGTTTTGGGACAATCGTTCTTCGCCTATTTGATCACATACAATGTCTCTCAAGGTGGACAATGAAATCAAAACCAAGGTAAAACATCACTGTCGAAATTCCTCGTGTCAGATGATACGACATGTTGATGCTATTCGCTTGCTAGCACGTTAGCCACATTTTGTAGCATGCTGTGACTGCTCCGATAAGGCCAAGCTAACGATAACGTTAGCCAGCTTGTGCCCGCTTGCTACAAAACCTGTCAATCCGTAACAGGTGCTGTGCCACAGACCCGTTCATATTCCCAAGGAGTTAGTTAGATTTGATCAAGTTGTACAAATACACACTGACTTGGATTGATGATAGACCGCTGGCACAAAACACGGCATTGTCAGGTTAGCCAACCTTAACAGGCCGTTCTGGTGGTGATTCGTTGACATTTGTGTTGTTCCTTTTGGCAGGTTGATGCTTTCAGGGAACGGATCACTGGAGAAGTGAGTATCAATTACATTGACGCTACATGATTATGAGCTTAAGTGACACATGAAGCTATCAAAACGCCGACGTTAGGTTTTTAAAGCAAGTCTTGACTTTAACTAAAGGCTTAACGTTCACGTTACATCTCTTCCAGGCAGAGGATCTAGTTGCAAATTTTTTCCCAAAGAAGTTATTGGAACTAGATCATTTCCTTAAGGTATGTGACACACACACGATCTCTCTTAATTGCAAATGGCGCAGCTGTAGGTGTTTGTGCATCTCACAGTAGCCTACTACAGTCTTTTTTTTTTTGGATGGAGGAAATGTGTAGAAAAAGTCATGACAAGTATCCTCTTGTATTTCAGGATCCTATCATAAACATCGTTGAACTGAAGGAGATACACTCTGAGATAAACCTGACAGTACCAGATCCAATTCTGCTCTCTAACTCAAACCTGCATGACGGACTAGAAACGGTGAGGCTCCAATTGCAAAGTGAATTGAACATTTAATGCTAGTACATTATACAGGGTTCGTACAATGTCCTTAAAGTCCCTGAATTTAACTTTTCAAAATGTAATTGCTGGAATACCAGGAAAATGTTCTGTTATGTGAGCACTGAGGAGGTGCTTAAAAGAGCTTGTTTTTGTGCCGGGTCGTTATGAACAGAAAAATAGTGCTGGGAAAAAGTCCTTGAATTTGAAATATTGTCTATGAACCCTGGCGGTCACTTCTTTTGTTTGTTTTTTGTTCTTTTATAGCACAATGTCAGATTGAATGTGATGACGGAGTGAAATAATCATTTTTAGTATATATAAAGATATGTGATTTACCACAGCCATAAGGTGCTGGAAAATGCTTGAAAAGTGTTTGAATTCGGCTTTGGAAAAGGTGTATGAACCCTGATCATAACTATCATGTGCAGAGCAGTGGAGTGAATTGTAGCCCAATTACTTTTCCTTTGGTTTGTAGCAAAATGCCAAAAAGAGAAAGCTTGAGGATGGAGGTGGGGATGACAAGGGTGAGTATAGGACTCTTAAAGGTGAAAAAAAAAGAGAGATGGGTGTCACTCTCACCACACAGTTTTGGAATAGCACACTTCAGTACCAGAAATGACTACCACAGAATGTTGAAAAAGTTGTGGAAATGAGCAACGATTCATTGCCGGAGACTTGGAAAGGCAAAATTGTCATAACGATAGCATGGCTGTCATTCGAAAGTTGAGCCAAATTATTACTTTTGTCCTATAGCACAGCTCAGTGAGTCTTGTGCACCAAATACCATAGCAACCATCTGAAATCTACTGTTCAGTTTAAAAACAATCATTTGAATGGGCAAGTCTGTGCTGTCAGTTCAAGTTCTGTTGGTATATGTTTGGATCTGATTAATGCTATGGGCATCCACCAGCCCAAATTTGGATAGCACTGATTTTGTCTTCATACAGCTATGTTTAATTCAAAGGATATTTAACTTCGTTCTGTCTGGAGAAATGTAAAAATAAAAAAAATGACATTGTCCAATCCATTGTATAATCATCATTCCTCTCTTGTGTTTGAAACTTAATTATTGTATGCCTCTTTCTATCTTTCCCGTTGCATCCAGTGACTGGCACCAAGGTCTTCGTCATGCCTGGTGGGATGATGAAGAGCAATGCTAAGCTTGTTGATCTCATCGAAAAGGTCAAACCAGAGATCAGGACGCTCATAGAGAAATGTAACACCGTAAGTAATGTCTCTCTGGACAGTGGTCTGGTGACTGGTCTCACATCAGGGACTGTACTCAACATAGCTGCCAAGTCAACTAAACCAATCTTGGCAGCATTTCTACCATTTGTGAAATGTGAGCATCAATGTAAAAAGTTATATGCAAGGCTCAACGTGATAGACGCCTTTCTCTTATTTGGTAAGCAGCATGCATGTAGCCTGGGTAAACCAAGCCCCCAGCAATAGCGCTGGGCTTTGAAGCCATTTGAACATGCTGGCGAAGCTCTGTATTGCAAGTCACGTGACGCCATGCAGCCCAGAAAGGAAAATTCCCATCCACTTGCATGGGGACTCCGGCAGCTGTTAAACCCAGGGGAATTTTTTCCGGGTGTCACTCAAAGTATAAAACGACTCTTTTAATTATCAACTAATTTTTTATGGGGCATTTTTTTCTTCAGAAGGCACTAAGAGCCGTATACGGGGGTATTTTCTTCTTGTAATACAATCCATGGGTGGGAGGGGTGGGAGACGTCATGGAACACCTCATGGCACACATGCGCACTTCGCCTTGGGCTGCATAGTCAGGAAGTAAAACCAGGAAGAAAAAGCCCCCATGATGGCTTCATGCGCCAATGAGCTACCTCCGTCCGAATGCATGGGTGGGCGTGGCAGGTCCCCTATCCAGTTCTTTTAATACATCCATGGGGTAAACCCAGCCTTCAACGTGACGTCACAGGCTATGCCTGTAGCGTAAGTTTCTTCGTGACTGATAGCACATAGCGGTCACGTGGAGGCTGGGTTTACCCAGGCTAGCATGCATGTCCTCTCTCTCTCTACTCGTATTGCATTATATTTATGAGCAGTGTCTGTTTTTGTCTGCAGGTCAAAATGTGGGTCCAGCTGCTTATCCCCAGGATAGAGGACGGCAACAACTTTGGAGTGTCAATCCAGGAAGAGACAGTAGCTGAACTCAGGACAGTTGAGGGGGAGGCGGCTTCTTACCTCGACCAGATATCAAGGTTTGTACTGTAGTAGCCTTCACACTACAGAATGGGGAGAAACGCAGGAAACAAAATGTTGGCTGGCCATGTTGTCAAGTGGATCCCCTAGCCAAATCAACTTCTTAGCTGCTGAAGCATTTTTATAATATGCCAGACTGCTGTAACACAGGTTGGCTAATGTGCAAATGTCGAGTGAAACTGACAAAACATTTTTGCATTCTTTTTTTACTCTTAGATACTACATCACAAGGGCAAAGCTGGTGTCTAAAATAGCAAAATACCCTCATGTGGTAAGTGAATGCTGAGAAAACGGAACACACCATTTAAAATGGTCTTGTATTTATTATTAACCTTGATGCCTGAAATAAAAACCCAGGGAAGTTAATAAGAGACCACCGGCAACCTTTAAACAAGTGCAGGACTGTATCTCCTAGTCTGGTCACTCAATGCATACAACAACCACAATCCACAATTCTGCTCTGTGCAGAGTAGTGTGCTGAGACATTTCTCGCTAAAAAGAGCACAGAGGCCTGTCTTAATTTTGCAAGAAGTCAGTCTCCAAATTAGGGATGCACACAATTGAAGCTCGATTACTCGCTCGTTAAGGATTTACTCGAGCATGTGAACATGTACTCGATCAAAACAAAACAAAAAGCAACGTGCATTCTGTCAGTAGAACGGTTTTTTCAAATCATTTTTCAATGATCCTCCAGAGGGCGCAATGATATCACTGTAACAGACTGTTCAGTGTGTATTAGACCGCTGCAAACCCAAGGGGACCCTTGCGGGCCCCTCGGGCCGGCCAATACGGGCCGATTTTTTGGTCTTATTAATTCCAAAAGACATGTTGGGCGCTGAGCGATTAATGGAAATTCACCACGATACAATTATCTTGAGCGTTTATTATTGCAATAGATGATAATATTGTATATTATTGTCCCATCATCCCTACAGCCAAGTCAACCAAGGAAAGGCTGGTAAAACAGAGCCCAGATCACACACAAAAACATCTGCGGTTTGACCTCAAGAGTTTGCAATGGGAACTGCTAGATATGAGCTACTAGCTAGATATGAGCTAAAATGGAATGGGAGGACATTTCAAAGCCATCATGTGTGCCTAGATGGGAAGTTATCCTTATACGCATATATTTATACTTGACCTCTTGATTTGGCGCTATATACATATCAAATTGATTGAACGATTGATCCAAACAAGGTTACTGCTGTTATTAAAGCAAAATGTGCCTCTACCAACTAACAAAGGATGTTTGGACACTTAGAGAGCCGAGGTGGTGGTGTGTCTTTCCATCAGTTGTTTTGGTTTTGTTGTTTTTGTCCGCCGGTTACTTTATCCAAAGGAAAGTGTCAACTCTGATCTAATGAATTGTGAAACTAGACATCAAAAGCTAGAAAACTTGAAAGGGTGATTTATTTCTGATATCTACCATATATTTAAGCAATATAGCATGAGAGCAAGTGTGTTGTGGCGAATATATCCCGCTGATAAGCTGTTATCCCACGAGGCCGCAGGCCGAGTGGGATAACAGCTTATCACGCAGCTTTTATAAAACGGTTTCCAAGTATAATAATATAATAATAATAATACTATAAGTCCGACTGGCATGGTATTCTGATAGTCAGTTGAAACACTACTGTAAGGCGGGACCGCAAGAACGTGCGGGTGATTTGATTGGATCGTTCTGGAGACTGAAGTTGACATTGGCCAATCCTGGCGCTTGCTGAGAAGCTGAGAGCTTTCTGGAAAGCCGACAGGCAGCTCGAGCGCAGCGCTGCATTCTCAGCGCTTGCTGAGAAGCTGAGTGCTTTCTGCACAGCCCGACACCAACTAACGTTACGGGGTTAAATGCGGGGTTAACAGCCTTTTTTTTGCAAAGAAGACATTAGCCCGCATTTATTCTTGTACAAAACATAATTTTCTGCGAAGTATTAGTAAAGTTATAAGCGAAGATCGATTCACAAGGATCTGACAGCTGTCTCCGCCATTTTTTTTTTTTGAGGTAACCAAAGGCTTTTAGTAAGAGAGTTGCCATGGCAACCAATAACCCATGGCCATGGGTTATTGGAGTGGGTTATTGGATTTATACAATGGCTGTGAACCAATCAGATTGCTTGATTTGAGAGAGCCGTTTTATAAATATATATATAGTATATCTACTGTATGATAAGCAGTGGCTGGCTGTTGTCTTTCAATTGAGCTGTAGAATAGAATGCAAGACATTGATACTGACTTTTTTCAATAGGACTATCACATTGATACTGTCCCCCTTCCCCCCCAATAGGAGGACTATCGGCGTACTGTAACTGAGATCGATGAGAAGGAATACATCAGTCTGAAGATCATAGTTTCTGAGCTCAGAAATCAATACGTATGTCATGGTCTTAATTTCCGTTTTATAATCTAATACTGTATAACATACAGCTGTCAAGTTTACCAAATAGTTTCAGGATTGCATTTGCTGCACGGTTACACTTCCAAGTGCAATACAAACGTTGTGGTTTTCTATGCAGGTAACATTACATGACATGATCCTGAAGAACATTGAAAAGATCAAGAGGCCTCGAAGCAGTAATACTGAAGCCTTGTACTGATGCTCATCCAACCACCACAACCTCCAGCTCTCATCCTCTTCCCCCCGTCTCCCTGCTACTACAACCTCCAAGCTCCCATCCTCTGCCCCCGTCTGCCTGCCATGCTGTTGAGCTAGCCTGGCCCTGGTCCGAGGAATAGTGCTAGACCTTCATCGACACAAATGCAATCAGTACAACACAGTACAAAACCATAGCCTCAGTTGATGGAAACGATGCACACCATCGTCTTGTCTTTTCTTTTATTGTAAAATATTGTCCTTGTTTTAAACCCTTTGAAGACCTAGTCATTATTCTCTCAGTAAAGGGAGAGAGAGAGAAGTCCCGGACAAAAAAGTGCTATGTATTTTTTAAATTGAATTAAAAACATTTTGTCCTTGGATCTTTTGTGAAATGGCTTCATTTATTTATAGCCCTGTTTTGGTCAAATTCAAGGCAATTTTTTATGCCCACTGCTTCTGTCAATGTGTTTTTTGTTGGGTCTATTTTACAGATGTATGGTCATTCATAGGCTAAGCAACAAGAAAGCTGTTTTTTTTTTTTTTAAGTCATGTTCTACACCAGGGGTTTTCAAAGTCTGAGACTGTGTGCCTCCCCCAGACAGCTTGGAAAAAGGTGCTCCCCTCGCTCAATTCCTCGATGCCGATATGGCCTGATGTGATGACGTTGCCATTTGACATACTTCAGACTAGGCCAAATGTAGGGAAAAGGTCTGTCTGAAGGCATTGGTTTCCGACTGGGAAAGTGGAGAAAACTGTCAAAATTCCCCAAAACTACTGTATCTCTGAACTATCTCTTTAACCAAATTCTATGTGATCTGATTTTGATTCCTAATGTTGTATTTTTTCACTTCTGAGCCTCCCTGCGGAGGCCCGCCTCCCACTTTGAAAACCTGTTATACACTTATACATTTTGTAGTATTAATAATAAATGAGTAATACATTTTTGTGTTGAAAATTAGGCCGGTTTGAAGTCCACAAGCTTTATTGTTATCAAAGAAAGTTCAAAGATCACCAAAGCATCTTTTATTTTGCAAGGGATGGACTACTGAATAAAACACCTTTTGATAAGAGACTGAATTTTCTTGATATTTCTGTTTATTTACTCATTGTGCAAAACATCAGTTATATTGTTATGGTTGTGTTTTTCATGCCTAGTTTATGATGCCCATAGGTTTTTAAGTCATGAAATATAGCTGTTTTTGGACCTGCCAGAATTATTGCTAATGCCTTCTCTTGGCCTGTAGGTGTCACTGGCATTTCTTTTTATGCATAGTGAATAGTCTCAAACAAAACCTCCTCCACATTAGTGCATGCCTGTGCCAGGCATTTTTTTCCACCACTTTTTGGAGTTGCTAAAACGGTGATGTGCATGTTACCTTCATTGGTCATCAGGTTGCGATCATGCAAAAGCCATTTGTGCAAAGTACACTAAGAAAAGAAATGCAGAATTGATCAATTTGTGACAATAGAAATAAGTAAATTTGGTGCTCAGTACATCACAGCTGTAGAATACACCGACATACAGTCATGAAGACTAATCTACACAATAACTTCAAATAGCTTTAATACATACTAGTGCAATACCCGTTACCTCCCTCCCTTTCTCCAAATTCACCCCCTCCCATGGGTACATCTACCCAGATGAAGATTCTGCACCCCCCCAATGGGTACATCTACCCATTCCCCCCCCCCCCCCCCATTCATACATCATACTCTCCTCACCGCTCCCCCGATTGGTGCAGTACCCGTTATGCAGATGCAGTGCCTGGCTGTTCCCCTTGACCACATTCACCCCCACCTCCCTCCGTGGGTCCATCCACCCATTCCCCTTTGCCCCATTCATACATTAAGATTATTCTCTCCCACTCTTCACTGCCCACTCCCCCCCATTCTCCCCCTTGACATCACTGATGATGTCACAATGCCCTAAAGTGGCCTGTGAAGGCCTGGAAATGTAAAATATTGCTGTAGCTCCTCCCCCCGTGGGCACATATTTTTTATTTATTTATCTCGCACTGCACTCGGTCGGGTCCCTTAAGCGTACTCCCTGGGTTTCAAGTCGATCAGACCAACGGTTCAAGAGATACGCGAAGGACAGACAGACACAGACAGACACTACTGGAATTATAGTATAGATGGACTTATAGTATGTATGTATAGATATATTAAAAGCTTGACCTTTACTGTTATATAAACATACCTGTATTTTACCTAGGGAAAGTTGACAGAGCGTCTACTTCAATCTCATACAGTTCCACACTGGGAACTGCCCAGTACCACACACAGTCTTATTATACTGGTGCCCACTGAAGACATTCACACACTAGTTAGGCTACATGTTCAGGCCTGATTTATGATGACAGATGGGGGAAATGTCAGTGTGGTCTGCAACTGGTCTACAACTTTTGAGGGGTGGAGATATGCTTATTACCTCACATCTCAGGCGATGTTGAGGAGTAACGCAAAAGTACTGTAACGAGTAGTGTAATGAATTACTTTTTCCACGGAGTAATTAAGTAAAGTAAGGCATTACTTATTTTCAAGTCATGTGTAATATATTACTTTTTTGAGTAATGACCCCCAACACTGGTTACCACTGGCCCATTGGATGATTGTGGGACATGACATCTTCAGGGGGTATGACATCATCAGTCAGGGGCCCACAGGACAGACAGACGCCAGAAAGGACGGAAGGACAGCCCCACCAATCAACTATTGTGGTGCTGGGGCCGAAACGCGCCATAACAGATGGAGGGACAGACACACAATGTTAAACTCGCCTTTGGTTATGTTTAAGCAAGTAAAACGACTTAGGTGGGTGGTGTGGGTTAGGCCAAGGCCGTAGCCATAGAGGGGGGAATCTACGCACGCTCGATTCCTAGGCTCGCCCGCTATGCGGCCTCGCCCAGCTAGCCCTGCAGCTCGCATACACAGCTCGGCCGCTGCGCGGCCTCGCCCTGGCTGCTCCTTGATGGCATACTTCAGGGATGCTGGATCACATGTCCTGGAGCTGGCAACATTCAGCTGTCCATGGCTGAAGATGGGGGTCTGAAGGCAGACTCCCACTTCTTTTTTCTGACATCACTGATCACTGATGATGTCACAGTGGGATTTATGACATCACTGATGATGTCACACATCACTTGGATTTATGACGTCACTGATGATGTCATTGGGATTTATGACATCACTGGGATTTATGACATCACTGATGATGTCACAGTGGGATTTATAACATCACAGTGGGATAATCACAGTGGGACAGAGAAACAAACAGAGCCCAACCTCCCATTTGTATACTGATGATGGTAGAATACGAAATTAGACTTTTTATGAAAACTAGAAATGTCACGCTCAATAAACTTTTAACTTTGTTTGCGGCCGGCAGCTTGATCGGCTGGACTGTGAGCAAGAGTCATCCAATTTATAACCTCAGCAGGGAAGCAACCTCATTATTTCATTGGACATTGCTCACTGTTGACATTGTGACATCATCAGTGATTCATTCACTGTCATAATGTTAAACTCGAGCAGTGTGTGTGTGTCTGTGTGTGACATCACTGATGACATCACTCACTGATATCACTCGGGCTGAGCATGCACAGTCGAGCAATTGTGTGCTTCTTGTACACTTTGGGCACTGGATCCTTTCCCCATAAATCCCTCATGCATTGTGACATCATCAGTGATGTCATAACTCTTTCTCTACTTACCCATTGTGACATCAGGGAGGGTGTATGACATCACTGATGATTCATCAGTGATGTCATCATCAGTGATGTCATAAACCCTCCCCTGCTGGTGGTATAAATATAGGACCAGTAGATGCTTCCAGCATCACTGAGATGTTATAAACTCTCCCTTGCTGCTAGTATAAATAGGACCAGTAGATGTTTCCAGCTTCACTGAGAAACCAGATGGCTTCCAGATCACAGGAGGACGTCTCCTTTCGTGTCTGCCCTGACATCTTTAAAGATCCTGTCCTCCTGTCATCTAACCACAGCTTCTGTAAGGCCTGTCTGCAGAGCTGGTGGACACAGAAACTAATACAAGAGTGTCCACTTTGTAAGGAAATATCTTCACAGAGTGAACCACCTCTTAACTTGGTGTTAAGGAACCTGTGTGAATTTTTTTTAGTCGAGAGAGATCCAAGAGCTTCAGCAGGATTTGAGCTTTTCTGCAGTCTGCACTCAGAGGAGGAGGATCCCTCCTGTCCTGTCTGCTGTGACATTGGTAAACTAATACACGGGTGTCCACTTTGCAAGGAAATATCTTCACAGAGTGAACCACTTTGTAACTTGGCATTGATGAAGTTGTGTGATGCTTTCTTAGTGGAGAAAGCTCATGCTTCAGCAGGATCTGAGCTTCTCTGCAGTCTGCACTCTGAGAGACTCAAGCTCTTCTGTCTGGACCATCAGCAGCTAGTGTGTCAATTCTTTCTGGATTCAGAAACACAGACCAACCACAGATTCAAACCCATCGATGTAGCTTCAGACGATCACAAGGACAAGGGGGAACTCCGGAAATCACTGAAGACCTTAAAGGAGAAACTGGAGCTCTTCAATAAAGTTAAAGACAACTGTGATCAAACAGCAGAACACAATAAGGTCCAGGCCCGAGACACAGAGAGGCAGATAAAGGAGGAGTTTAAGAAGCGTCACCAGTCTCTACAAGAGGAAGAGGAGGCCAGGATCAGTGCACTGAGGGAGGAAGAGGAGCAGAAGAGACAGATGATGAAGGAGAAGACTGATGGTCTGAGCAGAGACATAGCAAATCTTTCTGACACAGTCAGAGCCATGGAGAAGGAGCTGAGAGCTGAATATGTCTTGGTCCTGCAGAACTACAAGGCTACAGTGGAAACAGTCCAGCGCCCCCTGCTGGACGATCCACAGCTGACCTCAGGACCTCTGATAGACAAGGTCAAACACCTGGGCAAACTGGGCTTCACACTCTGGGACAACATGAAGGACATGGCCTCTGACACATCTGTGATTCCGGACACAAACACTGCCAATCCAGACATCATCTTGTCTGAAGATCTGAGCAGTGTGAGATGTCGAGAGACACAGCTTCCTGATAACGCAAAGAGGTTTGACTACAGCTCTGTCCTGGGATCTGAGGGCTTTAACTCAGGAACTCACAGCTGGGATGTTGAGGTTGGAGACAGTACACGCTGGTCACTGGGTGTGGCAGCAGAGTCTATCCAGAGGAAGGGACTCATATGGTCTGGATTATGGGAAATATGGTGCTATGATGGTGAATACACAGCGCTCTCCCCACCACATCCAGACACTGTTCTTCCACTGAAGAAGAAGCTCCAGAGGGTCAGAGTGAGTCTGGACTGGAAGAGAGGAAAGCTGTCCTTCTCTGATCCTGATACTAACACACACATACACACCTTCACACACACCTTCACTGACAGGATGTTTCCCTACTTTAACACTTATGATCACCTGAAGGTCTCTGGAACAAAGAAAGGGAAAAAAAGAAAGAAATAGACAGGTCACTGATAATGTCGTACAATTCTAGACAACAAGGCCTGGTAAGAGTTCTGAGGGCGTTTTCACACATGCAACAATTTCTTTCGTTCCGTTCCCGAGTACGATTGCCCCCCTCCCCTCACCTCCCCCTGGTCAGCTTTCACATTACAAAATCCAGACTGTTTTCATTCACTGTTTGTACTAGGAGACTCAACAGCAAAAATCCCCCCCTCCCCCAATAATTGAATTTTTTTTTCCAGTTTTTTTTCCAGTTTTTATCTTTTTGTTTTCGCTCCAAGTGAAATGTTTTATGGTCACTCACGATTCAGTATGCTCATGGTTGCATCCCTGCTGTGGGCATAATGAGGTGAGATCAGTGTGTAAAGCAGTGGTTCTGAAAGTGGGGTCTGGGGACCCCCCAGGGGTCCTTGAGGTGGTTCCAGGGGGCCCGCAGGAAAAAGGATAATCATTTATTTTCACTAGAATTCCAACCACAAGTAACACAATACAAGCATGTATGACTTTTGGCTGTGGGTTTCATACACTTTCTATAATAAAACATTTGAAATTGACGACCCTCCCACTCTCCTAGCCCTGTGCTGCAGGATGAGCCTGGTTTTGGTCTCGTTAGGCTGATTGGGTGCAATTAGTCTCTCACTTGCCAGACTATCTATCTCCACACTTTTTTCGCACTGTACCACCAGCACAGGAGAGAGGTGCATCTGGGTCCCACTCATTGGCCTTAAGAAGACCTTCAGACCAGCCTCTTTCCTTCCTCAACATTGCACTTTTGTTCTGTTTATTGCACTTTTGTTCTGTTTATTGCACTTTTGTTCTGTTTGTTTAATGTAATTTGTCTAGTTATCTCCGCCAGAGGCGAATCGGTTCCCTCTTCACTGGTGTAGCTCCTTCATTTACGATGCCTATTGTGATGCCATCATACGTATGAAATCATAAGTGAAATCACCAACCTTCAACAATGGCATGTCAGGCGTAACATCAGCAATGATGACATTATCAATGATGACATCATCACTGTTGACATAATTGTCTTCAATGATGATGAGATCATTAAAACCTTCAACAGTGACATCAAGTAACACATAGAGTCATTCTGATGCTTGGAAGAGAAACTTCAAAGTCTTACCTTTCAGAAAAGGTCAGGCAGTTGTCTGTAACCCTAGCGGTTCAGCCACAGTAAGCATTTTAGTTTGGGTATGTAGTTTTCACCATTTTCTTCAGAAATAGGTGGCTTTAGAAGAGGTTAACAATAATAAATAAAGCGGAGGGGGGATTAAGCCTTCCAAATCTCAGGCACTATTATTGGGCCGCAAATATCCATAAGATACTTTATTGGTTTCACTCCCCCAATGTTGACTGGTGTCAGGCAGAAACAAATTCCTGTCCATTAACATCACTTCCAGCTTTGGTTACAGCTAAATTACCTTTCTCCCTTGATCAATATACAACCTGCCCTCTTGTATCTTCTACAATCTTTGCAGATTTTAATACCCTCTCCATTCATTTTAATTTACCCCCAACACATTTATTTCGTTATTTCCAGATTCGACAATGCGTCAGGCAAATTAGTCCAACATTTCCAAGTCTGCCGCCCAAAACAGGATTGGACACTATCTTGCAACTCTCTCACACCCAAAAAGGTCTAATATCTCAACTATTACATATCATCTCGTCTCTTAGAAAAACCACAATGGAGAAAATTCAGTCAGGCTGGGCAGAAGAGCTGGGTTTAGAGATATCTGAAGAGACTTGGAATAGGGCTTTATATAGAGTAAACAACACAACCACATGTGCTCGCCTGAGCTTGATACAGTTTAAAGTCTTACACCGTGTTCATCTGTGTAAGGCCAGACTTTCTAAAATGTATGTTAATATTAACGATAAATGTGACCGTTGTCATATTGCAAAGGCAGATCTAGCACACATGTTCTGGCAGTGCCCTAAACTAACAGGATTTTGGGCTGCAGTATTTGGAATTCTGTCTGACGCATTTCATATCGATCTTCAACCTCAAGCTGAATTGGCCATTTTCGGGATATCAAATGACACATCTCTGACAAATTGTAAAAAAGATGCAGTTGCCTTTGCCTCCCTAATAGCTAGGAGAAGGATTCTGTTAGAGTGGAAATCTGCTGAACCACCCAAAGTCTCTGTCTGGCTGAGTGACTTGATGCTTTTCCTCAGGCTGGAAAAGATAAAGTATTCTAATAAGGGATCAACCAAGAGATTCCACTTAACCTGGGACCCTCTTATATCCCACTTCAATAGATTAAAAACTCTTCCCTTAAATTGAACACTACAGTTGTTTTTCTCTTCCTTTTTGCTTTCTCTCTGTTGCTTTTTTTGTTTTTGTTCTATCCATCTCTTGTGTGGTACGATGATCTGAGGTTGTCTAAATACTTTCACAGATTGCGGCTGTATAGACGAACATCCATACTGATGCCCCTGTTAACCAATAATGTTGGGATGTAGATAGCTTATATTTTGGATTTCTATAAATATAGCAACAGAGCTTGGTCTCATGATGGAAGCGGAGAATCAGAACCTTGATGTTTTTTGCAATCCTGTAATTTTTGTTGTTGTTTTTTTGTTTGTTTTTTTAATGGTCGTTATTGTTGTTTTTGTTGTTGGTTATCGATATCTCTCTCTCTAGTATACCTACCTTTACTATTTGACGAGTGACTGAGAGAACCTGCTAACTACACTTTCATATTAGTTTGTTTTTGTTGTGGTTGTTTTGTTTGTCAGTTTATTTTTGGAAACCCAAAGATTGTGAAAATATCCAATATCAAACATGATGGGTGGGAGTGGGAGGGGGTGGGGGGTCAAGGGTGGGAGAAAATGAGATAAATGTTATGATGTTACCTGTATATTATCTGACTACTCCAATAAAAACATTATAAAAAAAAAAAAGAAGAGGTTAACAGTACTTGAGAAGTGGGTTTCTTTTGCTTTGGATTCATCTCTTTGAAAGATCATTTGCTGCTGAGCGGGGAGCAAACACACTTTCTGCCGGTGATCCTCACGCCTCCAGTTCCAGCCCCAGACCTGGTTTGTGGCCACCGGCATTGATGCTCTTCCCATCCACCAGTGCTGACAGGACTAGCTTCATACCTTGGGGGGGGGGGGGGGGTGAGAAGAAGTTACTGGAAACAAAGTCCATAATCACTGGAGTTGGATGGATCATAAAAAGGAGATTGTTCTTACCGGGCCACATCTGGGTGTAGCCAATTCCTACCAAGCTGGCATTATTCACTTTAGCCTGGAAAAGACAGGCATTAAATCATTCTATATAAGACCAACCAATTGAAATATATGTTTAAAATACATACTACAGCATGCGCTGGGACGCGTCATCAGTGATATTAGCTGGGGTCGTAAGGTGTTTCGGGTCTGTCAACATCATACACCCTCGCCCAGTAGACCCAGCCGAGGCCGATTAATACCCCGACCCACGTCCCAGAAGCAGCCGCTTACGGATCAGCCTTCCTACTCTGTCTGCAACGTTGCCCACGGAAGGGTCGAATACCATTTCTGGTCTTCGAAGCTTCAGTGACAAGTATTCGAATAGATTGGAAGCCTCGACGGAGGTGCGGGGCACGTAGTAACAATGAGAGGGGAGGAGGGGAAAAGACTTAAAGGATTTTCCTTTTTATTTAAATGAAAATGGATTAAAAAAAAGTACAATAAGCACATCAAATAAATTACAGCCATAGCCCATAAAAAGGAATTTGCTCATATACAGTACATACAGTAGGCCCTGGTGGCTGCATGGTCAAGCTGTCACAGTTTCAGTGCTGGTAAGTAATGTTAGATGACAGCTGTGAGGCACAATGTCCTTGTCTGAGAGAATAAGTCATAATAACTAATGTTGATGCATAATGAATAATGTTGGATTGCTATTTCAAAATACATTTCAGAAGAAAAATGAAGCATTCAAATACTGATTTGGAAATCGATTACCAATGGCATTGATTGAAGCTTCAAAGCATTTGGGTCAGCCCTACTAATAACATAACAGCGCTGACATCATTGCTGAGAAAAATAAATACTTGAAAGATGAGATGTGTAATGGCATCTACTGAGATGGCTGCTTTGCCGTGGGAGGCATTATTACGTTCCTGATTATTTGAGCCATTCTGTTCCAGAAACATAATTTACGCCCGCACTAAATAAATACTTATTCCTCAAACAGAAATAATTATTTCATCATGTTCTGCAATTAATGTTTCAATTCTATTTTTGAGATAGTTGTTTAATAAAAAAATATATAGCCTATATTGAAATGCTCAAGATGATAGGTATAACATTTTTACAGGTTGATTTTCCACTCTCACTTCCAGCAGCAGCATATAGATATGGCTCTCAGGAGATAAGCACCGGAAAAGAGCTATGAGGCCCCAGAGTGATAAATATTATGTCATCAATGCACAACACTGTGGCCGGGTTAGAGTGGAGGAGGGTGAACCCAGCTAGATTCACCCAGCTTAGCCACCATATCATTTGTAGAACAAAGAGTTTACCCACCTGGGGGGCATGGTCGCCTCACAGCTAGAAGGTCCTGGGTTCGATTCCCACCTGGGACGCTGTGAGCGCTGAAGGAGTGCGTGCCCGTCCGCATGTCCTCGAGTGCCCACTGCCCGGGTGGGGTCATCAAAAGGGCCTTTCTGTGTGGAGATTGCATGTTCTCCTCGTGCCTCTGGGGGTTTCCTTCATATAGGAACCCTACACCAAAACATGCAATATCCTGGTCGCTGAAGTGATGCCTCCTCTGGTCGTTCGGGGCACCTGTTCGGAGGGAGGGGAACTGGTTGGAATAGCGTGATCCTTCCAGGTGCTATGTCCTACCTGTGAAGCTTCCCGTCAGGTGAAAAGAAGCAGCTGGCTACGGCCCATGTCTCGGAGGAAGCATGGAGCCAGTTTCGGCTCTCCCCAGATTGACAGAGGGTGGAGCAGCAACCAGGATATATTAGCACTAATGGGGGAAAAAAATGGGATAAAAAATCGGGAATAATAATAATAAAAAAAAAAGTTTACCCACCTGTTTAGCTGAAATAATATGAATAGACATCATAGTGTGTGTCGCATAACACTGGTGGAAATAGGGGTTTTTAAGGGAGGGGACATCATTCTGAAATTGGTTGATTTTTGTTTGTATCTGTGGTTGTCTGCCTTATGACGATCACCAGCTGGGGGGTCATAGTTTTCACAATTGTTTTATTGTGAAAACAATAATACCTTACTGAGCACCAGTTCACCATAGATTGCTGCAAATTTCAAAATACACAAATTATCTAATTAGCAGAGTGATGTCTATCACATTTTGAACGTGACCTCCCCCAACCCTGCTGATACCTGTAATGTACAATCATGTACAATTGATTGAGGTCCACTAGAAATATTGCGTGAAGAATGTGCTGCTCTGGTCAGAAGAACCCTTAAAGGACACACGTGTCGTTCTGCCCCTTGACCTGCCATGTCTCTTTTGAAAGCTCAGTGGCATGTGGTGAAAGACAGCGTCACTCTGCGGGACTGCAGAGTGGAGGGAGCATGCTCGAGTTAATATTTAATGCTTGTCCCCGACAGAGAATGAATCAGTGTCATCCTGAGACATTCTGAGAAAACCAACGGCACAGAACGATATGTTGAAAAGAAGCACTTTAATGTCAATAAAAACTGTCTTTTTATTGACATTATATTGTCAATATAATGTATTTTAAGGAATGGATCAATCCAGGCTGCAATAACTTCAATCACAGTGAGTGGCCTAGTCCTCCTGGGGGGGGCTAGACCCTGCATGGACATGCAGACCAAAAGCTCAACCGAGACCATCAGCGGCCACAGACCTGTCTGCAAGAACCTGAGCGTGCACACACACACACACACACACACACACACACACACACACACACACACACACGCACACACACACACACACACACTGACACTGACACACACACACACACACACACACACACACACACACACACACACACACACACACACACACAAGCAAACTGGAGCAGATGCAGTCACTAAATCATGATGCATATGCAAACATGAGACACTGGTACAATCCAAATTGAATTCTTAACACAGATCAGATTACTGCAAAAGTGTTTCACACAAAAGGCCAAAGGTACTGGAGGTTATAACCCATTTATCACGAGTTTGTCATTCATATTCAATCAAAGAATGTTGTGCGCAATAGCTAAACACCGTAGGCATTATCTGGGATTGTGGTCGTAATAAGCTATAGACTTTGGCGTAGCTCACTGTACCAGATTTTGCCAAATTATCACTTGAAACCCTTTTGATTCCATTGAGTATTTGCTTATGTTCGCTTCTGAAATAATAATCCAACCAACACAGGTCTGGCATGAACAATACCTGGTCCAGTCTCACATGTGATGGGGAACTGATGCAGAGACGGGACTGGTCCTGTTCTGTAGAACCGGGTCTCATAAACCCACCAATAGGGTCTCTCCCCAAAAAGAACCGTGCCATGGAAATACAGAGCGGCTAAAACAAAATCACCATAGTTTTCTCTCATTTTGACTTGCATGACTATTTGTGTTTCAAACAATACAATAAAACGGATGTATTGATGAGCTTCAAGTTACCATCAGGCTAAAAAAAAAGTTGGCACTCTCCAATCCCAAATGTACATCTGGCGAAAGAGTAGAGGAGAATAACGCAGATTACAATTTCAGAACCAAGTTGAGCCACTCTCTGATGACCGCCACCCAGATGAGCCTGAGCCCGGTGTCACGCCTGGAGAAGGTCCATGCTATCAGCAGTGTGCTGTAGGCTACGATCCAGACCTCTCCTCGGGGATGATGAACTGTGGTGGGGGTTTGGCCTTTTCAGGGGCGGGCTGTCAACCACCTTTCTGCCAGGCTCTCTCTGCTCTGTATGTGATTCCCACTCTGGACTTTATTCAAGGCTGGGGAATTTGTTTGCTTTTGGGACAGTGCAGACCCTTCTGCCATCTGTAATTTCAGAAATCACCCCTCTGACAGATTTCAGATTTCCATGAATTAATCTCTTTCTTTCTTTCTTTCTTTCTTTCTTTCTTTCTTTCTTTCTTTCTTTCTTTCTTTCTTTCTTTCTTTCTTGATCAATGCAAATTCAGTAATTCAACTGCTGGCTTTTGCAATTCATTAGTCCATCTTGGTTCACAATTTAACCTCTGTGTCCCGTGGATATTAGCTGTTGTGTTATTTCTTACACCAGGTCACAAGGCCAAGTGGGCCTTGTGACCTGGTGTAAGAAATAACACTTTTATGATAGAAGTGGCCAGTTCCCTCAAAACAAGATCAAATATGAGCTTGTGTGTGTGTGTAAATTGCCCTCCCAGACTGATTTGCCATTCAGATCACGAACCCGTCCATGACTACAACGTTCCAGTCCACTGTCTTTTATCAGCAGCTATCTCTCCAGCTCCTACTCAGTCCATACCAATCATTTAATCATTGACCCCCTTATGTAACCTATGTATTACTGCAGGATTCTCCAGGTGAGACGTTTTGACCAAATCATCAAACATGTTATTACATAAGTGACATATTTATTACCCGATGACTCAACATTTTATGAAAGCTATAATGGGTTTGATATGAATAAAAAAATAAAGTTAAAAGCACAAAGCTGAATTAAAACCGCTAAAATAAAAATCGACCTATACAGAAATTACCGCTATTAATTCCTGTACTTTGCAGTTGCAGTGAAGACACAGAGAATGCACCTGCGAGTGATCTTGTTATACGACAATCTGCAGGTTTGCATGTGATTGGTTTCATTTTAGACACAGTGGTGGTGATTCAATCACAGTTAAAGGTCAGCTGACTTCCTCCTCTCTCTCGTGTTATTTCAGTGAGAAAGACGCCAATTGACGTTTTGCTTTCCAGCTAGCAATCTGTGTAACTTGTTTGTGTGCTCTCTGCCAGCTATAGAGCACCAACCTCCCAAACTCCCCTGAGTCCCAGTGTTTTATTACGCATGTACCAAGGTCCAAAGATTAGCTTGAGCATGCGTTTGGGTGGTGGGGTCCTTCTGGTATAAAACAACCAGCAGTCTCACACATAGCAACAGTCTTGCTTTTCTATCTTCACTGACACGACACTATTAGAGAATTGCCTTTGGGTGCAGTGCTATACGATGCTTGACTCCATCATGGATGGCGTGCAGGGCTTTGGGGTGAGCACCACCCACTACCTGCAGACCCACTATGCGGACGCCCAAGGCCTGTTCCTCTGGGTGTCCTGGGCGGCAGACCTCAGGAACACCTTCTTCATCTTCTTCCCGCTTTGGTTTCACCTGCGGCCATCGGTGGGCATTAAGCTCATCTGGGTGGCTGTGATCGGAGACTGGCTGAACTTGGTATTCAAATGGTGAGTGGAAATACAATCTAGTCCTTAACAAGTCCTTAACGAGTCTTCAAGACGTTAATATGATTACAAACAAACCAAAACAAATCTCAACGAACTTGGGCTGATGATGCTGCTCGCGCTCAAGAATTGTGAGTGACAGACGGTGGAAGCTTGAAGTACACTTGAAAGCCAGACAAAATACACAATAAGAGAGAAATGAAGTATAATTGAGACTAAAAATCAGTGCTGGTTCTCTTCTTAAGGATTCTGTTTGGGGAGAGGCCTTACTGGTGGGTCCATGAGGCGGCTTACTATGCCAACACTGTGGCTCCTCACATTGAGCAGTACCCCATGACCTGTGAGACCGGGCCAGGTAAGTTTGGACTCTCGCAGATTTGGAATGATTTGCGAACACGTCAGCCTTGAAAATACTAACATAATATAATATATAATATAATAAAGTAACATAATATGCATAATGAGCAAAAATGATATAGCCTGGTAAACCATCCTGATGCCTGTTTCGTTCTGCAGAACCAGAATGTGAGATCACATTATCAGGATGGTTTTAACCAGGCTACTCAAATGAGTCCTCTCATTTATTTATTTCTTTGTTTGTTTATTTGTTTGTTTCTTCATGTATTTGCCTATTTACATTTTTGAAACAACAACAGTGATGAAGGTAAATATCTGAGTGAAGCAGACGCTGACATATGTGTGTTTGCGCTGTGCAGGCAGCCCCTCTGGCCATGCTATGGGAGCCGCTGGGGTCTACTACACACTGGTGACCTCAATCCTGGCTCTCACCACCAGCAAGAAGAAGCACGGGAACAAGAAATCCACTAACAAGAGCTGGTGAGTGGTCGAATCCATGTTCGTATAGTTTGAAAGAACTCACATTCTGCTTCTCTTGTCTGCCTTGATGTTGTGTTGTTTACCATTTTACCACTCTGTCCCGTGCCTATCGCTTAGTTTAGACACCCTATCTGTTCACTGACGTGGTTGATAATTGACTTGTGAGAAGCCAGCTCATGGCTGCATGGAGGAGGGGAGAGCGAGAGATTACATGAACTGTTTTGACGTAAAACCAGCCTGAATGACATCGATAAGAGAGGAAGAACCGTGTTGTTATATTGCTGTAAAAAGCGTGCTTGCTTTTTCTTGTAAAAGCCAGACTCATTCAAATCAACTGTCTCCAGTGGCTCCACCACCCTGCCTTCAACGACAGCAAGAAGGCACACGCGCGCACGCACGCACACACGCACGCACGCACGCACACACACACACACACACACACACACACACACACACACACACACACACACACACACACACACACACACCTACACACACAGAAGCAATCTGCAGTCACTAAATCATGATGAATATGCAAACATGAGACACTGGTACAATCCAAATTGAATTCTTAACACAGATCAGATTAGTGCAAAAGTGTTTCACACAAAAGGCCAAAGGTACTGGAGGTTATAACCCATTTATCACGAGTTTGTCATTCATATTCAATCAAAGAATGTTGTGCGCAATTGCTAAACACCATAGGCATTATCTGGGATTGTGGTCGTAATAAGCTTATAGACTTTGGTGTAGCTCACTATTGTAGAGTTCCGGGCGATGAAAGGACCCAGACTCTAGTTTGGGTTCTTGTACGGGGCTTGAAGGGCCCGTATTCTCGTTCACATTCTTGTCCGGGCTTTGAAGTGAAGTTCTCTGAATTTGTATTTTCACAGGTACCTGAAGGCCATTCTGTGGACACTGTTCTGGGGAGTCCAGGTGTGTGTTTGTCTCTCCAGGGTCTTCATCGCTGCTCACTTCCCCCACCAGGTCATCGCTGGGGTTCTCACAGGTCAGCATGGGAACATCTGATCATGCAATTTAGGAACATTAGGAACAGCCTGCATAATAATTCAGTCTGTCATCATGTTTCAGTCTGTGCCTATAGGGTGAGGCTGATTTTCCAGCCTATGCTATTAGACTATTTGATATGTTGTTACATGGTGCTGACCCGAGCTTTCCCGTGTGATCGGACCGCTCCTAGGGATGATCGTTGCCGAGGCCTTCAACAAGATCGAGTGGATCTACAGCGCCAGCATGAAGAAGTACTTCTACACCACCCTCTTCCTGACCTCCTTCGCCGTGGGCTTCTACCTGCTGCTGAAGGCGGTGGGTGTGGACCTGCTGTGGACCCTGGAGAAGGCCCAGAGGTGGTGCGTGAAGGCCGAGTGGGTCCACCTGGACTCCACTCCCTTCGCCAGCCTGCTGCGTAACATGGGCACCCTGTTCGGCCTGGGCCTGGGCCTGCACTCGCCCCTGTACACCGAGGCCAAGAGGAGCGGCGGCACCTCGGTCAAGGTGGGCTGCGTGGTCAGCTCTCTGCTCCTGCTTCACCTGTTTGACTCCTTCAAGCCGCCCACGCACACCGCAGCCCTCTTCTACCTGCTGTCCTTCTGCAAGAGCGCCACCGTGCCGCTGGCCACCGTCAGCATCATCCCGTACTGCGTCAACAGCGCTCTGAGCCTACAGAACAAGAAGAGCTTGTGAGCTGCTGGTGCACACAGATTAACACCGAGACTAATGCAATGGGAGATTACAAAACTCTTCTTCTGGTGCTTATATTGCGTTCATCTTACCAAATGACAGACAGTAAAAGCCTAAAAGAGATCAATGGAAAGTGGTCATTGGCCCCATTTGGACACTGAATTCTGACAGTTCTGAACACTATGTATGTGACACTACCACTTTGATTCCAACGACCTGGGTCGGACCAGAGTTACTTGACCAATGTTCAACACGTCTTTTTGTCAATTCACACCAAGTCAGTGAACACGGGTTCATCTCTGGTCATGACAATTCAGATAAGGTCACAACCCAGGAGAGATGCGTAACAATTAGCATAACAAATAGCACCCCAGGTGCAGGTGGTGCCATTCACACTGAAATTAACCGTTGTCCGACCCTGGTCCAACTCACCTCTTGAGGTGCGTCGCCAAGCTGTGTCGACAACCCAGGTTACCCCTCTCATACCCCAAATCACTGGGAGTAACCCTGGACCCAGGGACCCAGGTTACCCCTCTCATACCCCAAATCACTGGGAGTAACCCTGGACCCAGGTTACCCCTCTCATACCCCAAATCACTGGGAGTAACCCTGGACCCAGGTTAGCCCTCTCATACCCCAAATCACTGGGAGTAACCCTGGACCCAGGTTACCCCTCTCATACCCCAAATCACTGGGAGTAACCCTGGACCCAGGTTACCCCTCTCATACCCCAAATCACTGGGAGTAACCCTGGACCCAGGTTACCCCTCTCATACCCCAAATCACTGGGAGTAACCCTGGACCCAGGTTACCCCTCTCATACCCCAAATCACTGGGAGTAACCCAGGTTACCCCTCTCATACCCCAAATCACTGGGAGTAACCCTGGACCCAGGTTAGCCCTCTCATACCCCAAATCACTGGGAGTAACCCAGGTTACCCCTCTCATACCCCCTTTCATACCCCAAATCACTGGGAGTAATCCCGGTTGGACCGTTGGTGTGAAAGGGGTATAAGTGAAAGCACTATCCAGCATACAGTGGCACTTATAAAGACCCCATGTTTTGGATTTATTACAGTATGATAATTTACAAGTGGTTCAGATTTGAATCCTGGACCAACACAGGGGTCTATAGCAAGTGAATGTTTCCTGGCAGTTTATATGTCAAACCTCATTGTAAAGAGAACAAACTCACTCAGGACTTTGTGTTATTTCAAGTGTAATATTGGTGTATTTTAAATGCTATTTGTGCCTTTAGAAAATATTTTTGGAATTGTGTTGAATATTTTTTAATAAAACTATTTTAAAACATATTCAAAGACTTGGTTCGTGTTTAACACTGCGTCATGTAATCGCATGAATATGTCCTGCATTGCCCTGCAATCAGCATTATTCCCTATGGATTACGTTCCCACAATTAAGATTAATTCAGTCATCGTGTGCTTTTGGAATCAACAAAGTCACACTAAAATGAACAATTTCTTTTGTAAGGAATTTACAGTCACAACGAACAATTTAGGCCCCACACACACACCCGCACTCGCCACTCACAAATCTATTAAAATGTCATTACTTTTACCTCCTGAAAAATATAAAATCTTTAGATAGTGACTTCATTGTGAGGCATTCATTTAAAAAAAATCTCAGATTTTTGAACAAATAAAACAAAATAAAACAAATAAAAACTTTTGAATTCTCCTTCTGCGTGTGGCCTACCCAAATATCCAGGAAATACATCACAATACTTTCATTGTCACTTCAAATTGAATTTACGCACGCACACACACGCACACGCACACGCACACACACACACACACACACACACACACACACACACACACACACACAAACACACACCCAAACACACACCCCTCCAAAAAGACATTATATGTGCCATAAGTGACTGTTGTATAAGCCCACGTTGATGAGATAAAGACACCATTTGGGCAAACCCGAGTGAGAGTCATCTAATGATTAACTCAGCACAGCAGCAAAGCCCTCGTGGCCTTTACTGATGACATCGATCCGAACGTCACACAACTGTCTGCCGGTCACTCTGTGCGCGCACAACTGAGTCCAGGCTGAACATTCAATATTTGTCCGGTTGTGTTGTGTCTTGTGCGCGCAGAACTCAGTCCAGGGCAGGCTGAACATTCAATATTTGTCTGGTTGTGTCTTGCTACACAACAGCCCCGATGAAAGGCTATAGTCATGGAAAAACGTTTGTGTTTCACTGTTGTGCATTTCAACAGAAGGTCAAGCAGAATTCTTTATTTCGCTACAAGGAAATTTACTTGGTGTGGTTGGTGCACAACAAGTAACATACGATAAATTAGAAAAAATATACGATGTATAAACAAATAAGATACTGTATAAAGAATATTAAGATTCAAAGATATTAGGATATAAAGATAAATATGAACAGATTTAGATATAAATTATTCATGTCGTGGGAAGATGAATACAGGTCTAGACCAGTGGTTCCCAAACTACGCCCTCACACATTCAACCTCGCCTCTACCCCCTCAGAAGGTAGGCCTATTAATTTTTTTTGGATACCCCAACGTAAGTGCCAGTACCCCTGGGGTACACATACCCCACTTTCAGAATAAACCTTCTAGACTAAGCTGCTGATGAAAACATGCGGCCTTCCCAAATCAATGCACACTAAAGACAACTTTGATGGGCAACCAACGACGCACAAGGATTTCCCTCATCATTTTTGCTTTCTTCACACAGGAACATATTTTTACTTATGCTGTACAAAAAGACAATAAGAAAATCTATATGAATGCAGGCTGTTGGTTTTACTGTTATTCATGTTTGTATTCCAAGGATGATGTGACAGATATAGACATATATGCTTACAGGTTATATGAACTCATTTAATTTGAAATCAATATTTTGGATCATTTTAAAGTTAACCAATATCTAACATCCATCATTCACCTTTCCAGTTGTGTGTCTGAGCAAGTGTGTTACATCATTCCTGCATCGGTGTTTGTGTACAGTCCAGAGTAAACCCTCATACAGATGGAAGTGGGTTAGGGTTAGTGGGTTCCACAGGACGTTTGGCAGCACCACCAATACCCTGAATGTCAAAGCCTTGTTTCCAAATCGGGCCAGACGTTTTTGCCTAAAACGAGACATGACCCAGATTTCATGATCCTCTGTCAACTGTTTTGTAAGTGTTTAACCTTTCATTCTATGGAATGATACAATATCACTATCAAAATACAGCTGTGATCTCCCCATCTATGGGTTTCACATCAGTCAGTCTTGCCAATTTGACCATTTATGAGAAGTATTGTGGGTGTGGGAAAGCTAAAGAGAAGTATTGTGGGTGTGGGAAAGCTAAAGAGAAGTATTGTGGGTGTGGGAAAGCTAAAGAGAAGTATTGTGGGTGTGGGAAAGCTAAAGAGAAGTATTGTGGGTGTGGGAAAGCTAAAGAGAAGTATTGTGGGTGTGGGAAAGCTAAAGAGAAGTATTGTGGGTGTGGGAAAGCTAAAGAGAAGTATTGTGGGTGTGGGAAAGCTTAAGAGAAGTATTGTGGGTGTGGGAAAGCTAAAGAGAAGTATTGTGGGTGTGGGAAAGCTAAAGAGAAGTATTGTGGGTGTGGGAAAGCTAAAGAGAAGTATTGTGGGTGTGGGAAAGCTAAAGAGACAGTGCAACATGCCCTGCATGAAAGAGAAGTAAAAGAGAGAATAAGGAGAAAGAAAGAGGCCAGGTGGTTTGACTACCGATTCCCGAACCAGGGTAACTTCTTATTCATTTGCCACTAGAAAAAGGTTTTTGTTAAGTGTCTAAGAGCCCTTAGCCTCAGCCAAACCAGCCACACCTGAACAATCACACCCAGGTGGTGCTAATTAAGTGTCTTAAAGTGGTAATCCACAACAGCTGCGCTGCAGCGCTGGATAAGGTAATCTCACCATGAATGGAATTCATGAGCGAGAGAAGTCTTCCAAAGGGACAAAGTGGAAAAGGGGCAAATACATTTAAAAATGGTCTGAAATAGACCAAATATTCCCCAGCACAGTCAGGACAGGTAAGGGGGGACCTGCCAAAGGCGTCTGATAGTCTAGGTCAGTGGTTCTCAAATTTTTTCACATGAAGGACCCCTAAACTGACAAAGATTAGACCACGGACCCCCATTTGATGGGATTTTGTCCCACGGTCCCCCATATGATAATAAGATTGATGCTTTCAGATATTTTATTACAGAAAGTGTATAAAACCCATGACCAAAATAGTCATTGTGTTACTTATGAATGGGATTATAGCGAAAATAAATTACCCCCCTTTTGACTGAGGACCGCCTGGAACCCCCCCAAGGACCCCTGGGGGTCCCCGGACCCTCATTTGAGAACCACTGGTCTAGGTGGCTTGCATGAAACAATGTAAGATAAATCAAGGTCGAAATGATTGCAGTAGCTTTGAATTTATAAACTGAGAATCATGCAGTCTTATTGAGATTGTTTTAGACTAGGGTTCCAGCCCCGAGCGCGGCCTCACCCGCAGCTCGGCTGCTGCGTCTGCGTGGCCTCACCTGCTCTATTGGCATGCGCAGCACACAATTGCTCAACTTTGCATCACTGATGACATCACAATTGCTCGAGTGACATCATTGATGATGTCATGGACCTTATGACATCATCAGTGACATCATTACTGACCAAAATCATCACAAATCTCACAATGCGGGACCAAAAACATGTCCAAAATCGCAAACAGCCAATCAGAAACAATCCTCCAACAACAGACAGGCAGGTCTGTGGGTTTGTCTGTGTGGTTAGTGCAGTCGTCTGTGTTCTGGTAGACCAGGGGTCAAAACCTGCTATGGGAACCCTCCTTTGCAGTATAGTTTATTGAAGAACATTTATTTTAAAACTTTAATATCTTCAATGAATTAGAAGTGTAATAAAAACAAAAAATGTGTTGTTACTGTATGCCTATTGCCACTTTTATTTAAATACAAAAAAAATTGCTACCCAAAGATATGTGGACATCCTGGCCTTGAACCCACGAGCCTTACCTCAGTAGGCAACTGACATACACAGTGTGCCACCAAGACACTGCCAGTGCTACTGTGTTTCTCCTCTGTTGCTGGACAATTTGAGCAATAAATCACCAGAAATGGCTGTAACATA
Organism: Poromitra crassiceps; assembly: GCF_964638095.1. Taxonomy (NCBI): domain Eukaryota; kingdom Metazoa; phylum Chordata; class Actinopteri; order Beryciformes; family Melamphaidae; genus Poromitra; species Poromitra crassiceps. Next base: position 6,663,411 of record NC_139626.1, on the reverse strand, counting down.
ATTGAGCTTCTAGTTAACTTAGTAAGGTGATCTAAGAGTCTAAGTCCATGTGTGTGATGTTCATGGTTCATACTCACAACTCTTCTCTGGGCACTTTTGTCTTTCCTCTGGCTGTCACCATTCAAAAATCACTGACGCTCGAACCCACGACCTCAAGGGTGACTGAGGCCTCAGTGATGCAGGGCAGCAGGCCAACTCTCTGTGCCACCTGCCCTCTTAATGCAGGTTTTCTCAGGGCTGGCCTGTTGAGCTGGGTGGAAATTGAACAAACCGACTGGATGCAACTGCATGGTTGGCCTACGCCCTGTTACTAATCTGCCTCTCTGTGTGTAGAGCCATCCTGTGGGCTTGGAACGTGAGCTGGACTCAACCAACTTTGCACATTTTCTAAAATAAACTGTTAAACCTTCTCTGGAGTTGGTGTGGTGGTTTCAAAACTGGTCACTCTTAGAACCCCTTTTTTATGCTGCTTTGCAGCTCAAGATATTTATTTTAATGTGAAGATTAAACTGGTAGAAATTCATGGGGATATCTTTTAAGGGGGTAAAAATCCTATTCACCTGTAGTGTCAAAAGGGCGTGGCCATTTTCAGGTTTTTCGTCCCGGCTAGAGATTTTGGCACACATCCCAAGTTGTTCGCAGGGGGCATATTAACAGTTCAGATATTCTCCCGCTGAACGGTCCCTCCTACGGTGCCAGTGTCCAGACAGGCCCCCTGAACGGTCCCGCCTATGGTGCCAGTGTCTAGGCCGGCCTCCTGAAAGGTCCTGCCTGTGGTGTCCGGGCAGTCCTGGACGCCCTCTGGACATGCGGCGCCTGTTTGGCCCTGCTCCCGACTGGCCGCCTAAGTTTGCCTGCCCCTTCTCCGTAGCCCCTGCTCACTCCCTCCATGGGGCGGCTGTTCTTAGTTAAATTGACACATTTTTTGATGCTCGGTGTTACTGCCCCCCCGTCATTCAGACGTTCACTTTATATTGACTCCCAGCAGGGCAACATCTCATTCCACAGTATAAAGCAATATCAACATCTGCAGTCAAGCAATGGTGTGCTCTGCAGTTAATGAATGCATGCGTTCCTTATAACAGTGGTTCTCAACCTTTTTACAACAATAGTACCACCTCGGAAATCAATAAGAGGGACCCGCACCACAGGTTGAGAACCACTGCCTTATAGGGTATTAAACTTGTTATGAGAGAATACTCAAAAGTCCTCCAAAGAGGCAGTGAGAGCTTGCAGACAGGTGGAGGCACTGTAACAACATGCAGTGACAGACAGACAGACAGACAGACAGACAGACAGAGACACACACACACACACACACACACACACACACACACACACACACACACACACACACACACACACACACACACACACACACACACACACACACACACACACACACACACGTACACACACGATTTGACAACACAAATTGTACTGCCTAGAAAGACCAGAGGGTGGCAGTAATGTGCTAAACGGCGTAAAGTCTGCCGAAATTTGAAAAGAAAAGAAGACTTTGTCCCTTGGCAAAATGGTGTCGCGATGTTGTTTATGTTTGTTGTACCTGCAGTAAAAAGCATATTTGCCGATGCTGTTGTACACAATGGACAGAGCTTAAAGAAAGTCGTTAATCGGGAAATGAGAAACGATGTCAAAAATACAAGTACTGCGGGCGTTTGTCGCCGAGAGACTGGCAGCAGCTGCGGAGGAGATCTTCAGTGTTGTCCAGAGGATGATCATGTTAGCAGAGAAGAAGATGCTGCACACGGCAGGTTTGTCCATTTTCCCCAATTTGTTACCAGATTCATTTAAAGATATCGACTTTAATACTGAGTATAACGTGCTAGCCGTTGGGCTAAGAGTTTCTAGCCTTAGCCACACTTTAGTGGAGTGCGGAAAATGTTTTTAACATATAAATAAAGACAGTAATCAACAACTGATAGCCTGTACTTTTGCCAAATATAGGGTACATCATACAAATGCTGGGAATCAAGGACCAAACTTCAGCCAACTCTCCCAATACTTAAGTCACTGTATGAGACACTGTGCTGATTTAGCATTGCTTGTGTTTCTCCAGAAATATCACCTGAACAGCAGAGGGCACTTGTTGACAAGCGACTAACGGAGGTGGCTGAGGAGATATTTAGGATCCTAGAAATGACGATGGGTGAATATGAGGCCAACGTCCCCCAGTCCCACCAGGAGATCGATCACCAACGCAAATTGCTGGATGCCACGTTGACAACGGAGACACATTCACACGGAGCAGGTCTGTCAATTGAATAACGGTTTGTGATTTGTGTTGCAAGAAATATGAATCACTTTCTGTTGGCATTGATTTGGTTAGTTTCCTGCTGGCATCTCATTTCTCAGTAACTATTTTGCTATTTTTAAATTATCATGTGGAATTTTACATACAAAGCGATATGATATCACTAATTTCTCTGTTATTGATTAATCTTGATTTTGTTTTTACTTTATTTATTTATTTATTTATTTATTTATTTATTTATTTATTTATGTATTTATTTACGTCAACCAGTTGAATTCTCTACCTTTGCATGAAAATGCTTCAAAAGTGTTGCTTGTTGATGAGCTAATTGCATAGTGGGGCTTTCTTCCCCAAGCCCATACCTTCTTTGAAAACATTCACATGTACTTGGCTGTTATCGTTATCTGTCCCCGGTCCCCATACTTTTTTAAGCTGAATTGTATCGTTGCTGTTCCCTTCAGGCACACTGCCCCTCTCTGGGTCTTCTGGTGAAAAGGAGGTTCCCCATGAGCAGCAGCAGTGTGAGAAGAGGAGCCCCAATCAGGCTCAGAAAACCCCGGACATATCTGAGTTTATCCAAGCTCAACCGTCAAATCTTCACCAAACCCAAAGAGCAGAAAAGGCCACCTCAACTAAAAAGATGGAAAAAGAGCCTGGAGGAGAGCGCCGTGGGGCATCAGAGCCCCTTAGTGAGCAGGAGGTCCTGTCGTCAAAAGGTTCTGAATCAGGGAGTGCAGGGCAGGATAGTGATGAAGAGCTGAGTGAGAAATGTCAGTTAGTAAAATCAAAGAAAAGAAAGGCATTTCAGAGACTGGGACAAAGTCAGGGTACAGAGTGCTGTGAAATGTGTGGAGGGTCTTTCCGCAAAGGTCTTTTTGTGAAGAATATGCAAAAGCATAAAAGGGAAATTGACACAACAAACACAAGCCAAAAACCAGGAAACAGTCGCTGCCGAGTATGCGGAAAGTTTTTCCGGTATAAACGCTCTTTTCTGAAACACGTGCTGAAGCATGAGCAGAATGCAGATCTCTGTGGTGTTTGTGGGAAACACCTGGACTCTGATGAGAGCTTAAGGTTGCATTTGCAAACCCACAATGAGGAAAACAGCTGTAAGGATCACACGATGGACGAGAGACAATCAGAGGCAGACTGTTCTGAAGCTGACAGTGATGAGGACTGGAAGGAAACTGAAGGTACTGAGAGTGACGATGGTGACAGCGATGAAGATGAGACCAAAGAAGGACCTCAGTTAAGAAAGTTGAAAAAGAAAGGGTCAAACAAACTGAGACCTCAGAACAAGGAGTGCAGCGATTCATCCCTTTTGAAATATTCCTGTAAAGTGTGCAGCAAGTCTTTCTGCTATAGGGCCTCTTTTTTGAAGCACGTACAAGAAGACGAGAAGGACGCAGATCTTTGCGGTGTGTGCGGGAAACATTTTGAATCTGAACAGAGCTTGAGGCTTCACTTGCAAACTTACGTTAGAACAAACGATTGCGAAGTTTGCGGCAAACACTTTGACGGCCATAGACAACTGGAGATGCACGTGAGAACACACACGGGCGAGAAACCTTACATTTGCACTGTCTGTGGCAAAGCGTTTGCTCAAAATGGAAATCTAATGGGGCATATGAGAGTGCACACAGGGGAGAAACCCTACGTCTGCAGTGTCTGTGGCCAGGCCTTCAGCTTTAAAGAATACATGATGGCCCATATGAGAATTCATACCGGGGAGAAGCCGTTCCTCTGCAGCGTCTGCGGCAAAGGGTTCAGGCAGAGGGGAACTCTGAAAACCCACATGATGATCCATACAGGAGAGTCAACGCACAGCTGCAGCATCTGCGACAAAAAGTTCTGTAAGAGCGGAGCGCTGAAGATCCACATGAGGTCGCACACAGGAGAGAAACCCTACCTGTGCAACGTCTGCGGCAAATGCTTCCCCGCCAGCGGCTCCCTGACCAAACACATGGGTGTCCACGAAGGGGAACGAGCGCATTGCTGCAGCGTCTGTGGCAAGGGGTTCTTGCGGAAAGAGGATCTAAAAAGACATGTTCAGATTCACAGGGACGAATCCACACAGCTGACGTGTCTCTAGTGGTGAGCCGAGGTGATGCTTGTCAAATCGTATTGTGTAAAGGTTTAAGAGCTGAAAGGCCAGTCTAGTCAAGAAGTAAACTAGATTGTACATGCATTTTTACTGGTTATGTGCGAATGGCTTCGCATCACGTTTTCAAACAGCATATTTATGAAATGTAAATATAGTAATGATGGCATTGGCTTGCCATGTTCAAAACATATATGAATTAAAAGCTCTGATTTTCCAGAACTCACTGGACCAGAAAAATGCAGCTTTAGCTCTTATACCCTCTAGAATTATTGGCACATTAGGAAAAAGTTCATTTAGAATTGTCATAAATCTATGGTACTATGTGGTACTTTTAATGGTATATTTGAACAAAAACCTTATGTAGAATTTCACTTAAAATAAATTATTTGCCTTATTGCTGCCTTGTGGTTTTAAATTAATCTCAATGGGAGGCAAACTCACTCAGGCATCAGAACAGTTCTAACCCCAACGCTCCTCTATGGCTGTGCACCATCCAACTTTATCACAGTTCACAGCACTTAAGAAAATAATTTTCATTGTGCACAATGTATTTAATCAAAGGAAGCAAATGTTTTATTACTGTGAAAATGTAACTATGAATCGTTATACATTATACTTAGCTAGAAACTTGGGAAAGAACCTGAAACATTTGAAATTGGATTAAAATGTAAAACAGTTTCTGTGGGATGTCAGGCCGTGTAAAAGGAAAACTAAGGCTCTTCATGGTAGAGACCTGCCACACTGAGACTCTTCTACTTCCTGTTGCCTTTTTAATTTTTTAATAAATAAAGTGTCCGTGTTATCTAATTGCCTTCATGTATGTGTGATTATTATACTGTGTCCAGTAGATCATCTTGCTAAGGGTTTTTCTTGCAATGGTGAAATGCTTTGATTTTTATACATGATCTTTAGCACATTAAGTGGAGACACTTATATGAGAATATGGTAACACATTTAAAAAGAAACTCCACTCACACTCTCATCGATCTTAACCTTGCAAGCAAGCTGGATTCTCTCGCGAGATCTAAATGTGCAGTTTGGTTTGTAAAAACCATGAAAACAAACAATACCGCCCCCATCTGGCAATGTCAGGTTACTTCGATCTACGTGCAACACTATTCAGTTATTTTGTGATGTGTTGAAATTTGCCATTTTGTTGTGCTCACTTTCCCTCAACCCACCTCTCTTCTACTTCAGTTAATAATTTTGCAGAATGTCTTTAGTTATTGAAGCAAGAAAAATGAATATCAACCAGACATCCAATATCAAGATAACTTGATTCCATTGTTTACATGTAGGTGTCAACACATTAACACAACACATTTTCGCAGCAGTGCATTATGGTCAATCGAGGCTACTGTTCGTGTAGAATTTGCTCTCACTTCTAGAATGGATTCCTCCCTGTATGATCGCAGAACAAAGTGGTGAGTGTAGAAATGCCTCAGAACAAAGTGGTGAGTGTAGAAATGCCTCAGAACAAAGTGGTGAGTGTAGAAATGCCTCGCTACAAAACCTGACTTTGCTTTAGATAAGTGGAAATGTTTCTCCTCTTAGACATGATTGTAATGCGGTGCGTCACATTTTTTTTTTTAAATATATAGATTATATGATGTAAAGAGTATTGTCATGTATCTCATATCAAATACTGCCATTTGTGTCTTTTTCATGCATAAAAATGATCTTTTAGCCTGATAACTGGACCCAAATTTTGTACATGCAGTAAAATATTTTAGTCTTTTAGTCAAATAAACACAGGTACAAGCAAAACACTAATAAGGGTTTCCAAATTCCAATCATGGAAGTTGGAAACCCTCATTAGTGTTTTGCTTGCACCTGTGTTTACTCTGCCTTTTCGACACAAAATGGCCCCCGTGAGAAGGGTCTATTGCACTGCAGCATTGCTACACATTTTCCATTTCAAAATGACACATTATTACGAAGACTTAAATTTGGTCTCAAAGTATTTATTACAACAACAAATCAATCAAGATGCAAAATGTCAGTGGCATTTGACAGCTTAGCATATAAACTACCGGTACATGCTTTTTGGCCTGTAGAGACTAATGTCCTATACTTTAGCCCTACTGGCTGCTAATAGGCCTGATGGTTTAGACATGTACTCAATCAAAATTAATGTCCAGTCGTTTCCATTCGTTTATAATGATGAATTTATTTTCTTACCAATAGTGTTTCAAATGATCTCAGTGTCCATCACTTTCAATAAGTTTAAATTAAATAAAAAAACTAAATACAGCCATTCCCTGTGTTACTGAGCACAGTCAAAAACTGTTTGCCTCCTCTCATTAGCAACCTCTGACATCACTGATGATCTCACAATGCCTCTGACATCACTGATGATGTCACAATTTATGACATCACTGATGACATCATCACTGGGACTTTTGTGTGTGTGTGTGGGCAGGGGGGTACGCGCGCTGTGTGTGTCTGTCTCTTTTGTGTGTGTGTGTGTGTGTGTGTGTGTGTGTGTGTGATGTCACAATGCCTCTGACATTGTGACATGTCACAAAAGCGGACCAAAGATAATTCATAAAAGAATGTATAAGACCTTTTGTAGTGATACGTTTATTAATGATGTGAAAGAGGTGAATTGGGTGTTGGTTCTGGAAAATAGAGACACAGAGGCGGCATTAGCAAATTTTATGAGTATATTTACCAAAATATGTGATAAACATGCCCCAATTAAAAAAATTACTGTAAGAAAAACTAAAGCCCCCTGGCTTGATGATGAATTAAAAAAACATATGAAAGAAAGAGACGCCCTTAAGGAGTCTGCGGTGACATCAAAATGTCCTGCAATCTGGAAGGAATACCGAACTCTTAGAAACAAAATAACTAAGATGAATAAACAGGAAGAAACAGTACTACCAAGTAAGATTTGAAGAATGTAAAAGTGACAGTAAAAAACTCTGGAGAACATTAAATGAAGCGATGGGAAGGGACAAAATGGGCAAAACAACTTCATTTATTGAGGTGGATGGGGAGTTTATTACAAAGTTGAAGTTGCAAATTACTTTAACAATTTTTTTATTGATAAAGTAAATAAAATCAGAGGTCAGATGAATCCGGTGAATGGAAAACTTTCAGAATCAATTATAAAGAATAAAATTATGAAGGACAAGGTTTGTAGTTTTGAGTTCAAAATGGTGTGTGTAAAGGAGGTGGAAACATTATTATGCGAAATAAAATGTGATAAGCCATGTGGTTTTGATAATCTAGATGGAAGATTGCTACAGATGGTGGCAGAGTTTGTAGCAGTACCTATCTGTCACATTTTTAATTTGTGTTTTAAGAACAGTGTTTACCCAAACTTATGGAAGATAGCAAAGATCACTCCACTGCCAAAAAACACTAGGGAGTCCTTTGCTGGACCGAACAGCAGACCTGTAAGTATATTGCCTGTTGTAAGCAAACTTTTCGAGAAAGTTATGTATGACCAGATTCAAAGATATTTCAGAGAAAACAGCATTGACTCAGAACACCAGCATGCATACAAGGTTGGCTATTCCACAAGTACAGCACTCACAGCACTTACAGATGAATGGCTGAAACAAGTAGATAGAAAGTCAATCGTGGGTGCTGTGCTTCTGGATTTTAGCGCGGCATTTGACATAATTGATCATGAGCTACTCCTCAGGAAGCTATCAGCTTACAACTTCACTGAGTTTTCGAGTAAGTTAATGAATAGTTATTTGGATAATAGAAAACAATGTGTATTGTTCAATGGAACACTTTCGGAAATGAAGACCCTCCAATGTGGTGTACCACAAGGGAGTTGCTTGGGGCCTTTACTCTATTCTATTTTTGTTAATGATCTACCTTATGTATTAAACAAGGCAAGCATGGAAATTTATGCTGACGACACGACAATGTATGTATCTTCGGAGAGTGTGGAGTCGGTTAGTAGATCTTTGCAGGATGAGTTAATGCTGGTTTCCAAATGGGTTGGTGAAAACAAATTGAAGTTAAATGTTTCAAAAACTAAGAGTATCACGCTAGCCTCTAGGAATAACTTGAGAAATGAAAATAAATTATGTCTTGTGTTGAATGGAGATGCTATTGAGCAAGTCAGAGAGGCCAACATGTTGGGTGTAGTAATTGATGAGCGGTTGAGTTGGTCAACTCATATTAATAATGTTGTGTCTAAAATGAGTAGTGGTATCTCAATGATTAGAAGGAGTGTACACCTGTTGAATAACAAAACGGTTAAAATAGTATTACAATCTTTAGTCCTATCACGCCTCGACTATTGCCCAACAGTTTGGTCAAGTGCATCAAAACAAGATCTGATGAAACTTCAGTACACCCAGAACAGGGCGGCGCGCCTTGCTCTCCGCTGCTCTGTTAGGAGCAGCGTGGAGTGGATGCATGCTGCACTGTCCTGGTTGAGAGTAGAACAGAGGCTGACATGCAGTATTGTAATTTTTTTATTCAACATTGTTAAAACTGGTAAACCACATTGTATAAGGAAAGAGCTAAAAACCATAGACACCAGACACAACTACTCAACCAGACACGCCTCAAGCACTAAATTCATTTTACCTCTACCTAGAACCAATGCACTAAAAAGAACTGTGATGTATAGGGCTGTTAAATATTGGAATTGTTTGCCTGGCAATATTACTATGATTAGTAACAAATATAATTTCAAGAAGAAGTTAAAAAAAGCAACTTTGAATAAGGACATTAATTTCAGTTTTTTCGTTAATTAGTTAGTTATTTTTGTTTGTGTTGTATTTTGTAGTTGGAGCATATTTTTGTTGTAAACTGAAGTTGTTTATTCAAGCTGTTTTTTGATAGATCAATTGTAACGGTTCCAATGTCTTTATGTTGTCTTTTTATATTATGTGTTGGACCCCAGGAAGAGTAGTCCTACACCTTGGTGTGGACTAATGGGGATCCTTAATAAACAATAAACAACAATAAACATCACTGATGATGTCACAATTTATGACATCACTGATGGCATCATCAGTGGGACAGACAGATAGAGCCCTTACTCAATTTTATAGATAATAATAATAATAATAATAATATAGCCTAATATTAGATTTTAAAAATACAAAATACGTATTTGTTCAAATAGCCTACATTTTTCAGACCAGCATTATTATCATTACGGAACCCACCGCGGTTTTGGTAACGCCTCGGCTCCCCCCAACACCCCCCCGCCCCTCCCTCCCGGCTTTCATCGGTGGCGCAAGGCACTCTGGATATGGTGAGCTCCCCCACGCAACGCTGAGGAAGGCCTGTCTCGCTTAAATTAGACATTGTTTTTTGCCTTGCAGCTGAGTTTTTTATCGATTCTTTGAGTGTGCTCGCTACTGGTGAGGTTGGACAATGATTACCATAAGAAATCTACATTCTGAATGTTCTGAAATGATCCAAAGTAAGCATTTTTCTTTTTATCAATACACATTTCTAGGCCATCCTGGTACAGAGGTCTTATTAACGCTTAATAGACTTGATAAATCACGATTTTCTGCCCGCCCCCCTTTGAGCTATAGTCACACTGTTTTTGTTTGTTTGTTTTACATTCAATTTATCATGATAAATGAGCTTCTCATAAAGACTTGAGCTCCCCCTATAGTCAAGCAGATAGGTGAGTGAATAGACCTTTCTCACGGGGGCCATTTTGTGTCGAAAAGGCAGGGTAAACACAGGTGCAAGCAAAACACTAATGAGGGTTTCCAACTTCCATGATTGGGAATTTTTGGGAATTTTTATTGTGCTTTTGACGATAAAAGCATGAGCTTTGGCACACTGTTAGAGCATGCCCTAATGACGATTTTTGGCTATAGGGCCATTGCATAGGCGGCCATTTTCCAAGATGGCCGCCAGCAGTTGTTAATTGATTGATTGATTGAAGTGTTTATTTCGAATATGAAAGCAAAATAATAAAAATAAAAGCCATTTCAGAAACAGAGAAAAATAGAATATATACATATTCAAAAAGGAGTGAGAAGAAGTAAAACTTATTAACTCCCACCCCTTCTCCATAAATAATAAATAATAACAAGCTTCCTGGTCAACCCTGTCTATACACTACTGTGTAATATTTACTAGTAATTCTGTTTCAGATTTTATAATAATATGAAAATATAAATATAATATATACACATCATACAATAACATGTATAAATATATACATATTAATATACACACACATTCATATATTTATCTAAATATAACGCGGAAAAGCAACAAGAAAATAACCCCAAAAAATAAAAATAAAATAAGCAGTACCCTTACTTTACAGTAACTCAGGTTCTAGACCACCTAGGAGCTTGATTCCGGTGGCTAATCCTACATTTCCAAGGATGAGGAATGGAGTGGTCCTCTTTACAACACACTAGCACCTACCTAACTACATGCATCTGGCATTCAGGGAACTAAATAATAGTAAAACCATCAACATTATGTAATATTGGTGGAGTTATAGGCCTACATGCTTTTGAAATATAACATGTACAATGCCGTACTTACCAATGTTTACAATGAAATGCAATGTTATTGGTTTTTTTATGTTATTTTATAACAATAAACAAGAGGTCACTCAGTTACATTGAATGGTGAAATGCAATGTTAGTTGTGAAAACGGTCCACCACAGTGGCAAAGTGTGGTACACTGAAGTGCACTGTCCACTGCATCCCTTTTTGCATCCACAACGGAGGAGTCTGCGACAGGCCTGGCTTGCTTCTGGAAGTGTGATCCAGTGAACTTCCCATCCACCTGTTTCCTTCCTCTTCCACCCCCAGTCACCTGCAACCATCATCTGTCCCCAGCAGTGACCAGCCCTCTTTGTGTGCTGAATCTTGTGTTGGGGGGAGTCCATCAATTGTTCTACCTTTCTGGGTGAAGAGCTGCTTGCGTGCCTGATTGACTGATTCCTGGCTGCTGGTGAGGTCATACAGTAATACCACGAATTGCTCCAGAGGCTCCATCCAGTCGTCTATGGTGTCTGGGGTGACAGCCAAGGCACAGAAGGCTCTAGTGACGTCATCAAAGGTCCTCCATGTATCCCACGCCATCTTCCTGCCCCTGCCACCAAAGAACGACACTGTGTCACATCCAGTAAAGCCATGGAACATTGGTAAGGCTATGCATCGATCTGGTCCTAGTGCCCTCGCCATTTCATGAGCTGCTAAATGCCGAAAACACTTCCCAGCTCCAAAGGCAACCCACAGCTCAGGGATGTTGAGGCGTTGGGCTGCGGTCACTGCCAGTACTAGCACATCTGTGTCAACTGTGCATATTGACACCTTGCTATACCCTTCCTTCACACCATCTAGGTGCAGTAGGATGTGGGTATCAGCCTCCTCATGTGTGCATGGTGCAAGATCCGATATATCTCGGGCTGAGTACAGAGGACTTCAGCATGATGGGTGCTGATTATTTGTTTGTCAGTGTCAAGAGCTGTCAAACCAGTTGCCAGGAAGGAGAACAGCTCAGCCTTGTTGTCGTTGATGCGCAGAAACTCTGGCCAGTTTCCGGGAATGGCACTGAATGGCTCAATGCGTCTTCGGACTCCCTTCCCTCTCTTGCTGCATGTTTCAGCCTTCAGATTTCAGGGATATATTCATCGCACACGACATCTACTCTGCTGACATGCACCAGCTGAGCTGAGAGAGAATATATGGTGAGAACACTTGCTGCGCGTAATCGGAAAATGTCTTAGCAGCACCAGGTTGTAGCATGTTCATGAGAGCAGCCCCATCAAGGATGATGACCTGTACTGTGGGGTTGGATGGATTCTCTTGTGAAGGAAGCAGGTTATCCAAACGGTGTCCACCCGCTATGCCGACCACTCGCAATGCCGACCTTAGGTTTAGGCGTGGGGGGTGGGAGAGGTTAGGTTTTGGGTTAGGGTCTGGGGGAGGTTAGGTTTAGGCGTGGGGGTGGGAGAGGTTAGGTTTTGGGTTAGGGTCTGGGGGAGGTTAGGTTTAGGCATGGGGGCTGGGAGAGGGGAGGTCGGAACAGCGACATGGAACCATCCAAACAGCCCACCAAGGCTAATTGGTACCAGTTCTCAGCTTGTCCATTTGCGACAATGCTGGTGGACATGCCTGGTGTTCATGCTGAAAGAACTCCTCTAGATTTCCATCATCACAGTGGAACTGCGGACATGACGCAGCTCTTTCAGTACACCAGTCTTCCAGGGACATCAGATCGTTTCCCTCGTCCAGGTCATTGCTGTACTCCGTGTAGGCCTTCTGCAGGAGTAGATATTGCTAGAAGTGCTCCCGTGATGGTTGCTGGGTCACCGGTTGCTGGGTCACTAGTCAACGGCTACAGTTTGCGCATGATTGGTAGGCATGCTGTGCATGACGGTTGTTGTTTTTTACAAATAATAATTTCGAATTTAATGTAAAATTAACAATTATTGTAATACCATAATAGCCTAGGTTTTGAACAAAATGTTGTATGTAATGTAGTATGTAGTAAGTAACTTAGTAGTCTAACTAAAAAATAATTCTGCATCTGATTTTTTTGGGGTGTGCCAGCTGCCTCTTTGTGTGGCACAGGAGCACCCTATCACAACCATGGCTATGCCAGAGATCTCGTGAACTATGTGCTCATATAAATAAACTACCCTATATTCACCTACTAAACTAAGTATTATAAAGGAGACATTGGGATGTACTGCATTGTAATATCATGTCACAGTTCGAAAACTTCCATCTTGATGGTTTCACTATCATTTAGTTCCCTGAATGCCAGATATATGAAGTTATGTAGTTGCTAGCATGTTGTAAATAGTGCCACTGCATTCCTCATCCTTGAAAATGTAGGACTAGCCACCAGGATCAGGGTCCTAGGTGGTCTAGAACCTGAGCTACTGGTAAAGTCACAACCAGGGGCAGCCATCTTGGAAAATGGCCACCTATGCGATGGCCCTATAGCCAAAAATCATCATAAGTGCATGCTCTAACAGTGTGCAAAAGCTCATGTTTTTATCGTCAAAGGCACAATTCCCTTATAGATTGCACATATCTGCTGGGCTACTATTAGATTTGGTAGAATTAAGACTTTTACTCCCAACATAATTTAAATATTAATTCATGCAAAACAAGATGTTAACTATAGCCTTTTTTGTGTGTGTGTTTGCTCTTGCTTTAGTTACGAGATTTGGAATTGGAACTGTATTCGCCATTGGAATTTTACTATTCCTGCTCATACTTTGCGCTGCCAAATGCAGATTCCTCTCCGAAGTGAACGGTAAGATTATTTTTGTATTACTCATTTTCACGTGAATGATTGTCATTTTCATTATTATTTTTTTAATTGTGTGACTGTCCAGATTTGACCCCAGAAGCCCACAGAAGTCCTGACCAGGTTTTCTATCACATCTATTGTAAAATATTTACAGGTCTTTCCTAATTGGGTAGCATACAGTGGAAGAAAGTAAAAATAGTTTCCAAACTTGTATCCAGTTCTCATATTGTTTAACCTTGGCACTGTTTCTGCCTCTCTGGACTGACCTTGGTTTGTATTGTGCTATTGTATAATACTCCCTGTTCCTGTTCTCATTTGAGTTTATTTAATATTAAAAGAGAAAAGGTTATTCCATCTAGTCCCTAGCAAACAACAACAACAATAAAATACACATTAAATACATATACTGAGTGTAAGGTTAGTCTTTCCCAGGGGCGATACACCTGGCGTCACAACCAGGTGTTGAAATGTTTGGCAGCTGCAGTTGAGGAAAAACTGCTAGAAGTAAATTCTCTAGTTGCTAGTAAAGAGACTAGACAGATCAAATTTGTACATGAGGGAGAAAAGGTTAGACAAGTAGGTTCAGGTACAAGTCAGGGCAGAAGGTAGGTGGAGGAGCCTGGGAAATGAGGGTTGACTTGAATGAGCAGCTAGTCATCCCAGCATATATAGTTAGCACTCGACTATGGCCGGATTTGTTACTGTGGTCTAGAGGTAGAGAAGATAGAAGATCGTTTATTTTATCGAACTCACGGTCCCCTGGGAAGACCGAGTTGAGGAGGCTAATAGCAGAGCAGCAAGGTTGGAGGACTCGAGTGCGGCCTGTAGAAGTTGTCATGGGTTTTGTGGCAAAGTCTCTGTTATTGCTCTACTAACTGAGTTGGGCATTCGTGGACGGAGCTTGAAACTTGCAGTTAGCAACATGTCCCCATGAACACAGTCCTACACACACACAAAAGCAAGATTGATCTTTAAACATCTTTCCATCTCGCTTTTGTGGGTTACTCAGTCGAGCGAATGTAAAATCAGAATCAGAATCAGAATCACTTTTATTGCCACAGTATGCAAGTTACATTACGAGGAATTTGTCTTAGTGTCTGTATGCAGCGTAGCGGTCACATCAATATACAGAGATAAGAAGTAGGAAGATAACCAAAGACAATCACAAAGTTACAAGTGCAATCAAATCGAGTAAACATATACAATATGTACATGAGTGGTGAAGTGTTCTGTGGATAATAAATATGAATTTACGTTGAATTTACATGCGATTTACAGACTTGAGTTAAATAGGCGTTAAATAGGCAGTGGATTTACAGTCGGAGTTAAATAAGAGTTTACATTGAATGTACATGAAATTTACAGGCTAAGTTAAATAGGCATTACATGTGCAGGGAATTTACATGAATTTACAGACCCAGTTAAACAGGCATTAAATTAGATATGAGTTCCAGTTTTATGGGGGGGGGGGGGGGGGAGTTCAGTTGAGTTTATGTGTGTGTGGGGGGGGGGGGGGGGGGGTTGTTTCCGGGCCTTGTTGGTGAGGCTGATGGCGGTTGGGAAGAAGCTGGTCTTGTGGCGGGTGGTTCTGGTCTTGGCAGACCTCAGCCTCTTGCCGTGGGGGAGTGTTTTAAAGAGTTTGTGGCCAGGGTGGGAGGGGTCGGCCTGATCTTGCGAGAGCGCTTCAGTGTCCTGGCTGCATGCAAATTGTGTCAGATTGTGTTATAGCAATGAGTGAATGTTCATCACATTACTGTCTATTTTCTATTTTCATCATCATGTTAGATGAGAACTCAGTTATCAACCCACAAGTTGAGAACCTGCAAGTTGATGCCTCGCCACTCTGCTCTTGCCGCACAACTGAAACCTCTCAGGCTGACTGTGCCAACATTGAATTACAGCAGGTAGTGAAATATATGTCCAGTAATGGAAAATCTGGCCTGATATTATTTTTTACGTTCAAATATCAATTTCTCTTTGGTCTCATGGATTCCCCATATCTCCTGTAATGTTAATTTATGTTTCAGATGATGGTCTGTGGGCAGTTTGCAACAGTGTGGCAGGGGAAGTACCAGCGCTCTGTGGTGGCAGTCAAAGTTTTCCCTCAATACTTTGAACATCATTTCACCTTGGAGAAGAAGGTCCATGAACTACCGCTGATCAAGCATGCTGGGATTGTCCACTTCCTGGGAGCTGGGTGTAAAGTGGACAGTGGGGAATGGCTCATCGTCCTGGAACTTGCTGCACGTGTGAGTGAAGAATAGATTCTCATTTTCTGAGAGATGGGTAGAGGGAGAGATGATGAGAAAGAAGGATTATGTTGCATTTTCTTTAATAACATGGAAGCATATTTGCATTTTCACATACATGCCACTCTACAAAACACACCAGACCCCCCCTTCCTGGAAGCAGATTAAAAGCCACTAGCCAGCTGAGGGAGCAGGATAATCCAGATGTTGGCCTTTTAGAGAACCTTGCCCCTGTCACTGTCACTGTGTGCACGCCACTGTCACTGTGTGCACGCCGCTGCACTTATTTCAACAGGATTCTCTGCTGTCTCTTTGATTGTAGGGCTCACTCCACTCCTTCTTGACTGTGCAGACAAACAGCTGGACGTCATCACGGAAGCTGTGCCAGTTTCTAGCACAGGGACTCGCCTACCTCCACTCTGACCTTCGCCACCATGGTACAGTATGGGCCAGTATATATTGCTGTGAAACAATGTGTGTGTATTTGTGTGCATTATGTGCACACTATACCTATCAAGATAGCATGGGTATACTGTCAATATGTTGCAGCAGAAGTAGCGGTAACTAAATGCATCTCTGTATAGAATTGTCTTTAACCGTTATCTAACCAGACTAATTCAGGCGAGTGCTAATGATAAGAAAATAACGAAAATAAGTTGCCATAAAAAAATTCAGACCACATCACACAAAATCTGCAATCTGTGTGTGTGTGCGTGTGCGTGTGCGTGTGCGTGTGTGTGCGTGTGGTGGGCGTGTGGTGGGCGTGTGCGTGTGCATGCGTTCATTCTTGCAGGTGAGCACAAACCTGCCGTGGCCCACGGGGACCTGAGCAGTGCCAATGTGCTGGTGAGAGCAGACGGCACGTCGTGCGCCCTGAGCAACTTTGGCTGTTCCTCCATCCTGCGCTCCTGTCCTGAGCCTCCCCGCAGGTCCAGAGTGAGGAAGCTAGACATGGAGGTGACAGATTGGCTCTTTTTGTTCATTCACATTACTGGTGAAAACAATGCAGATAAAAGTTAATAAACTCACCAGAGAAATAGCAGACAATCACAGTGGAACTTTCCATGGAGAAGTCAAAGCTCTCTTCTCTTCTCTTCTCTTCTCTTCTCTTCTCTTCTTCTCTTCTCTCCTATTTTTTGCTATACATTTCTTTTCTTCTGTACTGTTATTTTCTGCTATACATTTCCATATAGGCCTACACAATACATATACATAATGAATACAGTATACATATACAGTGAGTACACAGTACATATATAAATGCATACATATAACAAACCCAAAACATCATGAAAGTATAAACAGACACACATGGGAAAGACATGGATGATTTGTACATATCTTTGCTTTCCCTCACATTCAGGCTCTCCTTAGCCTGAATAATACACATAATATGCGTAATATAGCAACATACAGAATATGGATGAGAAGGGCTGATTTGATGACCTGTTTGAATCTCTATCCCTCTGCAGGCTTTTCCTCAGGTGGGCACGCTGTGCTACATGCCCCCTGAGGTCCTGGAAGGCTCTTTGACTGGCAGCAACTGGCGTCGCCCGCGGCAGCGCCTCATGCAGCGGGACGTCTACTCTCTGGGACTGCTGCTGTGGGAGATCTGCATGCGCTGCTCAGATTTGTTTGAAGGTATCTTCCTTTGTAGTCCTGTACAGAACGGTGGACACGGTCAGGTAGCTAAGCTACTCTGTGTGTACAACATGCACATGAACATATTGATCATTGTGAAATGAGTGTGTAATTCTCCCGACACTTCACTTGCTCAGGTGAAAATCTGCCCCTCGCTTAAATTGAACCATTAGTGAATTCTTTCGATTGTTCAGAGACTTATGGATAGGTACTTGTACATGCAGAGCTCAAAAATGACACACACACACACACACACACACACACACACACACACACCATAATAATAAATTACAAATACAGTACCGTAATCCAATAAACATCAAATAAATCAAATATTGTCAGAGTTGAACAATGTACTTATATAGCAGGGGTTTTCAACTGATTGTACCATGGACCACCATTCTGACTAAGACGCAACCTGAGGATGACTGGTGAGGACAGGGGTTGAGATGGAAACTACTTTATTGAATGCATGGTCAGGGACCACCTCCAATGCCTTCATGGACCACCAGTTGAAAACCCCTACAATAGAGTATATCCCTATGGTATATAGCCTATTGGTGAACCCTGCTATTACTTTGTGCACTCCTTCTATACAGTGTGTAGGTGCTGTGACGGTAAATGGAGATTAAAATGCACCCAATGTCTCCCTCTGCAGGCAGCCTGGTTCCAGAGCATCGTTTGCCTTATGAAGCAGAGCTGGGAGATGATCCGACACTGGAGAACCTCTTCATGCATGTGTCTCTGATGGAAAAGAGACCTTCCATACCTGAACACTGGGACCATGCACTGCAGGTATTCTACCACAAAGAGCAACTCACTTTGACCGAAAAAGTATTGCCTAGCCAATGTACACTACCAGTCAAAGGTTTGGAGACACCACATTTTTACAATTTTTCAAAAATTGTAAAGACATCAAAACTATAAAATAACACAATTGGAAACAAAAGGTGTTAAACAAAGGTGTTTGTGATTAAGCTTTTTTGTTGCTTTTTTCAGTGTTTACTGTAAACATTTAAAATCTACAAACAATATTCAAAAGCCAAACCAAACAAAGCAAACAAGAGAGAGAAATAATTACAAATAAAAATAGAGAAAAGAAAAAAATGCACATTCCTCTTGACAGTATGACAGTACCCTACAGGTTATTATATCACAATACATTACGATTAAACCAGTGGTTCTCAGCGTGAGGTCCAGGGACCACCAGGGGTCGCCAGTAGAATGCTGAACCACCAAACCCCACTAATTAGAGGATGCAGAACAATGGCCGTTCAGATCCCAGCCTCACTGTGATCTCTCCACCCACAACACAGACAAATCAAAACGCTCAGATCACAGCCTCACCGTGATCTCTCCACCCACAACACAGACAAATCAAAACGCTCAGATCACAGCCTCACCGTGATCTCTCCACCCACAACACAGACAAATCAAAACGCTCAGATCACAGCCTCACTGTGATCTCTCCACCCACAACACAGACAAATCAAAACGCTCAGATCACAGCCTCACTGTGATCTCTCCACCCACAACACAGACAAATCAAAACGCTCAGATCACAGCCTCACTGTGATCTCTCCACCCACAACACAGACAAATCAAAACACTCAGATCCCAGCCTCACTGTGATCTCTCCACCCACAACACAGACAAATCAAAACGCTCAGATCACAGCCTCACTGTGATCTCTCCACCCACAACACAGACAAATCAAAACGCTCAGATCCCAGCCTCACTGTGATCTCTCCACCCACAACACAGACAAATCAAAACGCTCAGATCACAGCCTCACTGTGATCTCTCCACCCACAACACAGACAAATCAAAACGCTCAGATCCCAGCCTCACTGTGATCTCTCCACCCACAACACAGACAAATCAAAACGCTCAGATCACAGCCTCACTGTGATCTCTCCACCCACAACACAACAGACAAATCAAAACGCTCAGATCACAGCCTCACTGTGATCTCTCCACCCACAACACAGACAAATCAAAACGCTCAGATCACAGCCTCACTGTGATCTCTCCACCCACAACACAACAGACAAATCAAAACGCTCAGATCACAGCCTCACTGTGATCTCTCCACCCACAACACAGACAAATCAAAAACGCTCAGATCCCAGCCTCACTGTGATCTCTCCACCCACAACACAGACAAATCAAAAACGCTCAGATCCCAGCCTCACTGTGATCTCTCCACCCACAACACAGACAAATCAAAACGCTCAGATCACAGCCTCACTGTGATCTCTCCACCCACAACACAACAGACAAATCAAAACGCTCAGATCACAGCCTCACTGTGATCTCTCCACCCACAACACAGTCAAATCAAAAACGCTCAGATCCCAGCCTCACTGTGATCTCTCCACCCACAACAGACAAATCAAAAACGCTCAGATCCCAGCCTAACTGTGATCTCTCCACCCACAACACAACAGACAAATCAAAACGCTCAGATCACAGCCTCACTGTGATCTCTCCACCCACAACACAGACAAATCAAAAACGCTCAGATCCCAGCCTCACTGTGATCTCTCCACCCACAACACAGACAAATCAAAAACGCTCAGATCCCAGCCTCACTGTGATCTCTCCACCCACAACACAGACAAATCAAAACGCTCAGATCACAGCCTCACTGTGATCTCTCCACCCACAACACAACAGACAAATCAAAACGCTCAGATCACAGCCTCACTGTGATCTCTCCACCCACAATACAGACAAATCAAAACGCTCAGATACCAGCCTCACTGTGATCTCTCCACCCACAACACAACAGACAAATCAAAACGCTCAGATCACAGCCTCACTGTGATCTCTCCACCCACAATACAGACAAATCAAAACGCTCAGATACCAGCCTCACTGTGATCTCTCCACCCACAACACAGACAAATCAAAACGCTCAGATCACAGCCTCACTGTGATCTCTCCACCCACAACACAGACAAATCAAAACGCTCAGATCCCAGCCTCACTGTGATCTCTCCACCCACAACACAGACAAATGAAAACGCTCAGATCCCAGCCTCACTGTGATCTCTCCACCCACAACACAGACAAATCAAAACGCTCAGATCCCAGCCTCACTGTGATCTCTCCACCCACAACACAGACAAATCAAAACGCTCAGATCCCAGCCTCACTGTGATCTCTCCACCCACAACACAGACAAATCAAAACGCTCAGATCCCAGCCTCACTGTGATCTCTCCACCCACAACACAGACAAATCAAAACGCTCAGATCCCAGCCTCACTGTGATCTCTCCACCCACAACACAGACAAATCAAAAGGATCAGATACCAGCCTCACTGTGATCTCTCCACCCACTAGGGATGGGCATCGAATTTCGAATTTTCGAATAATCGTTGTTATTATCAAGGTCGACTTTTATTATTGAAATTCGAAATTCGAAAAAAAAAAAAAAAAAATTTTTTTTTTTTTTTTTTTGAGTGAAATGTTGCATTGTCTCCCCTGATTCTAAGTACCGGTATAGTCAAATCGCTATAAGCATTTTAAGCAAGGTTTATGGAAAAATGAATGGCGGATGAAATCCCATGAAGAGGGAGAGGGGGTGACTTTGGCACCCCTTTGGCACTCAGACCTGAGCCTACTAAATATTTAATGAACCACAACCACTCATGATTGTCAAAACTGTTTTTTATTTTCGAAAATGTCAATGTAAAAAAAATTAAAAATGTAATTTTTTTTTTTTTTTTTTTTTACATTTATTTATTTATTTTCGAAATTCGAATTAAATTCGAATTTGGCCAGCGAATTTCGAATAGTGTTTTTACTAGAAATGCCCATCCCTACCACCCACAACACAGACAAATCAAAACGCTCAGATCACAGCCTCACTGTGATCTCTCCACCCACAATACAGACAAATCAAAACGCTCAGATCACAGCCTCACTGTGATCTCTCCACCCACAACACAGACAAATCAAAACGTTCAGATCACAGCCTCACTGTGATCTCTCCACCCACAACACAGACAAATCAAAACGCTCAGATCCCAGCCTCACTGTGATCTCTCCACCCACAACACAACAGACAAATCAAAACGCTCAGATCACAGCCTCACTGTGATCTCTCCACCCACAACACAGACAAATCAAAACGATCAGATCACAGCCTCACTGTGATCTCTCCACCCACAACACAGACAAATCAAAACGCTCAGATCCCAGCCTCACTGTGATCTCTCCACCCACAACACAGACAAATCAAAAGGATCAGATACCAGCCTCACTGTGATCTCTCCACCCACAACACAGACAAATCAAAACGCTCAGATCACAGCCTCACTGTGATCTCTCCACCCACAATACAGACAAATCAAAACGCTCAGATCACAGCCTCACTGTGATCTCTCCACCCACAACACAGACAAATCAAAACGTTCAGATCACAGCCTCACTGTGATCTCTCCACCCACAACACAGACAAATCAAAACGCTCAGATCACAGCCTCACTGTGATCTCTCCACCCACAACACAGACAAATCAAAACGATCACCATTGCCTTGATGGAAAGGAAAAGGCATTGGAAAGAAATCCATACACAGGCATCAACTTCATCTAAGAAACACATTTCAAGCGTTTAAGCTTGAATCAAAATGGCTTTAAGATCATAAAAACTAAGTTAATTCAAGCAGTTGTGTACAAACTTTTGACTGGTAAATATGATAGTGACTTAAATGAGTATGTATTTCAATCATGAGAGACTAGTAGGTTTAATCAACTTTAATGAACAAATAGACAAATTAAGTTTGGCGTATGACTCCATGATATGACAACGCTCCTCTTGAGATGAGAGAGGAGGGTGTCACTGCAGTATAGGATAGAAAATTCCCCCCATAGGGATTTCTTCAGGAGTCATGACATTGGTGGTGATCAGGGGAGGGGGTGGGGCGCAAACAACTGCACCAGTGATGATGGTCAGCAACTGAGGATGAGACCCACCGCTTAGGTGATTGGCTCAGCAGACAAGGAGAGACAGATGTCTAGAGCTGATTGGATACTCGGAAAATGGACAAAAGGGGGGCAATTGTGATGTCACTTGAGCAGGGAGTTACACACCCTGAATGAAAAGGAGGCGGGCACAGCATAGCATCTAACCTGAAACTGGGTGATGCTGCAGAAATCCAGTCTTCATGATTGAAATTGAGTCAAGACCACACTTATTTGAATGTCTAAAAGTGCGTGACACTTTCAGGGATCTACATTGCCGGAACTGGTGACAAACTGTTGGGACCAAGACCCAGACGCCCGGCTGACGGCTCTGTGTGCTGTGGACAGATTACTCGCTCTTCAGCCATACCACCTACGGAATTGAAATGTAGTCAGTTACTGATTACAAATGACCAGGGGTGGATAGAGTACAAATAAAATCTACTCAAGTATCGAAAGTTGTACTGTGGATTATTGTTTGGTTTATGAAAGGTGTCATATAATCCCATGAGAGATGGGCCACTAGGTGGCATGACACTAAAATAAATAAATCATTCATTCATTACATGTTGTTACCAAGCTGCTGTCATGTAAAGTGTTAAGTTCCATACCTCCTATAAGGAATGAATCAACTGCAGAGCACACCATTGCTTGACTGCAGATGTTGATATTGCTATATAAATTATAATATATATGTCCTTTATTTACACATTTAAATACATGTCATTAAAATGCACTCTGGCAGTTTAAAATGAGCAAACTGAATTGCAGTGCACAATACATATTGAATATTAAAATTAGCTCAATATCTAAAAATATCTAAAACGCACAGTGAAGCCAGAAACACAGGATTGCTCTTATTTGTGTCCATTCAGCAATCTGACCATGGAGGGTATAGGACTCTTTTTGTAGCGCTCTGTTTTACACTTGATGTCTCTCAGCCGTGCTCCTTGTCTTGTCCTTGCTCCTTCTCTCTCAGCGCACGTTGGTGGGAGCCAGCTTGAGAAATCTGTGGAACTTTGGAGTTTGAGTGCAAAGTTCAAAGTTGTCTGAGATGTTGGTAGATTTTCCCAGTAGGGGTAGTATTTTTTCACTTGCCCACTTGTGGGCAGCTGCTGTGTGACTGTAGGAGGAACTCCGTTCACACGCCATTGACACCCAGATGCAGAAAGACAGTGTGAGCAACTCCATTTCCCCTCCAGGATCAATCCAGTTGTTCTGATTTTGGCCATGATGCTGCTGTGGCTTGTTTTTAGCTGCTAAGTGCCATTTATTTTATTCTAACATTTGTCTGTACTGGTACTAGCTAAAGAACGTATTCTCCAAGAATGGAAGACACCAACTCCACCGTGCTTCAGAAACTTGCTACATGAGCTGGTTTTTGTTATTCATATGAAACTGTGATTCTTTAATTGAAAATGTCAACATAAATGGGAAGAATCTCGGGGTCCCCGTTTGAAATTTCTGGACTCACCTGATTGTATTCATAGATGGTTCCTGTTAGTTCTAGTTTCAATTCACTCTGGGGAAACTACTGAGTTGCATTTGAACACCTCAAGATTCATGTGAAATGATATTACAATATTTAACCTTTGTGACTGAGATCATAAAGGATTTCCTTGTCCAGCAACAGCATTAATAACATCAGTTCTTATTATACCTAAATCAGCTTTTCTGTGGTGTTAAGTCACAGTGAGTAGCACTGGTCATTCCTCTGTGCATGTACTGTATACTCAGCAGTTATGAGAGAGAGAGCGCAACAAGATCAACAAGGAGAAAGACAGATGGACTCGGTGCGAGGTTCAGTTTAAACACAATTTATTCTCTGCTTAAATAATGACTTGGATCCTCCAGTGTAGCTATGTTGGTTCTTCATACATGTTGGTATCGGATCTATCATCAACAATGGATGCTTGTTAGAGTGGCCTTATATGGAAAAAAAAAAGACTCAACAATGACAGGAACAGAAAATCAGAATTTTAACCACTCATGATCAAGATTATTATGTTTTATCCATTTTTAGCCATTGATAAAAAGTATCGGATCTGTATCACAGGGCCAAAAAGAAAAATATCTTGTGCAAATGCAATCAATTTAATAAAGATTAAAGTCACCAAACCCCCCCCCAAATAAAAATAAAATCAGTCCCCGTTTTAAACCACAGCAGACCTATGAGGCTAAACTTACACTTCTAGTACACATGGGCTTACAAATAGACAGTCAGTTCTTATTTGCCGTTACACACATGGGGCTGCTAGCAGTTTGGAGCTCACTAGTAGTACCTTCCTGAAGCATAACAATGAAGCTCTGCTGCATCACTACTGAAGTGTGGGACCATGGTTAATGCTCATCGCTCTCCCGCCACTAGATCCTTGCTTGTGTCGTATTAAAATCTCACATGTGCGTCACTTTGGATAAAAGCGTCGAATGGGAAATTGTGCAGAGTGGAGTGTGTATATTTTCATCTAAAAAAAACAACTAAAAACTGAAATAAAAACAGTTATAGATGACAAATGGTGGAGTTATGAGTGCTCACACACACACACACAGACAGAAGTACCATCAAACCCTCTCTAATGGTAATACAGTGTTTTGCATTAGGAGAAAAAAAGGAAATCATTAAAATGAAGTGAAATCACATGCAGCAAAAATATTAGTACTCTGAAGACAAAGAATGTTCCACAGACAGAGCGGATTTCAGAGAGTAGCAGTTGGCTTTATAGAAATGTCCTTCGTTAAAATCAAGCAGATATTTTTTTTGCTTTTTTTGTTTCTCATTCACATACAGCTTCATACATAATCTCATGACAGTGGAAACAGTTTTGGCCTTTCAATCCAAATATGCACCGAGTCTGCAACGCTTCTCATCAAGCTAAATCAACCAGTGCATGAACAATCTGAAGCTACTGATTTTTATTTTTTATTTTTATTTTTTTTAGATTTTATACAGTGTCATTTATATACAACAAAATCATCCATTTATTATTATATTTCATTCTTTTTAAAAAGAACCACATGGTACATCCCAATACTGTGGGTCCAGGAGGAAAAATATATAAGGCGAGTGTCTGACAGTGTGATTCAAAAGTCTTCCTTATCTGTCAACAATCAGCGTTTTCCTGTTTGTGCCATCTTTGGTCACAGATGCCTTTCGGGGGTGGGGGGGAAGGGGGGGGGGGTGGCGGCTGTCGTTGTAAACTCTCCTCTCATTTGTCAATGACCAGGAAGTCCCAGCTCACGGCCGCTGTGTGTCCGTCCGTAGGTGCCGTTAGACAGTAAGTGAGTTTGGTGACATGCTCATGCGAAATCAAATAGAAGTAATTTGTTTAGTTTGTCTTGCTGAAAAACCATGCGTTTTAAGTGAAAGCGTCAGACACGCTTTGGCTGATTGACCAGGCTCTCCGTGTTTCAAGGGTTCCAGTCATTTTCCCCTCCCAGGGTTTGTGATGTCCGTGGACCTGGGAGGTAAGGTTGGGTTCAAGATTACAAACTTCAGTTCAAATGTGTGGTCCTGCACATGGACTGAGAGATATTCAACACAACAAACCAGTTATGATTTACATATGATCACAGACTGAAAGTAAGTGGCCATACTGTATTTTGCATTTCCAAGGAAGTTACCCAGGACATGCAATTAGTTACTGATTACTCCTTTCAACAGTAATACAATTACTTTATTGATTACTTGGTCTCAAAAGTAATTAGTTACATTATTAGTTACTCCCCCCCCCCTGCTGAAAAGGTTACGTACAACCTGTTTAGCCAGCTCCTTTTAGAACTGAATCCACTTAATTGGAACAATACTCTTACAGGAGGTGCCAACAATCAGCAAAACAGCATACTTTATATTTATTTGTCTACCTAGGACTAAAAACTCATTGCGTTCTGGCAACACAGTATTCTCGCATAGCCACACCTATCTCCACACTAGCTTTTATTGTTGTGCCAGCGCTGGAGAAAGTACTGCAGTAACTTGAAGTTACTTGTAATATGATTACTGTTTTTGGAAATTGTAAGGCCTTGGGTTACTAGTTACTGGGAGAGTAATCAAATTACAGCAATGCGTTACTTTAATTTAATGCCCAACACTGCCTGCAACAACAATCTAGTTGCAGAAGTGACACTCTTAATTGTAATTTCTCCGTCTTAACTGTAGGGTTATGCTAATATTACATTGTTAGGAAATGTGTAACATCGTATTGCTAAAATGCGTTGGACCCACGTCACAATTTTGGCTTTACAGAGTGATGTTTGACATTGTACTTCATAAATGGATAAAACTGTCACTAGCTGCTATTAGCCACATACCAGGTTAAGTTGAGAACGCCACTGTTACGACTGACACTTCTTCTTCCCTTGTTTCCCCTTGGCTCCTTCTCCAGACTTGGCGGGGAGAGAGAGAGAGAGAGAGAGAGAGAGAGAGAGAGAGAGAGAGAGAGAGAGAGAGAGAGAGAGAGAGAGAGAGAGAGAGAGAAGGTTGATTGAGGGAGTGAAGAAGAGACGAAGGCGAAGAGGCAATGAAAGAAAAGAGTGAAAACGAGAGAAGAAGACAGAGGGAGAGACAGAAAAAGAGAGTTAGTATAGATCTGACACCGTTGCGTTTTCACAGGTACAGCAACCGTTCAGCTCAGCTACATCAGCAGATTGACTGGAGGAGAGATGAGAAGATGCATTTCCAACTAACGAGACATGCTGGAAAAGATAAAGGAGTTGAAAGAGTGAAAGATATGTTAGCGTTTCTATTTTCTAAATGAGTTTGATTTGAAAACAGCAACACACGCACACTGCAAACACGGCAAACCTCGGAACCGTCTATAGTGACGATTAGACCATACACTTGTATTGTCGTGCCACTCTTACATGCCACAGCACTCCACACATTGTACGGCTGTATTATATTTGATCCACACTAGCATAACAGAAGACAGCTCAGATGAACTCTCCTCCAGCTGGATGTGCAGCTGGGAAGCACCTTCTCGCCCAGTTAAACCTGGGTGAAACGTTGTATGACCACCGGCGATAAGTGCTGGGTAAAAAGGGCTTGATTATGAACAAACTGGTGTCCATTGGCCTTACGATACAGACCGCTTTCAAATGTTAACCCATGGTACAAATATGATCTTTTCATGGCTGTTCAATTTCATATGGTTTCTCCTTTCTCTCCTCCCATTGTGTGTGCGTGCGTGCACGTGTGTGTGTGTGTGTGTGTGTGTGTGTGTGTGTGTGTGTGTGTGTGTCCGGTGTTCATTTACACTACATGATCGAATACATATTAATATTGTTCAAATGCATCTTTGCCTAATGCTGTATGCTAGTGTGGATCTAATGCTGTATGCTAGTGTGGATCTAATGCTGTATGCTAGTGTGGATCTAATGCTGTATGCTAGTGTGGATCTAATGCTGTATGCTAGTGTGGATCTAATGCTGTATGCTAGTGTGGATCTAATGCTGTATGCTAGTGTGGATCTAATGCTGTATGCTAGTGTGGATCTAATGCTGTATGCTAGTGTGGATCTAATGCTGTGTGCTAGTGTGGATCTAATGCTGTATGCTAGTGTGGATCTAATGCTGTGTGCTAGTGTGGATCTAATGCTGTATGCTAGTGTGGATCTAATGCTGTATGCTAGTGTGGATCTAATGCTGTATGCTAGTGTGGATCTAATGCTGTATGCTAGTGTCTAATGCTGTATGCTAGTGTGGATCTAATGCTGTATGCTAGTGTGGATCTAATGCTGTGTGCTAGTGTGGATCTAATGCTGTATGCTAGTGTGGATCTAATGCTGTATGCTAGTGTCTAATGCTGTATGCTAGTGTGTATCTAATGCTGTATGCTAGTGTGGATCTAATGCTGTATGCTAGTGTCTAATGCTGTATGCTAGTGTCTAATGCTGTATGCTAGTGTGGATCTAATGCTGTATGCTAGTGTGGATCTAATGCTGTGTGCTAGTGTGGATCTAATGCTGTATGCTAGTGTGGATCTAATGCTGTATGCTAGTGTCTAATGCTGTATGCTAGTGTGGATCTAATGCTGTATGCTAGTGTCTAATGCTGTATGCTAGTGTGGATCTAATGCTGTATGCTAGTGTCTAATGCTGTATGCTAGTGTCTAATGCTGTATGCTAGTGTGGATCTAATGCTGTATGCTAGTGTCTAATGCTGTATGCTAGTGTCTAATGCTGTATGCTAGTGTGGATCTAATGCTGTATGCTAGTGTGGATCTAATGCTGTATGCTAGTGTGGATCTAATGCTGTATGCTAGTGTCTAATGCTGTATGCTAGTGTGGATCTAATGCTGTATGCTAGTGTGGATCTAATGCTGTGTGCTAGTGTGGATCTAATGCTGTATGCTAGTGTGGATCTAATGCTGTATGCTAGTGTGGATCTAATGCTGTATGCTAGTGTGGATCTAATGCTGTATGCTAGTGTGGATCTAATGCTGTATGCTAGTGTGGATCTAATGCTGTATGCTAGTGTGGATCTAATGCTGTATGCTAGTGTCTAATGCTGTATGCTAGTGTGGATCTAATGCTGTATGCTAGTGTGGATCTAATGCTGTGTGCTAGTGTGGATCTAATGCTGTATGCTAGTGTGGATCTAATGCTGTATGCTAGTGTCTAATGCTGTATGCTAGTGTGGATCTAATGCTGTATGCTAGTGTGGATCTAATGCTGTGTGCTAGTGTGGATCTAATGCTGTGTGCTAGTGTGGATCTAATGCTGTATGCTAGTGTGGATCTAATGCTGTGTGCTAGTGTGGATCTAATGCTGTATGCTAGTGTGGATCTAATGCTGTATGCTAGTGTGGATCTAATGCTGTATGCTAGTGTGGATCTAATGCTGTATGCTAGTGTGGATCTAATGCTGTATGCTAGTGTGGATCTATGTGAGCAGGACCTGTATTCCCAAAAGCATCTCAGCACATTTCCACTGTGCGCTACACTGCACCGAGGGTGGGCTTTTAACCCCCTGCTGGCCACATGTAGGAAAAGCTTCATATGGGGGCCTCACAGCACTAAAAAGCTATTTCTATTCCTGTGTCAATCCTCGTGCCAAGATGTTGTTTTGGGAAACAGGGTCCATGGCTCATGCTTTCAGTGGGCCAGGATAGGTCAGCTGGCTCGGTCGGGCGCCAACCTGGGTCTTCTGGGCCTTACTGCTGCCATCAGGCCCCTCCTTACTGCTGCCAGGCCCCTCCTTCCTCTGCTCCTCCTCGGGCCGCTCTGCCCTCTGGCCCTGCCGGGAGCGTTTTCCCCTCTTCCTGCCCTTCCCCCCTCCTGCTGCTCCTGCTGAAGAAGGAGTGTCTGCTGCTCCACCTGTGGCTACACCACCACCACCACCACCACCACCACCACCACCACCACCACCACCACCACCACCACCTCCTTCTGAAACAGTTTCGCCACCTCCTTGCCTCCTCTCCTCGGAGGTGAACATGCGACGCACCACCTTCCTGATCACCTGTAGGGGGCGTTACAGAGGCGTGTCAGAGGGAGGTCATGGGATGGAGGGTGAGGAATGGAGTGTGTGGAGAATGGATGGAGAGGAGAGTGAGAACTACAGCCTGTATGTTTATCCGTATGTGTGTGTGTGTGTGTGTGTGTGTGTGTGTGTGTGTGTGTGTGTGTGTGACACTGTGTGCGTGTGCGTGTGTGTGTGTGTGTGTGACTGTGTGCGTGTGTGACTGTGTGCGTGTGCGTGTGTGTGACTGTGTGCGTGTGCGTGTGTGTGACTGTGTGCGTGTGCGTGACTGTGTGCGTGTGTGTGTGTGTGTGTGTGACTGTGTAGTATGTCTCACATGTTATCTGGGCATGTATATGTATAAGTGAGTGTGTGTGTGTGTGTGAGGTTATATTATAGAGTGAAGATGATGAATGTTACTTTTCTAGTGACAAGATTCCCATCTTCATCTGTAAACTGCTCCTCGGTCACCGACTCTCCAGGAATGTTCCTGGCCTGCTCACCCTGGGGTGCAGGGTGGGCGTAAAGGAGGAGGCAGTGACAGATGACAGGAGGGAGGGATGGAGAGGTGGAGGCATAGGGAGGCAAGAGGTTGGAGAAGTATACATTTAAAGATGAATGGTTAACGGTATTATCAGTCATTTAGACGAAAGCAACATTTCCAAACAGACATCAGCCTGCTTGCCAGAGCAGGAAGGGGTTTCCCATTGTTAAGATCATAGATGGAGATTTGAAAAATGACAAATGTATGACTTCTTAATGTACTTGGAAGCTGTAAGATGTTTAAGGTGATAAACGATATATAGAGATTTTGAGTTACAGCAGGTTAAGAACATTGGAAAGATCTCATTTGTCACTAGTTTACATACCAAAATGTGTACAGGAGCTTTTTTGCTTATTTTCAAACTCCCAAAATGTCAGCTTTGGACTTTGAGATATTTTTGGAAACCCAACCAACGCTCGTGCATTAAGCAGGCTGAGTCATCCGACATGCTAATATGGCTCCTCGCCTCCACAAAGCTCCAAAACACAAGCTGGCAGATGCAGAGGAGACACGCTGAGACCATTAAGCAAGCAACGTTTAGGACTTTACAGGCATTTACACTGTGAAAAAGAATCCATTCTTCAAATGCAAAATGTCCACGTCAACCTCTGCTTTAGTGCCGCCGTTTCAGGGCAAACCTCTCAAGGCAAACCTCTCAAGGCAACACTTAATGAAGATGGGTCCACTCCAGTGGTGCACACACAATGCCTCACACTTTCAGCTTCACACTTTCTCAAAAGTCACACTGCTGCTGGTGAGAGGATGAAGAGTAGAGTTAATCTTTACCAATTCAAATCTACGCCACGCACAAGAAAGCATTCAGCAATACGACCACACAAAAGCATTGGGGCAACTGATAATGCAATAATCGTGCGTTCCTTTATCGCAAAATAACTGGGATGTGGAGGCTAAATGACATCACATCTGTTTTGTTAGTGTTCCATTTGCAGAAAACTTGAGCTGGGAAGTTCACTGTTCATTGGTCAGATCCACTCGCTAGCCAGGCTAGCCATTGTTAGCAATAACAATTGACAACATGGCATTTTGCTGCATTTTGCGCATACAAACACTGCAGCCTCATGTCCACACAGATAGAAGTTAGGCAGTGCTGTGTGTACAGCTGATTTAATGAGACACAAACAAAACAGAAGTGCTAAACAACATTACTACGATTATAACTACTGTTGTTGCGCGGCGCAGCCATCTTGGATTTTTGGTGCCATGGCACGAGTCCGATACCTCACGAGTCCGACACCTCACGAGTCCGAAAAAAGAGGCTAACTTCCCCCAGACCCTAAGCCAAAACCTAACCTCTCCCACCCCCACGCCTAAACCTAACCTCCCCCAGACCCTAACCCAAAACCTAACCTCTCCCACCCCCACGCCTAAACCTAACCTCCCCCAGACCCTAACCCAAAACCATGAGGTGTCGGACTCGTGAGGTATCGGACTCTTGAGGTATCGGACTAGGGGGCAATCACCGGATTTTTGAGGTCGGGGCTGCTGAGGCTCCTAAGAGTTTGGAATGGGAAATACCAGCTCTGGTGACGTCACCGCCCAGCTCATGACCTTTGAAGTCGTAAGATTACCAGTTCCCAGTTATAAAGGAATGCACGATAAGTACTGGGTAAGGT
>NC_139626.1:6578798-6626298 GCF_964638095.1 Poromitra crassiceps | reverse complement strand
CTAGTGAGGATGGTCTTGCTAGGGGGGTCTACGCTAGCGTCGCCCTCGCTAAAGAAGTTGTCTGAGCGGAGCGGGGTACAGGGCTGGTAGTTCAGGTCTGAGGGGGTCTGCAGCTCCAGATCTATGTTGTGGTATCCTGGGTGGAAGGATGGGGGGGGATGGGGGGGGGGGGGAGGGAGGGAGAAATAGAAGGACAGAGGGAGGGAGGGAGGGTGGGAGAAGTAGAATGTGGAAGGGGATGAGATGAGAGGTGACACTGAACTAGACACTCTGGTAATAGCTAAGGGTAGCCGTCGTTCAAAAGTCACACTGGTTTAACCTCATATCAAACCAATTCTGAGGATTCTTCACCTATTTTGAGTTTGAGAAATGTGATGTTTTAACATATTTGTCAAACAAGCAGTGAGGACTGAAGTGTAACTTCTGAACCAGCGCTACTGAGGAGACACACATAGCCATCACAGGGAGATGAGAACAGAGAAATGGAAGTACCAAAGACAAAATGTAAAATGCAACACACAAACCTCACATAATATTAAAATTTACACATTCATATACTAATTGTATGATCAAAAAAAAGGTCCTGGTTATGTTTCAAACTTGCACGTAGGCAGCCCAGCCTAAGTGCAAAAGCACTTACTTCAGGCAGAGCAACGTTTTAGCAAGCCAAATGGCTCAGTCTCAGTTCTACTGTTTTCAGTAAAAAACTTGAGTATTGGGACAGAAGTTGGGCTTTTTTGCTACTGGCTCATCCCTAGTGTAATATGAGCTAGTAATCAAAAGGTTGTTAGAGAGGCAAGAGGATGATAACCTGACTCTGCCAGATGGGGGCGCTATTGTTTTCTGGCAGAGTCAGGTTGAGAGGATGATGGGGTTTCATTGAAACAACAACACACAGAGACACACAAAGAACAACTGTTAAGACAAGACTTGGATGGAAGGACAAAGACAGCATGCGAATCCTGGACAGACAAAAGGCACAGTCAATGGAATGGAATGGTTAGTGATTGGCGGTTGAAGGTTTCTGAAGCTGCAGAAGCTAAGGTATAGCGCATTAGAGTCACTTTGTTAGTGCATCAGTATCATTATAGAGTTCTCAATACTCAATAGTCAACAGTGCTCTAGCTTGATAAGCAAGAGCAGGCTGCCTCAGTCATAAGCATTGGCACCCTTTACAATTGCGGGAAGAACATCCATGAAAAATGCTGCACAGACTGACAGTGAGATATATAAAAAAAAAAAATCATTAGCCACAAAAAATAGTGACATTGTTAAATTCAGTGATCCAAAAAGTATGTTCTTATGTTCTTTGTTATGCAGAAAATCAATTTTTCATGGAGGAAATGAGCCATGGTAACAGGGCCACATAGTATGCTAATGCTGAAGCCCCCTAGCAGGGAGGAGACAGGAGTTGGGCTGGTGTCCTTTGTGGGAGAAGGTGCAAGCTAATTAATTAGACCCAATGCATTTGAGCTGCAGGGGCCAGCCAGTTAGTACAGAAGTAGGCAGGTGCGATATTGCAACTTCAGCAGAAGAAGCTTGTTGGCTCCCTGCAAGGCTTTCAAGTAGAAGCTGCCGGCCATTTTTTTTTTGCTAGTTAGCATGTGTTCCCCCTCACAGAGGGGGTTGTCGCAGCTCTCCACTTACGCTTTAGTCAGTTAACCAGAGTTAACTATTCAGCGAAGAGGAGAGGGGAGGAGAGAAAGAAGCAGGGGGTTTCGCAGGTTGTAAAGCGGAAGCTAGCTATAGCTACTCGGATCCAAAAGCAGTCATTCGTATTGAGCAGTTGAAGAGAGCGAAGGTTAGCCATTGGTGCAAAGGAGCTGGTTAGTAGCCCTTAGAGCTGACAGGGGAAGTTGCTCTTGGAGTTAGCCACTCAGCAGCAAGGAGGAGAGAGAGAGAGAGAGAGAGAGAAGAGGCGGGGAGTCTGCAGGAGGCTGGGAAGGCTTAGAGGAAACCAGTAGATGACAGCTACTGTAACAGCACTGACACAGAAGCACAACTACTATACACTGTACACTTTTGAACAGGATGTCTCATTTTCAACTCATCTGTGGGCCTCGTTTGGGACAGAGCACATCTGGAACAACACAACATTGTGCAAAAAATTGTGCAAAACACTATTTGTCCCTATTACACTAGTCCCTATTTAGACTAGGGATGGGGCAGATCCGATCCAATATCGGTATCGGGTGCCGATTTGGCACTAATTCACGGATCGGATCGGATTTGTTTTTGTCTTTTTTTTTTGCAATTCCAGCGTGGGCCGTAATTTGCCCATGTATAATAGTATCCTTCTTTGCCTTGTATATTTTCTTAATTGTGTCTGCTTTTTGCAAGGTATATTTTAAAAAAAAATCTTTAATTGGCCAAATCTATACTGCATATTCGAGAAAAATATCGGTATCGGCAGATATCCAAATTCAGGTATCGGAATCGGATCGGAAGTGAAAAAAGTGGATCGGTGCATCCCTAATTTAGACCCGTAGAATTCAAAGTGAACACAATATTTGTCGTCCCAAACTGCACTACATGGATGTGCTGAAAATGTTCCACCCATTAAAAGAGTGCTAAAAGTGTATCGTCATAGGCAGACAACATTAGAGCAGGTAGCCATGCCATCTGTCGATCCATCTATCTGTCAAAACTCCTGGATTTCACCTTCAATTATCTTTGATCATGTTTCCTCCATTGTAAATCAATGCAATAAAAAGAGTCTTAAGTCTAGTCTTAAGATGATTTGAGGAATCCAGACGGCACTCACTATGAGGCCCATTTCAGAGATTTGTCTGTAAGTAATGTATGCATGTCTGAGGTTCAAACTACTGACAGTTTATTTGATTTGCGTTGCCAAAAAGCATCTGGGCTGTGGGATGTTCTTTGTTTCCTCGATCTACGAAAGATCATTTTGGGATAGCATGCCCTTGAGATACCAAATGGTCTGCGGGTCTAATGCCAGTGATTCTCCACATGAAACAGGTGGGAATACAGAAGATTATGAGATGAATGTATTTAAATGTGCCTGCGTCCCAGCCATTGGCAGGTGAGAAATACAATAAGCAGGCCAGGGGCCATCCATGCCGTAACCTGTATTTTATACTCAACTATCTGGAACAAATGGCACATTTTAATGCAACATCTGAAATGGCCCTCAATGGTTGCATCATAACCAGAAAATCCTAATAGCTACTACAGTATATTTTCATTTAAGAGTCAGAGAGAGAGAGAGAGCGAGAGAGAGAGAGAGAGAGAGAGAGAGAGAGGGAGAGAAAGAAAGAAAGAGCGAGAAAGGAAGGCATTTGCCATACTGCTTAAAGCAAACATGCCATTATTGTTAATTGGTTGTTATAATTATGTTTCCATGTATTTTATAATAACATTAGACACAGATTAACAAATGCTGGAGATCAGACAGTTGGAATTTAAAACATGTACACTGGCATACACATAAACATAACTATTGTTGTCCAAATCATGAACCAATGCCCCCACCCATCTGAAATATGAGCCTCATTCATCTCAGTCTTGATACATTAGAGGCATATGTTTGCTTAAGAATCATGCTTTTGAATATTTCTTAGACATAAAAAAAAACAGTCACACATACTTCCCCTAAATGTCTCATGCCCCCAAAATGGTCTCGCACTGTTAGGCATTAAAATCAACAATGTCGGATGTAATCGTAAGTCATCTTGGGGGGCCTGTGAAATGTACTGATAATCATCAAAAAACATATACCGTACTCTACTTGCCACTTCTTAACTTAACTTAGACTTAAGTCTAATGACTTAAAGTGCTACAATCTACTTGCACTGCCCAACGTTGGAAAACAAGTCTGCCGACTGACTGGGGTGAACGCTCCGTGTCATGTGTGACAATAAAGATGACTCAATCTAATATTATTAATGCCTGTTGCTCCGTGAACTGATGTTGGTTCGCTGAACCTGCTGGTCGATTAACTCATTTTTTCATTCATCATTAACTTGCACTGTTTGGTCAAGCCTCATTGGTCCCTGTATTTGTGTACACAGACAGACAGGTCTGTCTATCTGGCCGAGAGAGGAGGTGAAGAAGGGTGAAGGGAAAGACTGAGAGATAGACAGAGAGTTCAGCTAGGGTGGGCTACACTTTACCATCGGACTGATCCAGGAATACTGCGTTATCATCGGCAAAACACCGTGTGCCTGAAATGTTACCATAGTCAAAAATGGGCCCTTCCAGCAAAGTCACAATATCCGACCGATTGATCTTAGTCAGCACTGCGGTTAAGGCATCCGCTACAGAGAGAGAGAGAGAGAGAGAGAGAGAGAGAGAGAGAGAGAGAGAGAGAGAGAGAGAGAGAGAGAGAGAGAGAGAGAGAGGGAGAGAGAGAGAGAGAGAAGGGAGGAAGAGAGAGAGAGAGAGAGGAGAGGGAGAGAGAGAGAGAGAGAGAGAGAGAGGGAGAGGGAGAGAGGGAGAGAGGGAGAGGGAGAAAGAGAGAGAGAGAGAGAGAGAGAGAGAGGGAGAGAGGGAGGGAGAGAGAGAGAGAGAGAGAGAGAGAGAGGGAGAGAGAGAGAGAGAGAGGGAGAGAGGGAGAGAGGGAGAGAGAGAGAGAGAGAGAGAGAAGGAGAGAGAGAGAGAGAGAGGGAGAGAGAGAGAGAGAGAGAAATTATATTGACAAAAATGTTATGACATTTCATATTGCTTTTACACATGGAACTGAACGAAGGAGCATCATTATGATGTCAAATAATACCACAGAAACATATTATTGTCATTTTCTTTTAAATAAAATGCTAAGTCAAATATCTATGCTATACAGTACATTTATTTCTTAGTCAGCAAGGCATGGATTTGAATTACAACAGTGCAAAATGCAGTGCTAATCATTTGATGTACAAGAATCAGGGAGGGGCTACAGCAGCTGCTTAGCACAGCAGTCCCTCTCCCTCTCCCTCACACACAGACACAGACCTAGACTTCCCTCTCCCTCTCCCTCACACACAGACCTCCCTCTCCCTCTCCCTCAGACACAGACCTCCCTCTCCCTCTCCCTCACACACAGACCCAGACCTCCCTCTCCCTCACACACAGACCCAGACACAGACCCAGACCCACTACTTACTTGTGGCATGTTTACCATCCCTGTGCACCCATTTCTTTAGCATCATGAAGCTCTGGGCTGTCAGGGAGTTGGGGTTCTCCACTCTGATGTGGTTGATCTCATCCACAGAGAAATCCATCTCCCTGGCCAGCTCTGCAAACAGCCAGAAACACCACAACAACGACTAGTTACTAATCCAGCTCTGCAACAGCCAGAAACACCACAACAACGACTAGTTACTAATCAGCTCTGCAACAGCCAGAAACACCACAACAACGACTAGTTACTAATTGCTAAAATGACACTTCCAACAATCAATGTGCCTGCCAACGCATAGCAACCGGAGTCTGTAGGTTACAGTGGAGCGGAGGGCTGCATGTACAGTCAGACAGGCACACACGGGTTATACATGTAAACTGGGAAAGCGTAATGTGCACTGAATCTACTCGTTCACTGCAGCTCTGCAACAGGAACGCACATTAAATATGGATTAGTCATCACTGCACTGGACGGACACACAGCTAACCTTATTCACACACGCACACATATGCACACACACACACACACACACACACACACACACACACATACACACACGTGCGTAGGCAGTACTGCAGTGCTGGCAGACAGGGATGGGCAAACTGCAGAGGCCACACCCTGATCACTGAGTGAGCGAGTGCAGCACAAAATAGCATTTTCTCTCTATTTGGCTTATACACACAAACACACAAAACAGGGAAGGATATGCATTTTATAGGCATCATTTCATTCATACTCATTGCCCTCAATATGGATAATATGAATATTACTAGTGCGTCAGCCATTCACTCACAATACAACAACTCAGTGTGGCCATGTTTAAATTGTACAAATTAATCTTTGTAGGTTATAAAATAAATGTACCAATAAAGAGTTGCAGGATATATGAAATATGTTGACATAGAAAAAATATATTTTGAAGTTAGAATGTAATCTGGGATTTTCTAATGATGAGCCTACTCATTTATATGTTTAAAATGTATATGATTATAAGTTTTGTTATATATATATATATTTATGCATTGACATAATGCTTTTCTTATGGGACTTTATCAGGTTGTGTAATACACCTGCCACTGCAGTACTGCCCAGTCAAGAAGTCATAATACAATATGCCCAGTAGATGGCAACAAACATTGAAAAACGACTGGTATCTATCCATACAAATCCTCCAAGAGATGGACTCAGTCTAACTGATTCATTCAGAGGTGGATTTTGTAAAAAAAAGGCTAATATTGAAGACTTTTCTTTTCTGTATAATATTCAATAATATTCAATGTATGAATCGTTTATATTTAGGTACTGAATTGATTGAAATAAGAGTCATTAGACTCTAGCCTCGCAGCTGTCTCCATGTCTTTTTATCATCCATCATCAGCATAAATTTGTAAGCTTGAAAGCGAGTTATGCTTGCGTGTGTGTTTGTAAGTGTATGTGTGTTCAGAGGTGGAAAGAATTGTGTGTGCACGTGCGTGCGTGCGCGCAGACTCACCAGTCCAGCTGAGTCCGAGGTGGTCGGCTACTATTGCCATGCGGAGGTCTGTTCTCTCACAGGGACTCTGGGGGCCTGTGGTTCGGAGGCAGGGAGGGGGGCAGGGCACAAGCCATTAACATATGTGATATGACATCAGCGCAGTCCAAATACAGATCACTTTCACATGTGCCATTTAGCATCCCCAAATGAATTCAACATTGTGCTCACTAGAGAGACAAATGGTTGCCATAAAAAAGGCCGCAGAG
Organism: Poromitra crassiceps; assembly: GCF_964638095.1. Classification (NCBI taxonomy): domain Eukaryota; kingdom Metazoa; phylum Chordata; class Actinopteri; order Beryciformes; family Melamphaidae; genus Poromitra; species Poromitra crassiceps. The sequence continues at coordinate 6,619,436 of NC_139626.1, read as the reverse complement.
GGACGCAATGACATCAAATGAAAGAAACAGATTGGGATTGTGAACTGAAAGTTTGTCTTTTTTTTCCCTCAGGCTGTTAGTAAATAATGCTGACATTATTTTCATCTGTTTTGACAATAATGCCCACATACTTAAAAGAGCCTGTGAGTCGCCGTATTTTGATGCGAGGCAACCAACAAAAAAAGACTAACATTAGCTCACTGTCCCAGGACTTGCCTCTGAAGTCCTGTTCTGGCCAGACTCTCCCAATTGATTCAGTCAATTCTGGATAATAGCCACTTGCTGAAAGTTTACAATGGATATTTCTACAGTAAGTGAAGGCCCATAGAGCTAGAGCCCACCTTTAGTTTCTGAAGCCTGAAGCTTCTTGAAATAGAAGCACATCCTCTGGATGGGACACAAGAGTGTTGCAATTGGGGAAGGAATTTCTCATACTATCAGGGTGACACTATTCAAATGAATAGCATTATGAACTAGCAGCAGATCATTCAAGGTAGAATCATGAGGATCTGTGAGGCCAGAAAAGGGCAAATACAGTCCACGGACTATACACTTGCACACTAAAATATTGTCACGTTGAGTAGTAGTAGTTGTCATAATAGTAAGAGTTTAGAATTTAGACTTTCGTCATATCACACACAATAAACAATCTACCATCAGGCAACGACCCGCCCACCACCGATGAAACAATTCACGACTTCAACTTGAAATCACAAGTAGTCCAACTTCACTGGATATTCCCACTGGATCAACAATTGTTCATTTGTTGTTTTTTGTTGAGTTGATACCCTATGCAGCTGAAGTACATGTCATTATCAAGTTTGGCCACTGAATTGTTTTCACGGTGTTCACAGAGAGCAAAAGTACCACCAGATAATATCTACAAACCAGGCAAGCAGACCAGAACAAACACAAGTTCACATTTCCGACACCCTCAGACACATGTGTTTACATCTCACCCTCAGACACATGTGTTTACATCTCACCCTCAGACACATGTGTTTACATCTAAGTCTGTCAGTTATGGTCTACAGTAGGTTGAGTGTTGTGGTGCGTTGTGGTGCGGTGCGGTGCGGTGCGGTGTTGGACAGTCAGAGTTGCAAGGCTAGGCAGTCTTTGCAGTGTGGAATGAACTGGACATGCGTGTGGTAGTCTATAATAATAGAAATGGACTGAATATTTTGCAAACTTTAACCCCTAAGTGTGCTTACTACAGTAGCAAGCTACTGTAATGCTGACCAGACACCAAAGATGTTCAAACAGAGTCTGCAGCAGGCTACAGCTGAACGTAACCCATATCTACAGGCACCGTGGCTATATTTACTATAATATAGGGAGAGGGAATGAGATTCTATTATATTGATCACTTGATCATACTAATCTGAGGATTGGTGTCTCATTCGCTGGCAGTGTTTGCTGATATTAATTATATTAAATTGGTTTATTTTCTGAACATGCTAACATTAATAAATGCTTCACTTTGCTGCAGTCGGACTAGTCTGTCTGTTGTACACCGCTCTCTAGTTGGTCCTTATTTTGATGAGATGACTGTAGTACCAAAATCATACTTTTACTGTTACACCTGTCCCTAACAGCATCTGTAACATATTTGAGGCTTTTACCCTATCTAACATTAGGCTTTTACCCTATCTAACTTTAGGCTTTTACCCTATCTAACATTATGAGAATTACGAAAAACCCTTTTTCTCCTGCAGAGGTCGATCCAGGAATACAGACGGCACAGGACAGAGATGACAAGAATGACAGGAAGAAGTGACATCAGCTATCACATCACATCACAAAGCACCCACAACAGCTACATGCATCTCATATAGAAAGATAGTTCAAGATTAACAAGGGTTTAGAAAGGGTTTACAAACTAGTCTGGTTCTCCGTGACAGGAGCCGCGATTGGCTGATCAACCTGACTCCCTTCCTCGTTCTCCTTCTGCTCCTTCCCTCCAAGTGTCCGCCTACTCTTCCTCCTCATCCTCTCACTGTTGGCCTGCTCAACCTCAGCTCTGACGCCTCTAGCAGACCGTGTTGGTGTGGTGATGGTGGTGGTGGAGGTAGAGGTGGAGGTGGGGGAAGGGCGGGAACTTCTAGAAGCCCTAGAAGTTCTAGAAGGTTCTGACAACGAAGTGTTCCTGGATGTGCTCAGGCTGCAGCTGCTGCTTTCTTCATCCTCATTGGGCAGTTTTTTCCCCTCTACCTTGGTCCCACCCTTCTTGGGAAGGGTTTGGCCCATTGGGTTGGCTACCGGTCTAATGACGGATTTAGTTTGAAGGGTTTCTGAGGACATGATGTTGTTTTTTCTCACTGTCTGAGTGGTACTACCTCTGCCTGGGGTTTTCACTAAACTGATGCTGGATCTGTCTTTAACTCCCTGTCTATTACCCTGGGCAGTTTGAGTTCTTCTATCACTGAGCGCCGATCTGGCTCGAACCTGTTTATGCTCCGAAACAAAGGATGAGCATTTCTTTGCCTTCATCACTGGGATTCTAGATTTAGGTATTAAGTTCTCAAAAGAGTCTAATCTTTCCCTGACGACATGCGTTGCACATTTCCTAACTAGTGGTTTATTAACATTTTCGTTTGCCTCGTGTATACCTATTGGTTGACTTTCACTGCATAGTTTGTAGCTAGGCGCCCTCACAGGTAACCTGGACTTGCATATCTGACCTTTGAACTCTTTGGCTCCTGTGCTTGTTATTGCTACAATGGGAAAAGCCATATCTTCCCTGCTGTTCGCCTCTAGCTGGCTAAAGGCTGATTCTACCCTACTGACCTGCTGCAGAGCGGGCTCTGAAGAGGACAGCAAGTTCATCACAACGCTGCCAGGATGAATGAGGTTTTCATGGATGTTATGGGGGTCAAGGTTTTTGCGTTGGTTATTGCTTTGCCCTGTTTGGGGATTGCTTCTCTGCTGTGAAGGTGTAGAAGAAGAGCCTGTGCTTTGGTAATAAGTGTTCTGTATTTCTCTGGCCCATTCTGAAAAGTCCCTCTGTTCTAATGTATCTGATGGAATTCTGGGATTTGAATAATAATCTGTGATGCTTGATGGTCTGTTATTTGAATAGTCCGATGTTTGAGAGTTGGAATATTCTGAAGAGTACGATGCTACACAATAAGAATTATCTACAGTTGTTCCTGAGGTTGTGTAATAAGAATTAGCAAAAGTGCCTGGTGTTCTACATCTAGAACTGCTGTTTGAGAAATCAGAGTCTTTATCAGAGGACGACTTGAATCCTGTTCTAAAAGTGGAAACTTTAGACTCATTGCTTAAGGTTGACTCTGTGGATGTGTTGCTGCTGCCAGTCCCATTTGATCTGTCTAGACGGACAGTAGTGGCCTGAATGGAGACCTGAGGGGCTGGTAATGTATCTACAGTAGCCTGTGTGTTAACCTGGTCGCTCTGTGTCTGTTGTGAGGAGGCTTCTACCTCTGAGGCCCTGACATTGTATCTGCCCGCTGAGTGATAATGCTCACCAATCTGAAAAAATTGGAGCCTCTCCTCCACCATGTCCCTCTTGCTCATGTCAATCGCACCACTGCGTGTCATCTCAAACATCTTCCCTTCATGGAAGGGGAACGGGTTTGGGTCGCTTGTTGGCGTGCTATCGTCCGTTGGCGTTCGGGCTGGGGTCGTGTCTGGTGTCGTGGCCTGAGACTGGTCATCGACTGCCAGTCCGAATGGCTTCGGCTCATCATTGCTGTCCCGTGTCCCTGCCATGTCAACGACCTCGTCCTCTCCACCTTTACTGGGCCAGGGATCAAAGTCCAGCCCTTTAGTGGCTACAGTCTTAAAAGGAGAGTGAAACTCTTCTTCTAGTTTATAACTAAAATAAGTGTCAGAGAATCCCTCTTTATCCGAGGGTTTTTGCTCCTGGTTTTGAACCCCATCTTTACCCACACCCTGTTGTGTTCCAGCATCTAAGGGGGAATCGTTTTTGGAAGTGGCCTTTTGGCATTCCTCTGGGGTTTTCTCCTCTTCGATAACTTCCAGTTTGGTCTGGGGGAAAGAGCGGTCAGGGGATCTGAATGTGTCGGATGCCCAGACGTCTCTCCTGCTGTCGGGAAGGCCAAAGAGCCTTAAATCTGCCTGCTCACACAGGCCGTCATCCTCGTCCTGAAGCTCATATCCGTCTAGGGAGTCGATCTCTGTCGCATCCGTGTCATGAGAAAATTCAGCTGTTGTGGCTATGGAACAGTCTGTTATTGACTGGTCATTTCCGTTTTGTTCATATTCAATATCCTCCCCACCTTTGCCATTAGAATCTTTAGAACCATTGGAACCATTTGAGGCATTGGTTCCACCAGGAGATTCTTTGTTTCCATTCTTGTCATGTTTTTTGGATTTGGATCCCTTCTCTTTCTCCTTCTTCTTTTCCTCATCCTCCTCCTCCTCCTCCTCAGGGACTTTGAAAGTGAATTTCTTACAGGGGATTGGCTGGAAGCATGATTCCTCATCCTCATCCTCTTCGGCATTTGATTGGCTGTCGTCCGTCCCAGGGGGCACAGGGGAGGGGGGCTGGATGCGTATGATTGGCTCGGTCAACAAATGCTTATCATGTTCTTCCTGTAGATTCACCTCCATCATCTCAGTCTCTGTCTCTGAAGAGCCACAGGAACCTTTCCTCTCTGTGTCAGATTTTTCTGAGGCTGAGTCCAGAGGAGGAGGAGGAGGGAACTCAATATATGCAACACCTTTGTCTTTTGAGACTGTTTGCTGCTCTTGCTCTGTTATTTCACCCTGACTGACATTATCTGTTGTTTCCTGCTGGTTGAAATTGTTTTCAAATTCCTTCTGGTTCTCGTGCATTTTTGTTTCCTGCTGATTAGCATTTGCAAGGTCAGCTTGGGAGACATTAGATGTTCTTTTACTCCCCGGTCTTTCTGGTGGGGCCTCTTTAAAGGAAAACGTTGTTTTGCCATCCTCCTCCTCTGATTCCTCAGACAGTTCCATGATGGGGCTGCTGGGCTTCCCTGGCATGAACCCCATGAAGCCATCAGGGGTCCTGGACGTGAGGTCATAGCTGACCTCTTCAGAGCTGGGGGTATCTGGTGTGAGGGGGCTTTTCCCTGAGCTGTCTATGAAAGAGACCTGTTCTAGTGTGTCGTCGTCCGGGCTTATGGGGCTGAGTGCTGAGGTGGATTTCTGTTTGACTGTATACACGGTCCCCCTGGCCTCCCTCTCTGCCTGCCTGCCCACCTGGACACTAACATAAACAGGTAGCGTTTTGACGCCCTTGAAGTTCTCTTTGGTTGTTGTAGCAACTGGAGGGGCTAAGATTTTCTCCAGTGTTTCTCTCGGACTAGGGAGGTTATTGGAGTTCGAATCCTTTATTGCATTATCTAGAATTTCCAATGTTTTGTTTGTCAAATCTTCCTCTGTTTGTGATGGGGTTGTCTCAGGGCCAATCTGGATTTTGTTCTTAGATAATGTAGGTATTTGTGAAGGTTTAGTTACTGTCTGTTTCTTTGGCGGTTCATTATCTAGGGGAATAGATGCTGTCCTTACAGGAATTTGAGATTCTGTCTTTTTTCTAAGGTTTTTGTTTAATGGTTCCTCACATTCAGGAGTGACTTCTTTGAAGGCGGGTTCACTTGTTCTGTCTTGTTGGTATTTTTCAGCATGACTATCTTTCTCTATGGCATTGACTGGAATGGCAGTTGGAGATGTTCTAACTTTTTGACCTTTATTGCTATCTTTAATTTCCTGAGTAACGGTGGCATTGGTATCTTTCCCTTTATTCTTTGCTTTGTCTTTCTCAGTGTCACTCAACTGTTTTTGAAGGGAGGCCCCTGGAATGTTTTTGTTTGACAGCTTGTCTCCTGTATGTCTGGGGGCATGAGATGGTGGTGATGTCAAAGCAGCTTTACTGGTATCCGTGGCAGCTACTTTGTCTTTTTCAATGTCCTTTTTTGGGCTTCCTTCATCGGGGGACTCCGATACTTTTGATGTTTTTCCACCTGCATAAAACTGGTAAACAGGAAGTTTACTCTCCTGTAGTTTTTTCATGGAAGGTTTTGGCTGCACTGGTGGAGGAGTTTTTGTTGGACTAGACTGACTTTGTTTCTGAGCCTCCGATTCAAACTTCATTCTCACAGAGCTGACTGTGGATGTTGATTTCACCTGAACAGGAGAGGAGGGTTCAGACTCACTCGTCGTGGTCTGTTTAATTTGATCCTCGCTGAGACGAGAGAACACACTCCGCTCAGGGCTGCTTGGTAAACTAGAGCCTTTCTTTTCAGTTGCAGTGGCGCTACCAAACACTTTGCCAACAGAGGGCTCCCTGAGCTTGCTTTTAGCCGACACCTCTCCTGCCACCTTGGCTTTCTGCTGTGTTTTCTCAGGGCTACTGCAGGTTGAGCTAGGCCCAGACCTGGTTTGCCTCGGCTCCCTCCTCATAGGCTTTCTCTCGGGGGACTGCAGCTCATCGTTGAGCTTTTCTGTTTTGTCGCGGAAGAACTGCGACACCTCACTGAGTTTCTCCTCAGCTTCCTTCACAGTTTGGTCGACTCTGTCCTCATAAAGGAGCTTATCCCTGCTCCTGTCATGCTTATCCTCTGTGAATCGCATCCAGACCGCATGCTTAGGGCTGCCCTGTTCTGTGGAGTAATGCAGCACTGTCACCTTATCAAACTGAGACTCTTCATCCCTTTGTAGGGAGAATTTACCTGATTTGGGGGACCCATCTTTTGACTTCAAAATAAACTCTTTTTTGGGGCTTCCACGCTGTTGACTTATGCTCTCTGTGCTGCCGCGGTCGCCGCTCTCCTCGCAAATTTGCCGGCGGTTTTGCTCGGGCATCATCGCTGAATCCTCGGTGTCAGAGTAAGACAGCGACGACGAGGTGTCTAGTGTCTCTGAGAGGAGCATTTTCTCAGCAAACCTGTACGTCTCCCCTCGGATATCTGACAGCTCGTCATCACAGTATTCTATAGAATGTTGGCTCAATAGTTTCAGGGCTTTATACGAGTCGTCTGCCATCAACTGGGCGGAGCTCGGGCGGCTGTCCTCCTCCTGCGACACTGGGGTGTTAACACGAGATGTTTCCAGGAAGGAGGGGAGGGATTCCTCGGCAGTAAGCTCCTCCTCTTCCTGTTGGGCCTCATCATAATCAGTAAGTTCCTTTATTCCACGGTCCCCTTTATAGACGTAGAGCTCAGGGTGTTTCTTGGTCTCCCTGATAAAAACCTCAGTCGGCTCTGCTGTGCTGTGCCCCTTTTCAATATGAACTTCTATTATCCTTTCCACTTTGGGTTTGGATTTAACGTCTTTGTCAAGGAATCTAGGAGTCAGCTCATCACCTTTGACAGAATCCTGGGCTGCTTTGTGTTCAAAAAGGCCTGCTAGCTCTTTAGATGGGTCCCTACCTGACTGGAAAGCTTTCATAAGGTCTCTAACTGACATACCTTCCTCTATCCTCTCTGCTCCATCTGTTAGCGGAGGCTTGTGATAGACCATTCTAGTAGTAGTGGTAATATGAGTCTCCTCTTTAAGACACATGCTTTTGCTCACCATTGAGTCCTCCTCTGACATTTTCAGCTGTAATGCTTTGACTTTATCTTTGATGGAGCTAGGCGAGGCTGCGTCTGGTTCTATACAAGGAACAGCAGACGCAGCCTCTTCCATCAGTGCAGGTTCACAAGGCTCATCAGGCTGCTCGTAGCTCCTAATGTGGACCACTTCAGTCCGGGTCTCCGTTACACAGGGAGGGATTGGGGAGTCTGAAAATAACGGTGTAGGTCCTGTACTCTCTGCACTTTGGGGAGCAGAGGGAGTCTTGTCACTCCTGGTCTCGAACCCACTGTCTGACAGGGGACTCTTATCCTGCTCATGAGACAAGTCCTCGGGTGATTCCAAAATGGCGTCCGTCCCCTGATATGATTCGGCGAGTTTGCTCAGGTCCTTCTCTGAGGGGGAGGTGCGCATCATGCCCGAGCCCGGCGGAGGCATCTTGAGCTTGTGCTCTTGTAACGATATGGCCGGTTTGAGAACACGTTTGTGTTTCTCTTCCACCTCCCTCTTTGCCTCCTCCTCATACCTCGATTTCACCTCTGCCATTTTGGACAGAGAGCTAGCGCCAATGTCATTTGCTAAATAATCGACCACTTTAGCCAAGTCAAAGTCTTTGCTAGGCATGGAGTGGGGCTTGAATGGGAGTGGTGTGCTTTCATCAAAAGGTGGGTGATGGTCTGAGAGGGTACTTATCTGTGCCTCCTCAATCTCATCTTTTGAAAACTCCTCCCATTCATCCTCTGAGGCCCTCTTTTTCGCTGTCATGGCTTTACCTTCACTCGCGAGTTCCTTCTGTAATATCTCACTAACTTTCACCAAATCCTCTTTTACTTTTTCAACTAAGGTAAATGTCTCCTCGTCCTCTAACTTTGTCTCTTTAGGGGTTCCAGTGTGCGACGTTTGGACAGTTTTAGCTGCCGTCCGTGTGTCTGTCTGGAGGATGGCTGTCATTCTGATCAGATCCTCTTTCAAGTCCGCTACGTCTCTTAGTATCTCCTGATTGGAAGCTGCAGTTGGGTGGATGACGGCCGGCGTGATGAACGGAGGGGATTTCAGCTGGGATTTTATTTTCGATGCGGTCACACAAGAAGACAAAGAAGACGAGGAGGAGGAAGCGCGGGAGGGATCGGGTAATGCCATTTTAAGAGACCCCGGGCCCGGTTTGACGGGGGTGTCTGCTAAGACATTGACTAGGGAATACACAGGGACAGTCATTGTATTGCATGCAGCTGTGGAATTGGACGAGGTGGCTGCAGATCTGAGAGACCCATAAGCGGAGCTAGCTGTTGCAGATCTACGTGTGGAGGACAGCGATTTAAGTGTGCCATAGCCTGACACAGAGCATGAGTTTATGGCTTCATTTATGGCCGCGCTGACGCTGGAAGTGGCGGCCTGGGTGGTGGCCTGGATCCTCTCCTGAAGGCTGCTGCTCCTCTCAGAGACAGCGCGAGAAGAGGGGGAGGAGGGGGTGGAGGAGGAGGACGGGTATTTAACAGGTGAGACTGATCCATTCATCATGGACAATTCCGAGGAGGCAATGGTGGTCTGTCCGGTTGAGGAGACGGATGAGAGGGATGACCTCCCTCCTCGGGATGCTAGTGTTGAATCTGCAGAGGTTTTTATTGAGGACAGACTGGAGATTGTTCTAACAGAAGAGAAGGACGGTGCATCTGTCACTGTTGTGGAGCCCAGGGCAGTTTTAAAAGGCAGACTAGAATTGTACATATTGACCGTTGTCTTTGGCGACGTTGGAGTGGTAAGAGTAGCTGATGACCTATCCGGCACAGAACCATTGGATAGTGAGTGGAGTGGGGAGGTCCTTGATGTGTATGCTGAGGCGAGGCTTTTGATAGATGCTGGGTCTGTGCCGAGTTTACATGGGCTCCCAGAGGACACCAGGCTGGCAGACCCCTGGACAGGGTACTGGCCCTGCTGAACAACAGTTTTAATGGGTGAAGCCATAGTCCTATAAGACCTAATGGGAGATGAAGATACTGCATCGCTAGCTGATTTAGCCGGGGAAGACAGGGTAGGAATCGGCGGTGGGGCTCCCAGGGTGGTTTTGATAGGGGTGGGACAAGCATGGGATGGGGAGGACCAGCTGGACTTCAGTGGAGAAGCAGCTGGCGAGCCTGGTGGCGGTGAACCGGCAGAGGTGACGGACCCCCCCAGTCCGATGGGCCTTGTTTGGCCAGGGACGGTAATAGGAGCAGTCGACCAGGGTGGGTAAGGTCTGGTTGGAAAGACAGGTTTGTGAGGGTAACCAGGAGGCAGTGTTCTTGCTGCTGTGCTTCGCTCAACTGTTGTTTCTTCAGATGAAATAGTAAAAAAAAAAAAAAAAAGATGAAGAAGAAATGTAACAAAAAAAGGAAAAAAAGAATGCAGAAGAATAAAGGCAACAGAAAAATATGTTGGGGAAGGAGGGAATAAGAAATAAATAAATATGAAAAAGAGAAGAGACCAAAGGGGGGAGAATTGGTCAGTGACGCAGTCCTGGCATCAAGGAAGGAAAGAACAGTAGTGTTATGAGGTGCTAAGATGGGATATGTGAGTGTGGGTTGAGGATGGAGTCATAAAGGAACAACCCGGTGTCACGGCAGTTTGTGAAATAGTCACAAAGTTGTAACGGAATTGTAATCTATAGATTTGTGTACTTGGACACTACTTATCAAGTAGTGTGACATTGAAATAAAAATGGTGGCCAGTAACGGTGTTGTGGTTCGGGGTGGCAGATGGGCGTATACATTCGCCTTCAATGTTGATGACCGTGGTTCGATTTCCAGGGTGTTCAATGTACATTTCAACCATAAGCCACATTAAAAAAAAAATACGAGCGTTTTTTTCATATTTAACCATGACAAATCATTTCTCTAACCTTAACCAAGTTGTTTTAGTTGCCTAACCATAACCGTAACACAGGTTGTTGTATTTGCCTAAACATATGCTTTCAAATCCGTGGTGGAGGAACGTAAATTCAGGTTGTGTGGTGGAGCCACGTTTTTTTTTTTAGGTTGTATTCATTTCACGAAAAAAGGGCAAAATCGTGCCCATGTACACAATCTATAGATTACATTTTCTGATGAAATTTCCGTGACTATTTCACGAGCTGCCGTGAGACGGTGTTGAAAGGAAATAGTTGTGTTCCAGTGTGATTCATGATCCACCAATGACACAACAGCAGCAACAACACAAATGGAGAATAAGGCAAATTAAGCATAATACAATACAGCAAAAATAAATGTCAAAAGACAATGGTCTAACGGTTAGCCTAACAACTGACAACAGAAAAATGGCAAGACAAATGCACAAGAATTAACACAAAAAGGACTTCTCTCTTTGGACTCTTCAGATGTGCTACAGTCTGCATTATGGTTTCTGGATCTAATCTCAATCTGCTTTTTAAAGTGCCTTTTATCTGTTTGGTCTGACAATTACGTTTAGATCGTTTCCAGAAAGACAATTTGGAAACTCTGATCAAACAGAGCCATGGGCCGCACAAGTTTCCATTTTCCTGTTATTAACTAATATTATGACAAAACCTTCCATGACTAGGGTCTAGGTCCATATTATCATGCGAGATTTGAGAACCCTTTGGTGACAAGCAGTGGGAGTGTGACAAACTGAAAGAAGCATCTGAAAGAAAGCCATACTCCAGACCTAACATGCATTTTTGTCAACCAAAAAAATGCTCCATCATCACAAAGCCAAAAGAGCTTTCAACTCAGAGGGGACAAATGGCAAATTGAAGGTAAAACAAACACAATTTTACTTTGACTTCCTTTCCCAAATGCCCATCATCAACATTGTGTTGGTAAGCCAAAGCAAAAATGTTGACGTTGCTGTGTTTCGACTTCTCAAATTCAGCTATGGAAAAAACAACCAAACAAAACCCAGAAGAAGCACAATACAACTCACAACGTGGGCTGGGGCAGGCACAGCACAGAAAAACATACTCATTGACCCATGCAAAAAAAGATATACCATGTTGTGAACAAGCATGTGGACAGTGCATGTTATGTAGGGTGAGAGATATGCATTTATCACACATTGAGTATTTTTCAAATGGCTAATAATCTGACTTATCCACGCAGATTGCTATGATTATGCTTATTATTATTACTACGTCCAAAAATGTTTGTTAGTGAAAATGTCACACTCACTCAGTGCAGGCTCGGCCAGATAGCTGTAGCGCTTACGTAAGGCTAGGGATGCAAAGGTATGACGTCGCTCTGGCTTTTCAGTCTGCAACGATAACAACAACACAAACACCTATCAGTGCTAGGTCGACCCTACAGTCTATGCTGCTGCCACATCAACAGCACTTCAACCATATTAATCAAAAAACTATACAAAAAAAAAGAAATCAAACCTTATTTTACAATCTGTATAACTTAGTAGTAGGGGTGTCACAATATATCGTCCCACGAAATTTCGCGATAGTAAAACGTCACGATATGTATCGTTGAGATGAAATCTCATATCGTGAAGATTTTTTTTTTTTTTTTTTTCCCCAAAAATAGACAAAGAAACGTCTTTGTTTGTTGAAGTTCAATGTGTGGAAAGTAGTTCAGTTGAACAAGTCTCTGAAGAGACACATGAGAAGTTATACAGGAGAGAAACCATTCAATTGAGTTTCTGGCAAAACTGTTTACTTGACAGGAAAAACTGAAGATGCATAAAAAATAGACTAAGAAAAGTCTTGTTGTTTGAGTTTGAAGAAAAACTGAAGATGCATAATGAGAATTTATACTGCTGAGAAACCTTTTAGTTCAAAGTAAATCTAAGTGACGGTGTAACTCATTCTATTTCAAGATAAGCCTTATCTCCAATCTCATGTTTTTTCTAGTTGTTATTGTAATAACAATTTCCCACAACAGCATGTTTTGTATTTGTGCATTTCAAATAAAATACTACTTTTCCAGTCATATATTGTCATTATTCAAGTTTAAAAAAATATTGTTAAAATCGTATCGTATCGTATCGTTATCGTGAACCCAGTATCGTGATACGTATCGTATCGTGAACTGAGTGTATCGTGACACCCCTACTTAGTAGTATTCTAAAAACAAAGGCCATACTTCACAGTACCCTTATGATTGTGTAATATGGCAGCAAATCATTTAAGATAATGTTTTCCTTTAAGTACATTGCCATCCAATCTGTTATTCCTGTACGGTAATGATTACGGATATAACACTTACAAAGGTGTTCTTACCAAGCTAATGGAAGTCACCAATTTGCGCAAGTTAATCACAAACTATGATAACTAGAAACTCTAAATGATCAATATTTAAAAGTGAAACATAATGTTCTATGTTCCACACCAATTATAGTAAAGGTTAAATCTCAACAACTTAAGGATATACTGTAGACCTTAACTCTAAAGTCACTTGAATCACAAAGGAAAGAGCGCAAGGGATAAGGATTGGACAAAAAACAATTTGTTCTCCTTATCTGGCAATATATCATGCAAAAGTGGACGGCTAAAGGGTTGCTTTGAACAAGGAAAGCTCATATCATCGCCCTTGTAGCAGCGGAAAAAGAATAAGGCTATGGAGAGCAGAGCAGGGCCACTAGAGGGCAGCACATGGTGGTGGGGGGAGGGTGTGGATTACCTCATCCTCGGGATCTGATTCCATTTCCTGGTTCCCAAGATGCATTGCAGAAACAGGGGGAGTAACATAATGGAGAGCAGGGGGAAAGAAACATCAGGGAGTGAAAAAGGAGTGATTGACAGAAGAAGAGAAGCCACTTCAGCAAACGAGCAAAAAAACAAAACACCAAACACCAACAAAACAAAATGAGAAAGAGCCAACACTCAGCAGCAGCATAAACAGCAAATAAACACAAGCCACAAAGTAAGCCAGCCGGAGAGAACAACACAAAAAGCATGGCGTCCCAAATCACAAGTGATTTGGCAGGTACACTAGGTACAGACTAAAAACAGCCAACAACAAAAACCACTGCATAGGTAACCGATATACAAAGAGAGAAGCTTGAAACAGATAAAAGACACAATGGCGGCAGTTTTTGGCCAAAGGTTTTTCTCTTTTCTTATATCCATCAAGGTTAGCCTATGGTTAGCCTAGCTGGCCTAACCCTGGAGTATGGTTATGAGGGTGACGACAGAGAATGGAGCCGAGTCAGCGCTACCTTACCTTCTTCAGTGCAGGGAGAGTGATGTTCAGGTTGCACACAGCGGTTTGCGGGTAGCCTTTGATGGTCTTACACTCTTTGAGGAAAGTGAGACGACCACAGGGCTCCTGGCCGTTGTCTCTAACCTACAGAGAGTCAACCAAACATTGTTCTTTTCTTACCTGCTCGTCCTTATTAATGTACTTTGATATACTCATGTTGCATTTCAACACTGTACACTTTATGTTACTGCTCTCACTCATAGTTACAAATGGCTAAGAAAGGTACATATCTCCTGTTATGTATGGTTTCTTGGTCATTTTCCCTTTATGTTACTGTGGTTTTACTCAATACAATCATGTATATTAGCACTATATAGCAAAGGGCTACCGTCTTTCTAAAGGAGTGTGGTTACAGTATACATTTGGGGAGTGTAGAACAGGGGAGACACAGGACAGGAGAGGAGGTTAGATTTACACCGACCTTTTTGACATGTGGCATTACAGAAATAAGTGTCCTATTTAAATAAAATAAAAAGCAGTGTTTGGAAATGTGCTTTAGTCATAGTTTCTGAAGCATCATCAATAATCAAAGGAGAACTTCACAGATAAATACTGCAGATTTACACATATCCAAAAACTGTAATGAGTTTTGCATGCATTCGTTTAGTCTGACAGTTATAGAGACAGTCCGCATGTCTGGGAACGCCCATACAGGCTCTAGGAATGCCCACAATAGACGCTGGGTTAGCCTGGGGGCGGGGTCAGGGTGGGGTAAATTCCCCCGTTCTATCCATTCAGCAAAGTTAGAATTTAGCTGCTCTAGAACCCCCAAACCTGTAGTTTAGAGCCGCAGCACCGTCTTTTGGTGAGTCAGCCCATGAGATATATCGGCGGTTTTACCCCACTCGCACGCCAGCCGTTTAACATTTTGTGGGCGTTCCCAGACATGCGGACTGTCAACCAGAGCCATGTAGATAGAAGAGTCCCGACATCTCCATTCACTCCAATGGACCAGTTTTTTACTCTCAAGAGTTCCAGGAAGTAAGGTCCTGGATTAAGCAGCACTGTCGAGTTGCAGCAAAATAGACAGTTTGTGTTGTACTCTGAAAGGGTTTTCCCCCTCTTGAATCAAATTGTACATTATCAGCTTTATTTTAGCATGCAAAAGTAGCGCAAGACCCATTCCTGGCTGTTCATTGGCTAATGAGTCTCGCATTTTGGTCCTCCGCTGACGCCACTCTCTCTCTAGAGGACACTAGCCTCAACCTATGGACAGTTATTGTTGTGGACCAGTGATGTCATTCATGCATTCAACATGGTTTCCCGGGCTACGCCCTACGCTTCTTTGTACAAGGAGCGGGACAGTAAAGGGGTCATGACCCCTTTATTTAATATAGCTCAGTGGCCATGGCACAGAGAGCCAGAGTTACAGATGTTAAGGTCCTCCTTACACATCAAGAGCGATGCCAATATACGGCACGAAATTGCGATGCGAGTTTTGACCCACCTGTTAATCACAGCCACAGATGTGTGTACACGTCGGAAGCGAATTTCTGAAAAATCGACCGTGGTTCGAAAAAATAAACACCTCAATAACGCTCCGCAAACTTCGCCGTTGGTATGCACGATTGCATTGACTGATATAGGTTCGGAAAATATTATTGACGTGCGAATTAATCGCACAACAAAAACGCTCCCGATGTGCAAGGACCTTTAGAGCTAAAACAATCATGCACCACATTATAACAGCAACTACATAGCATTGGTTGCTGCTTGTGTCCAGAGTTTTCCAGGGGCCTATTTTGTCCATTTATGATTATATCTCAGGGGCATTTTGAGATTTCTGCCAACTCCCCTTCCACACAAAGCATCTTATTCTGAAGATCCTTAACCTGAAGAAGAGGTGTGGTAGGCGGTAGCTAAGGGTGCGTTACCTTGACGCAGAAGGGCAAGCGGTTCTCCTTGAAGGCATAGAAGTTGAGAACTAACTGCTGGCCAGCTTTGGTTAGAGGGGCCAGGTTGCCATAGCAATCCACATAGATGGGCCGACCCTCCAGAACCTGAGAGAAGATCAGAAGGCTTAAGAACAAAACGTATGCACATCAAAATGCACGAGTGTGCGGTTTTAACGAAGTGTGCCTCCAAAAGTTAAAAACACATGAAACCACTTTTAAATATTTTGATACTATAGTCTGACAGTAAAACATAATTCTAAACCAGGGTTGCCAGGTTTGAAAGTCAAAACTGGTTAAAACCCTCATCAGCGGTCAGTACAGCATGAGTACAATCATTTCCCTCTTTCTTTAAGACTCAATTCTCATATTTCTCATTATGTGTGGAGAGAAATACTTTTGACTTGCACCAGCGTTTCCAAGAAATGCTAACAGGAGGCGTGTGCACTTTTGAATGTGCAAAGGTGAAGCTTGATTAGAGTTCAGTTTCAAAAATCCGGAACCTTCCCTATTGGGAGGTAGAATAAACCTGTACCTCTATGTCTTTGCTCCTGGCCACTTCCTCAAAGTTCTCCTGCTGCTCCAGGGTCTTGTCCACCTTGTCGTCCGTCATACAGAAGCATCTCAGTCTGGACTCCACGGGGTCGTTCATCTTGGCAAACACCACAAACTTGGCCATGTACGGCACACAGATCAGGTCCCGGTAGAGCTGGGTGGCCAAGCCCACTGTCTCTGGGATTTGGTGGCAGTCTGCTAGCCAGAACCTGAAGAAGAGACAGATCAAATGATGATAACATGGCTTCCCTTACCTATAGCATCTACTAGTGGCGCAGCCATAAAGTTTGTCACTTTTGAATGAAGTCTGACCTGGCAGAGACGTTGGTGGTAAAGGAGACACAGTCGTTGACGAAGGTGAGAGGAGTGGTGCCTGTGATGTCCTCCCACTGTGCGGGGGACGTACCACCTGTAGAGAGTCACACAGGTCACATGACACAACCTGCAGATTCTAAATGACATTTAGAAGAGATAGACCTGACAGATCTCATTAACTTTTCTGTTGACATCTAAATATTCAATGCTATTATCCTTTTTTTAAGATCATAGGAATTTGTTATCTCTTGACACCTAAGACTCGATGTGTTGATGTTACATCAAAATATGCTAGTATTTTGTCATGAATGTATTGCTTTGAAATGAGTTTGGTTTTTGCTAAAAAAGAAATAAATGTGCATATTAGGAGCAACTCGTAGAAACTATAACTCAGATGATGGCAATTACCACAATCATTTGCCAATGATACATGTGTGATGATAATGTGCATACCTGCATGCACACGCACGCTCACCTGTGATGCTGCAGAGAAGGCGGAGGCAGGGGGTACAATCTCCTTTGTAGCCGTTGCTAAGCCCCTCCCCCGAGAGGGGCGGGACTGGGATTGTCATAGTGATGGGCTTGTGGAACTTCCTTCTTCTCGGCTCCACGGTAACGATGGGGCTGAAGGTTGCCCGGTTACCAATGATTTTCTTCACTGTGTCGTCCGGTACCGGCTGGGCCTGGCAAAGAAGAGGGGAGGAGTGGTTATTAACCAATCAATCAAGACAGACAGACAGACAGACAGACAGACAGACAGACAGACAGACAGACAGACAGATAGACAGACAGAGAGAGAGAGAGAGAGAGACACAGACAGAAAGACAGAGAGAGAGAGAGACAGACAGACAGACAGACAGACAGACAGACAGACAGACAGACAGACAGACAGAGAGAGAGAGAGACAGACAGAAAGACGGAGAGAGAGAGAGAGAGACAGACAGACAGACAGACTGACAGACAGAGAGAGAGAGAGACACAGACAGACAAAGAGAGAGAAAGAAATACATGGAGAGAGATTCCAACAGAACTAACAAATATATCCTCAACCCGTCATCAGAGCTCTCACCAAGAAGGCACAACAGACGATGTACTTTCTTCGGCGGTTGAGAAAGTTCAAGGTGCCAAAGGCAGCGTTGGTACTCTTATGGCCAACCCTTCCCACCCCCTGGTCATTAACTCTTTAAGGCTCTACCCCATGGTAGAAGACTGACGTCTCATCACAGGGACAGTTTCTACCCAACTGCCATCCGTCTCTTCAACGAGACCCGAAAGCCCCCACCAGTAAGAGGTTAATCCCCGCCCCCCACCCCAGCAAAACCTAATTTGTAATCGAATGACGTACTGTGGCTACTAAAGTGAATCTTGAAAGCTTGAATCTTGAACCCACCTGTAGTCCAACCCTGATCTTCTTGGTTAGTGCTCCCTCAGGGAAGGAAGCCTGAACCAGTGGGACGCTCCTGCTGCACAGAGTCCCGCCCTCTGGCCCCATCTGATTGGACTCCTGCCTGATCCGTGACACTACAGCAAAGTACTGTGGGAAGTCCTTGGTGATGATGCGGCAGATCCTCTTCCTCTCCAGGTCCTCAGCACTGTCTAGTTCTACACAGCAAGAAAACACACGTATTATCTCATACATCATATACAACATCACATTTAGCTTCCAACCCGACAGGTGTAACCCACTTTCTAGGACTACTACAGCCAAGTTTACAGTTAAAAGCGTTACTTCTTTTAAATTAGAATATCATCACCTTTTAGTGTGAACATGCCACAGCCATTTTATTGTATGTACTGTATGTATGTATGTATGTATGTATGTATGTATGTATGTATGTATGTATGTATGTCTGTATGTATATATGTATATATGTATATATGTATATATGTATGTATGTATGTATGTATGTATGTATGTATGTATGTATGTATGTATGTATGTATGTACAGTATGTATGTATGTATGTCCAGAGTTGCAAAGCACACCGTTAGTCCCATCAAACAGAAAACCTGATGCATGTTGGTGTTGGCAAAATATTATATCAAACATGTAATCACATATTTTACAAAAACTATCAAATTAAAAGTGAATTGTGCAAATGGACTTCAGATGATTTTAATATTAAAATGGCATTAACTTTCGACAAGAAGCAGCCCTTTTACTTGTAGTACATGTTTTGACCCAGGTCTCAAGAATCAGTACCCTATAAAAGTCTCCTGGTCTTCTTGGTATATTTACATTTGTGTGGGACCTGTGGGCCCCAGGGTAAGACCAAATCCACTCAATTTGGGCCCCAGGTTGAAAGAACGTCTGCTGTGGTCTTTACCTTCGTCCATGCCGTTGAGGAGATGATTGAGGTCGTCAGTCTTACAGTCATACAGATGCTCCTTCCAGCTTTCTCCATTCTCGCTGCGCAGTAAGATCAGCTCTCTCTCCTGGCCCCGCATCGAGCCAAAGTGGGGGATCTCCACTATCACAGGCCTGGAAAGGTTATGGACCAGCAGTGGTTAGATTCATACATTTTGACTATTGACTGAAGTAGGGATTCTGTGCAGTCCCATGGTGCATTCACCGTTTTGCAAGCTACAGCTAGTTAGCTATAAATGATTTAAAACACACTGTGAAAACACCAGCCATATTCCATGTCAGACAGGGTTGCGAACAAGATACAAGATGTTTATTGTCACTCGATGTACACGTACACGCGTGTGAAATTCGAATGCCGGTAGTCACCAAAAAGTGCTAGCCACAATTATTTTCTTAAAGGGCTACTTTGCTGATTGTCAACCAGCTTTGTCTAACCCTAACATGGAGGGAAGGTCAACATTGTTAATTTGCATACTGTATACTACCGACTTTCTAATGATACAATGCTGGTTGAAAATCGCAAAGATTTTGCAGATTTTGTTTACATCGTTTACAGCATTTGCATCTTGATGCGAAGGTGTGTATAATGTCAATTATCGTAATCATTGATTGCAATGCCAGTGCCAGTGTGGCTGAATCATAGACTGTATAAAATATGGATGTCATGACAACTCAAAAGTTAAGCCAAAACATCTAGATCGCCCCCTGGTAGCTGGCTGCAGTATAGGTCCCCCAGACCCCCCCCCCCCCCCCCAAATGTTAGCAGATGGGACTTATCACGCTGATGTATGTTCAAGTGCTCATTTTTCTTTTGTTTCTTTTTTCCAATTCCCCTCTGTTTTCTCCCCAATTGTACTTCGCCAATCCCCGCTACCAAGCTGGCCCGGTCATTGCTCCACCCCCTCTGCCGATCTGGGGAGAGTTGTAGACTAGCACATGCTTCCTCCGACACATGCGAAGAGTAGCGCGTGGATGGATCTCGTTATTCCCCACAGTTCCCCGCCCCCCCCGAACAGGCGCCCTGACCGACCAGAGGAGGCGGTAGTGCAGCAACCAGCACATAATACCAGTAGTCTGCAGACACGACCAATCGGGCCTGAATAAGACACCGGACCAGGGCCCAAACCTGCGAAACCTGTGTTGGTAGGCAGGGAATCTACCAGTGCACTACCCGGGTGCCCGATGAGATTGGAGTTATTTGATGACATAAGGGTGATTGACAGCTGTGACAGCCACTCTCAAACCCCCGTCAGACGGCGGCACGGCTGAGGGGGCTCAGCCTGACTCTACTGCGCAGACTCCGGTTCCAATTGACCTCACACAAGCAACGAAAAACGAGATATTTTGGCTTCACTTTTGCATAGGGGTAGGAAGTGGGGATGCGTCGTCCATATTATATTCAGTCAATGGGCTGAAATAATACAAAATCAACTGCAGTACAAATGAGCAGGGAAGTAGTATATACAGCAGCTCCTGTATGAATGCATGCTACTGTAGAGAGCATAACACCAGTATAAACATGGGTACCATTTATACTTCATGCATGGTTTTCAAATAATGAGCCAATGAGAATGAGCGTTCGTTCATCCTATAAATACAATCCATAGAGAGCCAAAGTGGAACGTCACTTCCTGCTTCAGCACTGTACCAGAGATTTTCATCCGCCATTTATTTTCCCATAGACATTTCGTAAAATGCTTATAAAAATAGTTTTACTTGTTCAAACCAAACGGTTCAGATATATTTAGAAACAGGAGAGACCGCATAACATTTCACTGGGACAAAACGTTAAAAAAAATACCGGTTTAAAGAAAATATTTTTTCTATGTTGTAGTTTTTTAAGTTTTGGTCCCAGTGAAATATTCGACGGTCTCTCTCGATTCTAAATATATCTGTACCGTTTGGCAGGGGCGTATCTACGGGTGGGCCTGGGTAGGCACAGGCCCACCCACTTCTTGCCCTGGCCCACCCAAAAAAAAAAAAAAAAAAAAAAAAAAATTGGTTGTTTTCTAGAGGCAAACTTGCTGCTGCCTTGCTAGCCAATGGTTTTGTAGCTTAAAAACGCAGGGCACATCATCTCCAGAGTCTAATGCATGACAACTTCATGACATCTAGGAATTTTGCGCGCGTTCCGTGCAAAATTTCATCATGCAATTGCCCCACCAATTTTGTCCAGGCCCACCCAATTTTATCCAGGCCCACCCATAATTGAATTTCTGCCTACGCCCCTGCCGTTTGGTTTGACCAAGTAAAACTCTTTTTTATAAGCATTTTACGAAATGTCTATGGGAAAAGAAATAGCGCAAGAAAATCTCTGGTACAGTGCTGAAGCAGCAAGTGACGTTCACTTTGCCTCTCTCTATACAACAGCACAGGAGTAGGCTGAAATGCCAAGAAACTGATCCCAGTACTGGTCTCAAAGTATCCAGAGAGATGAATGAACACTGGTCATAATGATAGCTGTAATCGTGCTGTGGCTCAATGCGATGCGGTTCAGAATGTATGGCGGCATAGCTTAACAAGACAGATGCAACAAAATCAGGAATGGGAGGAGAAAGCTGCACAGCCCTTATTTAAACAAGGCATGGTAGCAACGTAAGAGAGAGAGAGAGAGAGAGAGAGAGAGCGATGGACTTACTCTACCCTAACTAATTACCAGAATAAAACAGGATAAAAAAGGTACCAGAGGAACTATATTCACTGAGCCTCCCCTTGGAAAATCCTCTAAGAAAGAGATTCAAGAAAGTGGCTACGTTTCTGAGAAATTCAAATTTCACAATTTACAAATGGCTGAAACTGTGATTCCATAGAGAAAAGATAGTCGTCTCCCTATCATGTCAACAAAGGAGACAACAATTTGATGTACAAAATGCCAAAAGATTATATCTCAATCTGTGTAAAAAAAAATTACAGCGTTTAATGAGAAGATCCAGGACAAACCACACATAAAAGCACAGGACTGCTGATAGCACATCTATAAGGGATATAACTAAAGAGGACATAACTAGGACCTACTCTACTGTGGGGGCATATTTGCCCTAGCAATCACTCTGCCTAGGAGCTTCAGTCCTGGATGAAAGAAGTTCACATGAAGGTATCTCAATATAGAGTGTTAGTGTCACATGCTCTAAATACCTGAGGCAAACACTGTCCCTGGTTAATATAACAGTAGTGTAGATTGTACGACAGAATGGGCAGCAACCCATACTAGGGCCTTGCCCAACTCTCTGGAGCAGTGGCTCTGGCTGTAACTGAACATACTGTATATACGTACTGTGGGGATGGTCATCTAAAAGGTGAGGGGAAGGAAGGGTGGTCATGAGAAGCAGAATGATGCTTGGCTTGAGGAGGAAGAGGCTCATGCCCAACAAGCGCAGTCCAGGCCAAACAGCCAATCAAAACCTTTCCTTTCAGTGACATCAGAAGCCAACTGAAAGCTTTTGAAACCCCAACATAAAATGGTCTGTAAATGGCTGGAAATCGGAATGGATTTGAAGCCGCACCTTGTAGTTTTAGGAAGAAACGTAGAAATAAGTCTCCAAATGTCAAGAAGCCAAATGCAAACCTCTAAAACACAACTGAATGTTTCCTTCAAAATGTGCTAAACATGTGTGAGCCGTCATTCTGCAATCATTCTTTTCTTCCCAAAACTGCATGGATCAAATGTCCTAACAAATCAAAATCAACAAGGATGGACACAATAATGACAATTATTAGCAGGAATCAGCCTCGGCCATGTCTTTTCCTCTATGGGGCGTACAGTAGGAAGGAGGTTGAGGAGGGGGATGCTATGTTCTGTTCCTACCCAACGAATCTAGTTCCTCTGGGTCCCAGCTGGAGCACTGGACAAACCAGGCTCTCGCCTTCGCTAAGGGCTGGCAGCTTTCTAGGAAGATGTAGTTTACTGTGTCCGCACAAGAATGAAACACGCACGCACACAGACACGCACGCACGCACACACACACACGCACACACACGCACGCACGCACACATGCACTCACACACACACACACACGCACTCACACACACGCACGCACACACACACGCACGCACGCACACACACACGCACACAGACACACACGCACGCACGCAGACACGCACACACACACAAAGTCAGAAAGAGTGCACACTATCTAGTCGTTATTTTCATATCAGTATTCATAAGATGTCTATTTCTCTATAAAAAAAAAGAGTAGATAGATTCTAGATATGTCAAATGTACACAGATGAGTTAGTGGTGTTGCCTAACACGCTGCCAAGGGGAAACACGGACAGACAACTTGCTATGTGGGACTGGAGCGTTGGTATCACACTAATCTAGCCACACATCTGGCTCAAATGAGCCCCCCCACCGCCTAACAGATGACCGTTTTCACAGCAGCCATTTAGTGTCTAAAAGGCAGGGTAAACACAGGTGCATCCAAAAACATGAATGGGGGTTTCCAACTTCCAAACCATTGAGGTGTTCCTGTGCTGGCAGCACCCTCATTCATATTTTGGTTGCACCTGTGTTTACCCTGCCCTTTAGACACAAAATGGCTGCTGTGAAAAGGGCCCATAGCACTTCCCCTGTCTAAGTGTAGTTCGCCTGTCTAAGTGGTCCTGGCCGTTGCTCCACGATCTGGGGAGGGTGCAGAGTAGACTCTCACATGCCTCCTCCGAGGCGATTGATGGAGTCGCCAGCCGGTTCTTTTCACCTGACAGCGAGGAGGTGTTTTCACCGGGAGGATGTAGCGAGCGTGCAGGAACACGTTATTCCCCCCAGTGCCCCTCCCCGCAAATATATAAAATATATAAATATATAAATTTATATATTTAAATATAATACAAATATATAAATGTATTCCCTCCAGTGCCCCTCCCCGCTGACCAGGTGCCCCGGCCGACCAGAGAGGGCGCTAGTGCAGCGACCAGGACACATACCCTTAATCCGGCACCCGCAGACACGGCCGATTGCATCTGTAGGAACGCCAGAGGGAACACGCCCTCATGTGGTGAGGGAATAGACTACAACAACACCACCCGAGCGCCCCGAGGGGAAGTGTTCTCGTTACCCCAGACTGAGTCCATGAAGCATTTACAGTTTCTCCGCTTGAATAATGTGTCTACTCACTGTCTACCAACAGTCCATGGTTCAAAGCAACAACAACACCAACAACAACAACAACAACAACAACAACAACAACAACAACAACAACAACAAAACACATTCATTAAACTTGGAGGACAGCCAGTAATGCACTACATTTGACAGACAGAGACATTTGTTTCTATAGCTATATATCAAACATGATATATAGCACTGATAACAAAACCCACTGATAACAAAACCCACAAGTAGTGGATCAAATAGAAACAAAGTCATGACCAGGCAGAGTCTGTGTCTCATTTTGAAACACCTAAATGTGTTTGTTTTTTATGCTGCCCTCTTGGCCAGGTTCCTCTTGTAAAAGAGATTTGAAATCTCAATGAGTCTTTTACCTGGTTAAATAAAGGTTTAATAAAAATAAAAATAAAAATAAAAATGATTTGATTTGATTTGATTTGATGTATTGTGGATTGTAAAATACAACAATCCAAGGGATAAAACATGTGAAAGTGTAAACACTTATTTCCAACATGGTCCCTTCATGAGTTAATGAGTGAATATATTGTTATATTGTTATAGTGATGATCTATCTAGGAACTCAAGTGTCCACAGCAGGGATTAATCAAGGCAATAGTTTTCATCTGGAAGTCAGAACAGGCCACAGCCCATGCCAGTATCAAGTCCATTTTGTTTCGCTAGCTAACAAACTGTAGCAACTTCCTTCTTGTTCCTACAGCAGCAAACAAATGTGCACCGGTGCCATGCCTTGCCTAACCTGACTCCGCCAGATGGGGCGCTATTGTTCACAAATTCACAGTCCTGTGAAGCAACCTACATCCATCCATCTGGCAGCGTCAGGTTATGCCTCGCCCTCATCAAATTTAACTAGTGATGATGATGACAGCCCACAGCGCCGCCGCCATTTTCTAGCCAACTACTGCATTTATAGTACATTTCTCCAGACCACACACACACACACACACACACACACACACACACACACACACGCGCACACACACACACACACACAAACACACACGCTTACAAATAGAAACGCAGAAGGTTGGAAATGGGGATGCGAGAAGAAGCAGAGGGAAGGGGATGTCAAGTCACCAAATAAAAGCGCACACAAATAAACCAGTAAATAAACAGCAAACAAATGGAGCGGTCCAAAAACATATGTACAAAAGGCCTTACCCCAGAAACTGGGCTCCCGCTGGACCGACCTCGACCAGTCGGCTGGCCAGACCCTCCCCTTCGACCATTGGAGGAGGCGATGCCAGTTTGTGCCTCTTGACCAATCGGCAGGTGATCCTGGTGGGCGCCGTGCACTTTCTGGGCGGGATGATGATGCGCATGCCGTTGTGACGACTCCCTCTCATGGAGCCGCCCCTGGCATCCACCATGAAGCTAACCAGAAACCTGAGAGAGAGAGACACCCACACGAGAGAGAGAGAGAGAGAGAGAGAGAGATGGGAGAGAAGAGAAAGAGTGAGAGAAAGAGAAATGGAAGGGCAGAGGAGAGGAGAGGAGAGAGGGAGCAAGAGAAAGAGTGAGATATGGGGAAGAAAAAGGGAGGGGAAAGGACGTAGAAAGGGAATGAATGAGAAGGTAAAGAAGTCAGTTGAGCAGGAGGACTGACGGAGAGAGAGAGGCTCTTTAGCTGAGGTCAGGTCGCTTCCCATGCTGTGATCTTCAAAACACACAAAACAGGTGTGAGAAAGAAAGAGATAAAGCACGAATGAAGGAAAGAAAGAAAATGCAAGGAGTTGTCTATGTTGGCTGTGATTCAGTTCTAAAGCAACACTTTGGAATGTGCATAATAACCACATGAAAAAAGACTTTGCTCAATTAACTTTCGCCAATTCATACTTTTTTCTTCTTCAAAATGAATATATTGGGGAAGAAATATTGGCATTGGAGGTGCATGGTGGATTAGACACAGCCATAGTGCCAACATAGAAGCCTCCACAGTAACCTGTGATTTGTCCATAATTAGATATTGTAATTGGTGTAATTGGTTTTAACTCCAAGAGGGAAATCTCACACATACACACGCACACCATGCAGTTTGCTGAACAAGAGGGCATGTTAGTCTGTATAGCTGTTGAGCAAATAGATCAAATAAAAAAATATCGATAAATAAAATAAATAAAAATAGATAAATGTAATGTTTAACTTTTAAAAGGAGTAAGTCTAGCCTGGGAACCGGACGAATCTGCAAGCTCATGTTTTATTTGCTCTGGCAGATGCGTCTGGTCCCCCTCCTGTTCAGACACATTTCCACCCGACCTGAAAATGGTCAGGCCAATCACACACTGTTTATCTAATATGGGGGCGGCTTTAATACGATGACTGACAGAGGAGCGCCAAATGTGTGTTCCAATGTGAGCTACGTGACACATGTCATCGCTGTGATTGGTCGTAGGTCTATCCAATTGCATCCAGAGGCATTTTTGGTCTGCGCCCGTTGACCACGCCCCCTGGAAATCGAAAATGTACTGAGAGTTTCCAGACTCATTTGCATTTACAAATTGGTCTGGCGATGTCAGGCTACAGTGAGCACTGTGAAATCTTTGAAGGAAAAGTTGTCAGAGAATGCCATGTGGGCATGAAATGTATATATATATATATATATATATATATATATATACAGTATATATATATAAATATAAATATATACTGTATATATATATATATATATATATATATTTAAAGCCAGTTCTCGGGCGAATAACTAATCCTAAAATCCAAACCAATCTGTATCGAGTCTGTAACAACATAGTTCATGGGGTGAGAACAAACACAGATGTCATGAGTGAACACAGAAGAGAGGGTGTGATGTCACAGGAAACAGGAAGTAAGAAACAGGAAGTAGTAGTGGTGGTGGTAGTGGTAACAACAATGGCAACCAATCACAGTCATCACCTGCTGTCGTACTGCGGGAGCGGAGAGGAAAAACTGCAGGATGGACAACAAAGCAACGCAGGAGGGACACATCATCAACATAGCTTGGACATTGCAACAACCTTTGAGACGATTACTGACTAGTCCTTTAAATTACAGCTCCCTCATTTCTCAATCTTGCATATTATGACAGTAGTAGTTTCTGTGGGGTACTGTATATATATGTTGTTACCGTGTAATTACACCGTCATTATGGAAATGAGAGCGGTGTAACTGCTTACAGATTATTGTTACAGTCGGAGAAGGACAGACTATCAGAGAACAGCCAAGGAAGTCAAAGAAACCCTGGGAGGTACGAGACATCTTCTCAAAGGGAAAGAAAATGAGGAAGAGAGAGACAGAGGGAAAATGAAACAGGCCAATGACAACAAAGGTACCCAGAGAGAGAGGGCTCTGACACACCTGTTTCCCTCTCCTCCCACTCAGCCCTCACCTACCCTCCCTCCTCCATCCATTCAGCCCTTCATCCCTTCATCCCTCCTCCATCCATTCATCCCTCCTTCCCTCACTCCTTCCCTCCCTCCTCCATCCATTCAGCCCTTCATCCCTCCTTCATCACTCCTTCCCTCCCTCCTTCATCCCTCCTTCCCTCCCTCCTTCCGTCCCTCCTCCATCCATTCAGCCCTTCATCCCTCCTTCATCACTCCTTCCCTCCCTCCTTCATCCCTCCTTCCCTCCCTCCTCCATCCATTCAGCCCTTCATCCCTCCCTCCTACATCCATTCATCCCTCCCTCCCCCCTCCATCCATTCAGCCCTTCATCCCTCCTTCCCTCCTTCATCCCTCCTTCTCTCCCTCCTCCATCCATTCAGCCCTTCATCCCTCCTTCCATCCCTCCTTCCCTCCCTCCTCCATCCATTCATCCCTCCTTCCCTCCCTCCTCCATCCATTCATCCCTCCTTCCCTCCCTCCTCCATCCATTCATCCCTCCTTCTCTCCCTCCTTACCCGGAGTGTACAGGTGAGGAGACCATGTTGACGTTATCCAGTGTGTCTGCAGCCCAGCTGTACCTCCTCAGGGAGTCGTTGTCACAGTCCTTAGCTACTGACAGATGCTGCGGGAGAGAAGACAAGCTCATCGTCACACTACAGGACACGGCTATAGAAACACAAGTCATTCAATAAAAAAGTACTAGATAAGTGATGAAAGTACACCAGGCAGTTTGACAAAGATCCGCAGTATAAATTAAATCTACATCCGCCAACAGAGGAAATGCAATGCTTCATGGTAAATGGTAAATGGACTGCATTTATATAGCGCTTTTATCCAAAGCGCTTTACAATGTGCCTACATTCACCCATTCACACACCGAAGGCGGCCAGCTGCCACGCAGGGTGCCGGCACAGCCATCGTGGAGCAATTTGGGGTTCAGTGTCTTGCCCAAGGACACTTCGACATGCGGACTGGAGGAGCCGGGGATCGAACCACCGGCACCGACCTTCTGATTAGTGGACGACCCGCTCTACCTCCTGAGCCACAGCCGCCCCTCACGAAGTACAATCAGTGTGAATCAGCCTGGCTATCACTCAATGCACCGTATGATCACACTGACGTGACAGACTGTCTGATGTTTTGTCTGTTAGAGGATCATATACAGTATATCGTGTTATTAACTGACATAGATGCATTATTGCCAATCAGGGCTATGATTAACTGGCAACTTCAAAGAGACAGGGGGCAGAGGAGAGCACAGGGGAAGAGTTTCATTCAAAAAATGAAATAGCTACTATTTGGGGGGGGTGGAGGGTGGGAGAGATGATAGTGTGGTAAGCAACAAAAGTATGAATCA
This sequence comes from Poromitra crassiceps, assembly GCF_964638095.1. Lineage (NCBI taxonomy): Eukaryota > Metazoa > Chordata > Actinopteri > Beryciformes > Melamphaidae > Poromitra > Poromitra crassiceps. The sequence goes on along the minus strand of NC_139626.1, from coordinate 6,590,741 downwards.
TGGCTAATTGTCTCAACATGTTGCCCTATGTACCACATGGCCTATGGCCATCAATCACCAATAGCACTGTATGATCACAGAATGGATTATGTAGATGCAGTATTATCTATCAATCCATTATAACAATCAATAGAAAATGATAAACATACATGCACTGATATAGGAGCATATGTTGTGCATGGTACCATGACATGACTGTCATCTTTATCTAGAATAACAAATGCTGAGTGACACCGAGTATACACATGCACTGACAGAGGTAGTGCATGATAATATAATATAATATACCTTATTGTGGTGCTCTACAATGAAGGACTTTTCCTTACAGAGCAGCTGGAGCAGCATGAGAGAAGAGACAAGCTGTCAACTGCCAGCTGTTACTCAGCCCACAGCAACAGATAGAGGGCGATATCTTAGCCATCGTTCACACAGGACGCCGAACGTAAGCACAACTGAAGCTGGAAGCAGGCACAAGCTGAACGGACGCCTAACCGTTCACACAAGAAGCCTTCTCTTTTCCTCTCAGCGCCTACTCGCGCGCCTTGAACCCGCCCACAACTCCCATTGACTTCATGCCTGGCTTCACGCGTCACGCTTGGAAAATAGGCGTGAATCCTGAACGATCGCTTGAGCGTGGCTTCGGCGAGGCTTACAGCGTGACGCGCGCGCGGGTGGTGTGTTAACAAGGACGCCTAAATGAAACGTGTGGGTTCAGCGTAGGTTGAGCGTAGGTTGAGCTTAGGTTGAGCGTTGCTTTGGCGTCCTGTGTGAATGGGGGCTTACACCCGGTGCAAGGGCAAGGGTTGTCATTGCTAGTTTCTAGCGCTCAAAATCTTTTTTTCCCCTTTTAATTACCACTGGGTCACTGAAACATGTCTGACCCAGTGGTAATTCAAAGAAAATAGGGATAATTTTAGTGCTAGAAACTAGAAATGGCAATGATTGCCCTTGCTCTTACACCAGGTGTAAGATAGGGCCCAGAGAGTTTAGCAATTTCACGTTGAAAATAGACATCATGTTAACTCATTTCATCTATGATGATGTTAATGAGGACGCTGTTACATAATGGCAGCCATAAAAAATGCCACCCATATTAGAACATCTCCAGACTCATTCTATCAATGGTTCTTGCTTAGCCCACAGATACAGGTGTTTTTCATTTAATTCGGCCACTTTGCTGCAGTACTGCTGCACTGCCCGTGGCAGCAGCTAGGGGGGCCTTTAGTAAAAGAACAAGGAAAACATTTAAATAAACTAGAAATAACCACTTCAAGTCAAGTGCAGTCTACCTCCATGTCTGTCCAGACGCACAAATACCTTGAAGCCCACGGCGCAGTGGTGTGGACATTATGCCACTTTAGGCAATGTTTGGGGGTACCTCAACAACACGGCGTATCGTTTTCAACATGGAAAATGGGCCTACCCCTAAGCCACCCACATCCCCCCAGCCATTCCCCCAACTCACCCCTCGAATCCTGACTCTCTACGACCTTCCTATCCCTAGCTATGGCCCCTTTTACCTAGCCCTGCCCCCCCCCTTCCTTGATGGAATGGATGGACATACGGCCGCGATGACCTTGAACTTTGACCTTTGACCACCAAAATCTAATCAGTCCATCACTTGATTCCAAGCGGATGTTTGAGCTAAATTTGAAGAAATTCCTCAAGGCAAGGCATTCCTGAGATTTCGTGTTAACGAGCGGTTGTGAGGTCACAGAGACCTTGAACTTTGACCACCAAAATTGAATCAGTTCGTTATTAAGAGTTGTTGTATGTCAACAACTCTCTCTCCACCTCACTCAAAACAACCTCCTGGACCCCTTACAATCTGGATTTAAGCCCGCTCACCCCACGGAAACAGCCCTCCTCTCAGTCACCCATGCCCTCCACACAGCCAAAGCCTCCTCCCTCTCCTCTGTCCTTGTCCTTCTTGATCTTTCTGCTGCTTTTGACACGGTTAATCATCACATCCTTCTCTCCACTCTCACTGATCTCGGTATTTCTGGTTCTGCACTCTCATGGTTCACCTCCTATCTCTCCAATCGCACTTATCAGGTTCTCTGGCGTGGGTCCCTCTCTAAAACTTGCACTCTGAACACGGGTGTCCCCCAGGGATCTGTCCTCGGCCCCTTCCTGTTCCTTCTATATGTTAGGTCCCTTGGTCACATAATCACTTCCCACGGTTTCTCCTACCACAGCTATGCAGATGACACTCAACTTTTCCTCTCTTTTCCCCCTTCCGACACCCTAATCCAGTCACGTCTCGCCGCCTGCCTTAAGGACATTGTCTCCTGGATGACTGCCCATCATCTTAAACTTAACCTCAACAAAATCGAGCTCCTCTTCCTCCCTGGGAAAGATTGTCCACTCTCTGACCTCTCCATCACTATCGACAACATCATTAAACTACCGTCAAATACTGTCAAGAACCTTGGTGTAACTTTAGATAACCAGCTATCCAACTCAGCCTTCATCTCAGCAACCGCCCGCTCCTGTAGGTTTTTACTGTATAATATTAGAAAGATCCGTCCGTTCCTCACTAGGGAGGCAGCTCAGCTCCTGATCCAGGCACTCGTCCTGTCCCGCCTTGACTACTGTAATGTCCTATTGGCGGGGCTACCTGCCTCGGCCATTCAACCCCTCCAACTCATTCTAAATTCTGCTGCCCGTCTGGTGTTCAACTTACCTAAATTCTCCCATGTCACTCCCCTTTTCCGTGACCTTCACTGGCTCCCCATCTTGGCCCGTATCAAATTCAAGACCCTGGTACTGGCCTACCGAGCAGTTCACCGGTCAGCCCTGCTCTACTTACAATCCCTGGTCAGCTTCCAAACATCCCACCGTTCCCTCCGCTCCTCCACCTGCACGGCTCGCCTCGCCCCTCCATCGCTACGTGGCCCTGGTGAACGCTTGTCTCGTTCAAGACTGTTCTCCTCCATGGCTCCGCAATGGTGGAATGAACTTCCCCCCTTCATCATGCTGGCCGAGACACTGCCGATTTTTCGCCGGAGACTAAAAACTTACCTTTTCGGGCTACACCTGGGTCCCTCCGGAATCGGTTAACCCTTATTGATTATATATGGTTTTAGTTATGTTTTCATTGTTTGTATTTCTCTGAATGAATTGTATTGAAATGTGATGTAAGTCGCTTTGGATAAAAGCGTCTGCCAAATGAAATAAAGTAAAGTAAAGTAAAGTATTAAGCCCAAGTGGACGTTTGAGCCAAATTTGAAGAAATTCGAATCGCATCGGACAGACGTACGTACGGATGGACGGAGGACGCGGCCACGGCTATCGCCGGCATAGCAAAAGCCCGCGCCCACACATTTAGCCTGGCTCCAGACCTTCGAAGCCACGCCCACTCCACAGTTGTGGATTCGGCTGTTCTTGGAAGAGGAAATTAGTTTATGAGTTGACGATTCAGTCTGAATATCAGGCTACCCACACAAGGTACTGCAGCAGCACTTGGGAAACGTGACAGTAAGGGGACATTCACACCAAAAGCGTTTTTTTTCAGTCAGAACGCTATGAAAATCATGTCGAGAGCGCTTCCATTGTGCACAAAACACAGCGCAGGGAGCGGTTTTTTTTGCGCTCCGTTTGTTTTCCCCTGTAGTCGCGTGCAGTACAGATCAGAACACAATGACCACAAGGACGGTAGCCAGTTATTTTTGTCTGTTTGATGTTGTTCACTAGTCTCAACATGAAAGCCAGATTATTGCCAATTCTGGCAGCAGCGGAGGTCGAGAATCCCTCGGGAGGAGAGAAGGTAGGAGTAGTGAAAAAGACGATCAGGGCGCTTTCCCTCTAATGTTCAACTTTTTTCAGCTTTAAAACGCCCACAGCGCTCCTCCAAAAACAACAGACGCTACCAGCGCTGAAACGCCAGGTGCGTTCATTAAAAGAGGAGCACGTCTAGCGCGTCCTTACATAGAGAATGAATTGCAGAAAGACACTGGCAGCTCCAAAAAACACCTTTGGTCTGAATGTCCCCTAAGACCACATTTTAAGCCAAATTAAATTATTAACATCTGTAGCCATCTGAAGCCAGAAGCTAAGTGAGAAACTCACTTAGGTTCTGGCCTCGTCATCTGCGTGTGTCAACAGCAACTCAGTTGTAAGAGCATTGGTGGATCCCCTGGCTTTTGGCACAGCACTCACTGAGCATAGCGTGGCATATTTATAGACAGTACGGTGTCTCTCATGAAGTGAAATACCTGGGGGATTACTGAGGGAAACGGACATACAGAGAGAGTAAGAGTTATACCAGAGACAGAAGAACAGAGAGACAGAGACAGAGTACATGCATGACACACACACACACACACACACACACACACACACGCACACACACACACACGCACACGCACACACACACGCACACACACACAGACGATAGCCAGTGAGTGTACCTACCATCTCCTTACTGGGCGCCAGCATCTCCTCTATCATCATGCTGTCCCGCGTGAACGAGCTCCGGTTCAGCGTGTTCGACCTATCGGAACTGAAGGAACGCAGGCTTGGTGTGGGTGGGTGCGGGTTGGCGTAGCAGTCACGGGTTACCATGACAACAGTCGTCACAACAATGGAGGGGGTGAGGGGTATGAGGGAGGGGGGGGGGAGGAGGGAGGGGGGCATGGGATGAACAGAAAAACACAAACAAAACAAATAAACACATTAAATGCATGCAGCTTCCAGGGGCCTGGTTGGATCCTGCCATTGACAACCTTTTGGTTGGAGGAACAGCAGATGACTGTATGGTGGACAATGGCAATGGTGTGTTTTAACATAGTTTATCAACACTAACATAGACCACAACCAGAAAACTAGCAGACTGTGTAATCTTGCCTTATCCCCTTATAATATATATCCTTATACTTCCGATATAGATATTTGGATGTAATCCAAAAGGTACTGGAACACACAGATCAAGTATATAATGAAGTTTTTTATTAAACTAACGTTTCGACACTACTGTGTCTTCATCAGAGCTCTGATGAACAACAGGCTATCCACAGGCACAGAACCCGATGCGGGTTATCAACTGAAAATAAGAATCTGACATAAAGACACATAACCCACAGTGCTCCAGTACCTTTTGGATTACATCCAAATATCTATATCGGAAGTCTGCCTTTTCTGAGAAGCACCAGACCAGCCTGCTGGGCTGCAGAGGTTGAGGCGCGCGCTTCACTACATCCTGCATATATCCTTATACTGTTTGCTGTCCCAGTACATTTGTTACTGACGGTACTGTGTGCAGAAAAGAAGTGGTGTGTGTCTTGAGACGGCTCCACGGGCGTCGAGAGAGAAAGACAATTAGGACATTTATGAGGCAAATAAATAGCATTCCTTAGCAATGATATGCGATGAACGTTTGCAACAGTTCTATTGCTGCTACACAACAAGCTAACCAATGCTGAGCCAACTAGCCTGGCCCATGGCCACAGGCTAAAATACTCCCAACGCTGAAATGACAACACAGCCCAGTGTCTGTGTGTGTGTGTGTGCGTGTGTGTGTGTGTGTGTGTGTGTGTGTGTGTGTGTGTGTGTGTGTGTGTGCGACTGTGCGTGTGTGTCCGTGCGCGCGATCGGTGTCTATATTTGTAACTCCTAGTACTCACCCTGGAATGGTGCGTATGGAATGAGAGTAAGGATATCTGAAACACTGAATACAAGTGGTCTTTATGATGCGTCGATCAGATTGCAAATACAAGGATCTGTTTCAAAGCAGGAACGCCACTTGAAAACGAGAGAGAGTGCCTGACAAAAAATAATTGATAACACACACATTAAAATAATGTATAGGTGACTTAAGTTTGTTGCTGAGAAAACACTTGTACAGATTTCGCCCCTCTCTATTTGAGAGACATTTTGATTTCTCGTTGTTTTTAGACGAAAATGTGTCTGCCTTTCTCAACGGTAACAGTGGAAGTGAAGTGAGATTTCTCTGCAGTGCCCATCTAGGAGGTCACATGACATTAATTTGACATTAATTTGACATTAATTTGACATTAATTTGACATTATGAGACTTATAGGGATGTATTAGTTCAGGGCCCTGGAAGCGTGGTGAAGTAACACTCAAAAAGGATGCATTAGCTCCACCGGTCAAATCCACAACGACCACCAGGCATAAATCATATCCACAGTCCAAAATACAAATACAAAAGCAAACACAACAGGCTATCCACAGGCACAGAACCCGATGCGGTTATCAACTGAAAACAAGAATCTGACATAAAGACACATGAACCACAGTAGAAACCACTGTGTCTGATGTGAACATAACAGTGTAAAAACACAAACACACACACACACACACATGGAAACTCAACAAAACTCATTCGGCACACTTTGTTTGGAAGTCAACATTGTTACGTTAGTAGACAGATGAATGAGTAGTGCATTATAGTGATTCACAAAGTCTTATTGATGATATAGTGGCTGGGGATCTAAGAGGGGAAGGGGTGGGTGGGGAGGTTGAGGGGAGGGGCCGGGGGGATAAGGAGGCCCCGCCCCCTTCATGCCTTCATCCTTACCTGACTTTGGGACTAACAGTAAGAACGGGCATGAGAAGAGAATAAAAAGATCATGAAACACAGAGGAGTGGATAGAGAGATGCAGAGAGAGGAGAGAAGCCAGACAGAGATGCAGGTAGAATGATGGCAGTTGTTGCTGACTGGCTGACTGACTGACTGACTGACTGACTGACTGACTGACCACCTGTCACCCTGCCTGGCTTGATGACTGAAGCATGGAGCGTAACTCTTTCTGGTATGCAATCCAACGTGTAAGTATTGGAACGGTGAGCCTCGTGTTTTCTGATGTTGATTTGTCATCTAGTTTTCTAACACAAAAAGTGCGGATTGTAAACTCCTAATTGATTTAGTGACCTCGCTAAAATCAGACTAGAGAGAGAGAGAGAGAGGGGAGGGGGGGAGGCGACTGCTATAAGTGTCAAACAGTAACATAGCAGGGGTTGGGGACCTTTCACTTTCAATTCGAGCTATTGAAATAGAAAACTGAAACTACAACTCACTAACAGTAGCCCATTCATTCTTAAAAATCAGCAGACTGGATATTCAAATCTTTTTTTTTATTGTGAAAGGATTTACATTTTTTGAAGCTAATCCACTTCCTAAATTGATTGAAATGTAAGTGAATTGCACCCCTGCTGCACAGAACCAGTAATTTATTGATCCAGGCTTGGATTGAATGCAAGCACGCAAGCACGCACGCACGCACGCATGAACGAACACACACGCACACACGCACACACACACACACACACACACACACACACACACACACAGAACATGTATTTATCTGACCCGAGGCTCGAGGCTATGGAATCGAACATGGTTCTAATTTCCTGTGGCTCAGTGTCCATGTGTGTCACTGCTCAGATATTCAATAAGCCCTCCCTCTTAATAACCCCTCCCTCTTAATAACCCCTCCCTCTTAATAACCCCTCCCTCTTAATAACCCCTCCCTCTGCAGCGTGTTGGACGAGTGTCAATGTTGTTTGTCTCTATGTTCAACTGAACACAAGTTCAACGGGTGAGAGGGCGCCCTATGACCTCCTAATGGTCAGGGGGGTATGTGTGTGTGTGTGTGTGTGTGTGTGTGTGTGTGTGTGTGTGTGTGTGTGTGTGTGTCTGTGTGAGAGAGAGAGAGAGAGAGAGAGAGAGAATGTGTGAGAGAGAGACAGAGTCAGAGAGGAAGTGTGGCGGAAGATACTACGGTAGATGGAAGTCAAAACAATGTTTGTACTCTAGGGTCTCTAGGCTATGCTGCTTTCAAAGGGGTCGTCTTTTTCACAGCCTAAATTTGGCAGGTGTGTGTGCGCGCGCGTACGTGCGTGGTGTGTGTGTTAAAACATCTCAAAATGGACAAAGAGGATGTTTTTTCTCCTCCATAAAACACAACATTTCTCGATTGACAATGGGCATGACTTTGAGTCTAGAATAGGCTATTAAAGAACGTTTTGGAATTATTTCGTGTTCCATTTTTTCTTGGGTGACAATCAACCCATTGTTGGGTCCCTAAATTGGCTGTCAGTCATCAACACTTTGAGAACCCCTGCATTAGCCAGACTGACCCCTGCATTAGCCAGACTGACCCCTGCATTAGCCAGACTGACCCCTGCATTAGCCAGACTGACCCCTGCATTAGCCAGACTGACTCCTGCATTAGCCAGACTGACCCCTGCATTAGCCAGACCGACCCCTGCACTAGCCAGACTGACCCCTGCATTAGCCAGACTGACCCCTGCATTAGCCAGACTGACCCCTGCATTAGCCAGACAGATTTTTGCCTCTCTTGGAGCTTTGGTAAAGACTGTTCTTTAGGCGCTGCATGTAGCATTTTTAAACATCAATATATTATTCTCAAATGAAATTTGATACCTTGGTATAATTACAGTAAACAAATGAGACCATGATGGACACGATTGGTGGCCTCTATAGACCTTATTCGATTGACGTCACTCACGTACTGGCACGCCCACCGCCGCCATATTGTTGACATAGCGCTGCAGCTTTCAAGTGACCGCCTATGTGGAGCAGGGTTTATAGGAAGCTAGCCACCGTTAGCGTTACCTGTATCGTTCCAATTGTGTTCGGATGGTGACCTGCGTTAGGCATGGCTGTAGTAATGACAGCAATAAAGTCCGCGTGGTTTGTTTCTATCTCTACCGTCCACAGACGTGAAGGGAGCGAGACTGGGGATACGTCAGCAGCACAGGAGATGTGTGGATAGTTAGGAGAGACAGGTGAAACTTTCTGGCAGCTCCTCACAGCAAAGTCTGTTCACCTCGTTTTTTCTTTTGTTTATTATTACAGGCATTAACAGCAGCATACAAACAACAACTGTGGGGTTTTTATTGCTGTCATTACCATCGCTATTTTGTAATGGAACAGAAATGACAATAAGGCTGTTACTAGTGGTCAGCTGCAGCGCTGTGTGCGCACAGGACGGTATGTCAACAATATGGTGCCGCCAGGGTTAGCGAATAAGGTCTATTCTATGCCGCTAGCTATATTTGCTAATGCTAGTGTTTCTCAAAAATATCATATTTCCCATAAAGCCTGTTGCTTCTTCAGTCAAAGCCAAAGGTTTCCGGGCGTCCGGGTAGTGCAGCGGTAGATTCCCTGCCTACCAACACGAGGGTCGCAGGTTCGCGCCCCCGTGTTACCTCCGGCTTGGTCGGGCGTCGTCCATACAGGCACGATTGGCTGTGTCTGCGGGTGGGAAGCCGGATTAAGGGTATGTGTCCTGGTCGCTGCACTAGCACCTCCTCTGGTCGGTCGGGGGGCGCGTGCTCGGGGCGGAAGGAAATTGGTGGGAATGGCGTTCACACACAGGTCTAGATACACGCTGAGGACGGCTTAACGTCGAAACGCGTCCGTGTGATTCTGTGCGTTGCTGTAATGGACTAATAAAAGTTCCTAGTAAAAGGACATTGGAGTGCTGGCTGTTTTTCCCTATTTTAAAGTCCCACTGATTATCACACAATGTGTGAAATTTGTTCTCCGCATTTGACCCATCCCCTGGGGGAGCGGTGAGCGGCAGCAGCGCCGCGCTCTGCAATCACATGGTGATCTAACCCCCCAATTCCAACCCTTTGATGCTGAGTGCCAAGCAGGGAGGCAATGGGTCCCATTTTTATAGTCTTTGGTATGACTCGGCCGGGGATCGAACTCACGACCTCCCAGTCTCAGGGCGGACACTCAGACCACAAGGCCACTGAGCTGGTTCACACGTTGTAAAATGCGGTATACTATTGTCTCAAAATGAATGAGGTGATGCTTTTATGATGCTACACGTAGCCCTTTGAACAAACCTAAACGTATTAGAAGCGTACTGCAGTATGTCTTACCTCTGTGACCGTGCACCAATGCTGAAGCCCATGTAGCCCTCCTGAGGGAGCGAGTCGTCCCCCAGCTCCCGCAGGTCCTGGGGGGCCAGGTATTTGTCTGTGTCCCCCGTCATCGCATCGTCACCTGGTGGTTCACAACACACAGCGCAGCAGCAAGGTTAGAGACAGAACGCACAAACCAGTTTCTCCATCTCTCAACCCGTCTCTGTTGTCTCTCTCTAGCTCTCACTCTCACTTAGCAGTTAACAGACAGTAGCCTAGCCCGAGAGGTTAGACAAGCAGGTTTGTCACCGGAAATTTGCCTGTTTAAATCTCCGGAGCAGTTGGGGGAATAATTGTGTCTCGGTCTCGTTTCTATCTATCGCTCTCTGGAGTTTACAGGAGTGGAAAAGTTAGAGATCTTATTTTCTGTCTTTCTTAGGGCTGGGTATCGTATCGGTACTCGATACCCTGAAGGTATCGACAGGAATATCCCAGTAACAAGTAGTATTGAAACTTCTCCAGTCAAATGATACCTTCATTCCTTCATTTTTGTACACAGATCTAGAAAAATATATTTATACTATTTGTATGGTTTTGCTCGCAGCCAATCACTGCCAGCGTTCTTCGATTGAATGCAGCATGTGATTGGCCCACTAATGCAGCAGCTACAACCCATACATTGATACATGCACTTGAGCCGGTATAAAGCTTTAAAAAAGGTATGGAAAGAAGTACTCTATAGGTATCAGCTTAATTTAAGGGTACTAGTATTGGTACTGGTATCATACTTTTTTAAACAATAGCCAGCCCTAGTCTTTGTTACTTCCTTTCTGCCTTTCTTTCTTGCTCTATTCCTCCTGGAATCCTCACCTGTCCAGACCCAAGTCTCACTGTTGAACCCAGATGTTCTGGGCTCTGTGTAGTGTCACTGTTGAACCCAGATGTTCTGGGCTCTGTGTAGTGTCACTGTTGAACCCAGATGTTCTGGGCTCTGTGTAGTGTCACTGTTGAACCCAGATGTTCTGGGCTCTGTGTATGTCTATTGGCTCATTTCCACCACATGGTACTGCATAGTACGGCTCGTCTCCACTAGTCTTTACTCGTCTCCACCTGAAGTAGTCTCTGCTTCCACCGCAGGTATAGTACTCACTCAATCTGCCCTCCGCCCACAACTGGTCATCATAGCGACGCCGCATATCTGCCCTCTGTTTGTAACGTTAAAATTAAATCCCGACACGGAACTTTTAAACTGGTTATGAAATACTGGTGCCTCTATATGACCTACGTGAGCCAATGAGACCATCGGCTAGGAGACTGGATATTTCTTTGTTGTTATCAACATGGCTGCATACCTCACCGCATAGCGGAGGTTACGCTACAGGGAGAAGAGAAGCCGGCTGCCCGGCCAGTCGCCGGGAAAACCCGCGGCTCCGCTACGCGGGCTTTTCTCTCTCAAAACAATTGAAAACAACCGCCATGTTAAGGCTGAGCAAGGATGTCGATTTTATTTCACCAGAGCTGAAGACAGCAAGACAAAAGACTGGAAATGACAGGAGAGTTTGGGAAATAATGTTACACACAAGAGCAGGTAAAGTGCCACTAAACTGGTATCCAGCATTGACAGTATCCAGAGAGACAGTAAACACGATTCTGCCTGACCAATCAGTCGTCTGCAGTGTTCTCACGTCACAGTATGGTACCAGGTCCACACAGAGTGTTCTCACGTCACAGTATGGTACCAGGTCCACAGCCCTGGAACCACAGTATGGTACCAGGTCCACAGCCCTGGAACCACAGTATGGTACCAGGTCCACAGCCCTGGAACCACAGTATGGTACCAGGTCCACAGCCCTGGAACCACAGTATGGTACCAGGTCCACAGCCCTGGAACCTCCACAGAGGTGCTACGAGAAATAGTACGACTCAACCTGGGTTGTCCTGGTTTTTTGCCTGTTGCAAAGCTACAAAAAAGTGAGTCTAGCTGGGCGGAGCCGCCCGCGCCAATACCAGCGGTGGAAATGGGCCATATCTGACAGCTGTCTGCACTGCTCTGTATGATTACCTCCACCAAGGAGGTTG
>NC_139626.1:6571298-6573798 GCF_964638095.1 Poromitra crassiceps | reverse complement strand
AGACCAGGAGAAAAGAGATACCCAAAGTAAACAGGCACGCGCGCACACACACACACACACACACACACACACACACACACACACACACACACACACACACACACACACACACACACACATCAGCTGACACCATGTTTGCTTTGGCCCAACATGTGCGAAAACTACAATAGCGGCGTCACTGACGACGAGCTTCTCAAGACAAAGGATGGAGTGTGTGTGTGTGTGTGTGTGTGTGTGTGTGCGCAGTCTCCTCCAGAGAGTGAAAGCAAATCTGTTCCACACTCCACAACGCCATATGCAGACAGTTGGCATGGCAACCAGGAGAAAGGCATATATATATTCCACACATTTCAATGCATGAAAATACCCAAGGCCTTACAACAATAACGACGGTGGCGTGAGAGAGTCTGTGAGGGGGGAAGCCTGGGGGGGGAAGAACTCAAGCACTGTGCATATTTACACTGTATTCTACATGCAGTATTTGCTCTTACACTCGGGGGAAACAAATAAGAAAAAGATTTGCATGCGAGACACAAGTTCATGAAAATCCTGCCATTTCAAAGCCACACAGTTAGAACCTCATAGAAAACCGTTTGATACTTTCAGAACCTACAAGCAAATATCACTAGTAGTTTTACTTACAAGGACCACAATGGACATACAGTACAGTACGTCCTGTGACTTTTTTCTGTTATCCTTGATGGTCTTATAATCGTGCATGTACTTTGGTGTTGTTGCAACCATGGAATTGTTCTTTTAAAGTGAATTGTCCAACAAATAAACTAAACTACCGGTACTTGCTTTTGCTTAAGTAAAGAAATATGTCTTTACATCACTGGAAGTGGGTTAATAATAGAATAATTAATAAAATAAAATAAAATAAAATAAAATAAAATAAAATAAAATAAAATAAAAAATGGAGTGGAAAGATAATGAATGGAACAGTGACACACAGAGGAGTGATGAAGGAGGGAGTGAGAGAAAGAAGTGGTGATTGAAAGAAAAGATGATGATTGAAAAGTACCTTCTTCAACATCAGAGAAATAGTCCTCTGTGAGCATTTCTGGGACATTGGCTCTACGGACTGTGTGATGGGGATGGAAGAAAGGGTTAGAGATAAAGATGTGGAAAAACAGCCATGGAGAAATCATAATCACAGACAGAAAGTACTGAAAATAAAAAAGGGTTTGATTTCAAAATATATGTATCGATTTTGAAAGAGCAAAACAAAAATAATCATTACTTTAAGTTTATCATTCCATAGTTCTACTGATTTTTTGTGTGTGGTCATGTTGTTACCTATCCTTGTTTGGACAGTAATGTTTTAATTTTGCGCGGTCAATTTTGTAAGATGAGGTGTGACTCTTTTCAAATGGTAGAATGAAACGAACGGAAATGTTCAATCCCATTCACGATCATAAGTGATCAAGTTAAAGCAGCGGCAAGGAACTTTCATTTTGTGATGATTTTAGCGCCCCGTGTGGACAAAAGCGATGTTCTCCCGGAACGAAGATTGCATTTCCTGAACGCCGTCTCCACCGGGCTATCCGAGCCACGGCAGGCCAGAGGGCGTCTGCCCTGTGTTCTATTTACTGCATAAGGTTGATGTTATTGGTTTATTCGCCAGACGGAACAAAACTTACAACTAGTTTAACACGGACGTGACACGGGACGGACATCGTGCGTCCAACCAGCATGTAGGCATTTAGAAAAACGACAGAAATCACGGATCTCCTCGCTGATGCGCTCATTTGCGGATATAAGATGTGAGGTATCAGTATTAAATTGAGACAGTTTCATAAGCAGTTAAAAGTTCCTCGTAGCTGCTTAAAAACAAGTAAAAAGGTGGGTTTTCCAAATAAATCCTTTGGCTCTAGACAACAATAACAAAACAACCAAGCGAGCAACACTGAGAGCTGAATTCAGTGGAGACACGCAGTATCTTGTTACCATCCAGGGCCACTGGAAGTCACTCTAAGCATGGGGTGCTGGGAGGAAGGCCCCACCGAAAAAAAAATTGGCATTTTTTTTTTTTTACATTTTTCAGCCATATTTAGAGGAATAGCTCATTTTAAATTAACATTAGGATTATACTGTTGTGATGTAATTATTCAGTATTTTCTCCTTTTCTCACTCATTCAGAGCAAAGAGGGAGATATATAGCATGATGATAATGCTCTATATCTCCCTATTTGCTCTGAATACACAGGCAGTTAACATGACACAGACTTAACATGATAGAAATATTATCAGCAAACTTAATGACTAGACTAATTATTCTGATCTGAATGGCAATGATTATATCAAGAAACATTGACTCCTCCCTCTGCTGTATAGTGGGAGGTGCATTTTTGAGTGGGCTATTAAAATAGCATGTCAAGTTCACATTTCTTTATTGCCAGATTAAACAATTCGTATTGGTTGTTGGTTGGTTCAACACAACATGTGCGCGCATGCGCGCTTCTTCCTCTTCTCTAGCCTACAAGCATGTAACTTCCTT
>NC_139626.1:6561298-6566298 GCF_964638095.1 Poromitra crassiceps | reverse complement strand
TTTTAGCAAATATATTTTTTTAAATCACAGACTATATTCGTTTTGACCTATTTTAATCTAAATACAGAAGGCTACAGTGTTGTGCAATCTGGGTAATGTGCAATTCTGTTTTTAGCAAATATATCTTTTATAATCTCTTTTTTGCATTGGATTGTACTTTTTGGGCAGTGTGCAATTTTGCTAACTGTTACTGTAATAGTTCTGATGTTATGTGCTGTATGTATTGTCTGTATGTACGTGTTGTCTGCCAAACAGCAGCCATAAGGTGTATGTCCAAGACAAATTTCCTTCGGGACAATAAAAGTCTATCCTATCCTATCCTATCCTATCCACCTTATTTCTAGCTGCCATGATGCCTGATGGGTGCTTCTTCCGCTTCCGGTGTATTTTTTACACTGTTTTAACTTGACAAAAAAAACGTCTATGAGGATTTTACAGCAGAGCCATTCTGCTCTACGGCCGTGTCGTTCGGGTGCTGGGATAATGTAATGCATTGTGGGTAGTCCGCTACTGTGGCTAATGCTAACTGCTAGCGTAATAGTTACTTTGCATGGCAGTAAAACGCCACTGAATGACCAAATTGATTTAACTTTTAACCATTTCGAGTAACACTGTTTCCATATGGACCCCCAGCGTTGGTTAGTTGTTTATAACGTGACTATATTTATAACTTTTATAACGGACTCCAGCTTGTGGTTTATAATTCGGGTCTGCAGCCGTGTACAAAGGCTGCAGAAGAAGCCTGCATGACTTATTGTTGCAAGCTGCAACAATAAGTCAGGTTAAACCGGACCTTGTTCCCACAATTATTTTTTACAGTGGGGCATTCAAAAATAAGGTGGATAGTTGTTACTTAATGGCAGTATCATTACTACTGCCATTACTGTGCATCTCTCTCTCTCTCTCTCTCTCTCTTTCTCGCTCTCAACCGACCGCTCAGGGCAGATGAACGCCCACCTAGAGACGGGTCTGCTCTAGGTGACTCTCTAGTAGGTTTCTTCCTCCTTAACCCATTGATAGCTGATGCAGCATTTGTGTGTGTGTCTTAAAGGGATACACACACAAATGCTGCATCAGGTATCAATGGGCTAAAGGGGTCTTTTTCCTTGCCGCCATCGCCAAGGGCACGCTCTTCTTGGGTAATTGTTTCCATTGTCACATGACCTGGCAGTAAAATGGCCAGCGACTGCACGTGATAATTGTTTCAATTGTTGGGTCTAAAATCAAGAGCCTGGGCCCAGTTGCACAAAGCACCTCTGGTTAAGATTTGCCTTAGAGTCAGAGTTAAGGTGTCCATAAAATAGAATCGGCTGCACAAAACACCATTAAATCTTATGCGTATGTTTTCCTTAAAATGTTTAACCTTATGGAGAAGATTTAAGGGTGTTTTGTGCAGCCAATTTTATTTTATGGACACCTTAACTCTGACTCTAAGGGAAATCTTAACCAGAGGTGCTTTGTGCACCTGGGCCCAGGGTATTCTACCTGCTCTATTTGTAAAGCACCTTGAGATAACTCTGGTTATGATTTGGCGCTATATGTTATATGCTATGGTTAGGAGTGTAGCGCCCACAGTTAAAACAGGGAGGAAGTGGAACCCAAAGGAGGCAGTACAGCAAGCACAGTCAGCTCTTAGACACAGGGATATCATAGGTCAGGTGCAGCATGGGCGTGGAGGCTTAGGGTTGTGCATAGGGAAACCTGTGTGGAACAAGGCATCAGTAATAGAAAAGAGGAAGATGGTAGTTGAAGAAGTACATAGGCAAGAGGAGGCAGTAAGATGTACTAAGGCAGTGTCGCAGGCAAAGCAAGGACAGTGGGTGAACTGGGAGAGTGTAGAGAAGAGAAAGTTGAAGTGGAGAGAGTTGTGGAGCATGGAGGCCAGCAGAATTAGATTTATTCTAGGGGCTACTTATGATGTGCTGCCATCTCCCCAGAACTTAAATCAGTGGTTGGGCGAGGATGGTGCCTGCCCGTTGTGTTCTAGTGTATGTACATTGAGGCATATACTGTCAGGGTGTAAGGTCAGTCTCTCCCAGGGGCGATACACCTGGCGTCACAACCAGGTGTTGAAATGTTTGGCAGCTGCAGTTGAGGAAAAGCGGCTAGAAGTAAATTCTCTAGTTGCTAGCAAAGAGAATAGACAGATCAAATTTGTACGTGAGGGAGAAAAGATTAGACCAATTAAGGTCAGGCACAAGTTAGGGCAGCTAAGTGTAGGTGGAGCCTGGGAAATGAGGGTTGACTTGAATGAACAGCTAGTCATCCCAGCATATATAGTTAGCACCCGGCTACGTCCGGACTTGTTACTGTGGTCTGAGGTAGAGAAGAGAGTTTATTTTATCGAACTCACAGTCCCGTGGGAAGATCGAGTTGAGGAGGCTTATGAGCGCAAGAAAGCTAGGTATGCTGAAATGGCAGCAGAGGCAGAGCAGCGAGGTTGGAGGGCTCGAGTGCGGCCTGTAGAGGTGGGCTGCCGTGGTTTTGTGGCAAAGTCCGTTATTGCCTTACTAACTGAGTTGGGCATTCGGGGACGGAGCCTGAAACTTGCGGTTAGCAACATGTCTCAGGCAGCAGAACGAGCAAGTGAATGGCTGTGGATAAGGAGGAAACATGCTAGCTGGGGAGCTCGCTAAGGTCAGATTGATTGTTTGTTGTTGGTCATGATTAACGGTCCGCATCAACAGGGCTGAATCATTGACAGTGGTGGTGTAGTTAGGGATTGTTTGTTGTTGGTCATGATTAACGGTCCGCATCAACAGGGCTGAATCATTGACGGTGGTGGTGTAGTTAGGGATTGTTTGTTGGTCATGATTAACGGTCCGCATCAACAGGGCTGAATCATTGACAGTGGTGGTGTAGTTAGGGATTGTTTGTTGGTGGTCATGATTAACGGTCCGCATCAACAGGGCTGAATCATTGACAGTGGTGGTGTAGTCAGGAATTTCATACCGAATCGACCTGGATAGCTAGGCTTAGATAGTGAGGTAATATGCAGTTGTGCGGTGGTAGCATGGAGGGGGGTGTTTCCAGGATGCTGGATTACACCGTTAAGCCTTCTTGAGGTGTCGTGGGCCTAACTTAACGAAACGTCGGTGAAGGAAGGTGCCCACTTGAAAACCCCAATGACATGCTTCATACTGCTGTTGGCTAGGGTAGGTAACTGGTGATTTGTGTCTTGTTTATTAGTTTGTTAGCCTGTTAGCTTGTTTTATTCTGGATTGGGCTTCTAAATGTGTTTTTCCTCGGATTTTGGCACAAGGGATAGTAACATCTTGTCCTGTGTATTAATTAATACAATTGATTGATTGGCTAACTAGATTGCATTTGCTTGGACCCGTCTTTCTACACTGCACCACAACGTTGTCTACATGTGTCAGAGCCTACAAATGGTAAACATGCTAAATGAGAGAAGATACTATTCCCATGGCTGCCATGCCTGATGTCACAGTTGGACGGCTATAAAACACAAGCTGAGGAAAGAGCTGATTCCTACATGATTGTGGGTAGATACTGTAGCTCGCCGGAGAATGACTTCCATATGTAGTGTAGGGACATGGCAGAAAACACTCAAATGTTAATGTGAAGGGGACTTTGTACAATATCTCCCTCTCTGTTTCACCCTCTCTCTGCCTCTCTGGAACTATCTTTCTCAAGTACGCACAAATGCTTATACTGTACACGCGCACATACACAAACACTGACATCAGATAGTTGTGCTGGGTTAGTGTATATTTTCCAGAATGTGTGTGTGTCTGTGTGTGTGTGTGGTGTGTGGTGTGTGGTGTGTGTGTGTGTGTGTGTGTGCGCGCGTGTGTGTGTGGGCCGTACCTTCCCTGCAGCATCTGGCAGGGCGTTCTTCTGCAGCAGCAGGTTGGCTACCTCGATTTTCCCATATTTTGCTGCTACATGCAGGGGAGTGAAGCCCTTCTGGAACGACACACAAGAGTAGAAAACTATAACACCAAATACAATATACAATATTACTACTAATACTACAAGCATCATCATCAGTATATAAATATGAACTGGGGCTCTGTGTCTCTGTCCCACTGATGACATCATCACTGATGTCATAACCCACTAATGACATCATCAGTGATGTCATAAACCACTGATGACATCAGTCCACTGATGACATCATCAGTGATACACACACAAGAGACAGACACACACACTGATCACATCAGTCACATCACTAATGATGTCATCAGTGATGTCATCAGTCTGAGGCTCACGAGAGAGACTGAGGGAGAGGGAGAGAGACTGAGGGAGAGGAGGAGAGGGAGAGAGACTGACGGAGAGAGAGGGAGACATTGTGCTCACGCCAATAGGGCAGGCAAGGCCGCGCAGCAGCCGAGCTGCGAATGCGTGCTGCAGGGCCAGCTCGGCGAGTTGCAGGACGGGCGAGGCCGCGCAGCGGGCGAGCCTAGGAACGAGCGCGGGTAGCGCGTGATATGCCTAGTGACTCTAAAGAAACACTGCTACTGATACTACTAGTATCACCACTACGAGTACTATTACTAACAGTACTATTACTAACAGCCAGTTAGTCAGTCAATTAGTTCCTAATTACTACATGACACACTTCAAGCGCTCCTTATTTGTTCCTCACTCCTGTCCTCATTGACATCCTACAGACGGCCGCTCCACACAATCATGTGTGTTCAATCACAAACCATTGAAACATTTGAAGGGCTAAGTCATTAATACCGCCCCCATCTGACAGCGTCAGGTTACTAAGTCATGACAACATCTGGCAGCGTCAGGTTACTAAGTCATGACAACATAGCACAAAGGGGGGTTCTGCTGTGTTTCACCAGATTCTTCTGTTATGAAGCAACACAGATCAGTGACCATGGATCCAAACCAACTCTGCCCACACACACCCAGCCTTGTGTTTGTGTATGTGTGTGTGTGTGTGTGTGTGTGTGTGTGTGTGTGTGTGTGTGTGTATGTGTGTGTGTGCATGTCTGTGTGTGTATGTATGCGTGTGTGTG
>NC_139626.1:6546298-6553798 GCF_964638095.1 Poromitra crassiceps | reverse complement strand
TCTGTATTTGGTGGTATTTGTGGAAAAATAAAGAATGACCTTAGCTGAACTGGCCAATAACAGATTCCTCATCCTACCTAGAGCAATCTGTACCAAAGGCAAATAGATTACAGCAGGAATGAGTCCGGAAGTATACTTCCGGGTTCGTCAGGGGGAAAGTGAATGGGGTTTTAGAATGGGGATTTCACTTAAATGCATAACATAAGCTCTGTGGTTAACAAAAGTTTATAGGAGCGTGAATTTGGGTTCAGCAGGATAATCTTCACAAACGTGAATAACTTTTATGATTTTTGGAATGTCAATGCGTTTTTTTTACGCAATTTTTAGAAAACGTTTCAAAAGGCATAAAAGTGATTAACGTTTGTGAAGATTATCCTGCAGAACCCAAATTCGCGCTCCCATAAACCTTTGTTAACCAGAGACCTTATTGGATGCATTTAAGTGAAATCCCCATTCTAAAACCCCATAGACTTTTCCCACTGAGGAACCAAAGTGGCGGCGATTTCTGGTTAAGCCTAAAAAGAATACGTCATCCCTGCGGTGCTCTATTAGAGCCGACAAATTTAGATAACTGAATTAATATTCTCTCTTAAGCTTTCTGAGCAAAACATTTATACATAATCTCCTGTCCCGCTGAGAAGAAGGTTTTAAGTGGCAGAAGAATCAATAATAATAATAATAATAATAATAATAATAATAATAATAATAATAATAATAATTATTATTATTATTATGTATTAATTGGCAGAAGAATCAAGGCAAAACAGGGCTTTGTCTGCCTCGCTCAGTTCATTTCAATTTGGATGCTCTGGGAAGTTCACAGAGTGCAAAACCAGAATATTTCACCCCCCGCCTTTGCCACAGCAAAAACTCATTAAAAAAACAACTGATAGCATGGTACTGCCAAGACACACACTCACCCACACACTGAGACACACACACACACACACACACACACACGCACACACACACACACACACACACACACACACACACACACACACACACACACACACACACACGCCTACCTCAGTGACTGCCTGTATGGACGCTCCATGCTTCAGAAGTAGCTCCATCACCTTGACTCTGTTCTTCTTGCAGGCAATGTGCAGGGGAGTGAAGCCATTCTAAAACACACAAATATACATGTTCACAAAAAGTAAGGGTCTAAAAACTCTGTCTCTGTGTGACTTAGAGGGTCCAAAAACTCTGCTTTCCTCCTAAACTCTCTCTGTGTGGCTTAGGGGTCCAAAAACTCTCTCTGTGTGACTTAGAGGGTCCAAAAACTCTGCTTAGAGGGTCTAAAAACTCTCTCTGTGTGCTTAGAGGGTCCAAAAACTCTCTCTCTGTGTGGCTTAGATGGTCCAAAAACTCTCTCTCTGTGGCTTAGAGGGTCTTGATGAGAATGTGGAACTCTGGATGGAAAATACAGTACAATGGGGGATCGTTCTTTCCTTCTTTGTTTTTCCTTTCTTTCTTTCTTTCTTTGGTTCTCTCTTTCAGCCCTTCTGCCTACAAACCAGACAAGCATGTGTGGAGAAGAGTCGACTCAGCTACGAGCTGTAAAAAAGAAAAAGAGTATACTTTTCTCTGCAACTCATTCTCTCTCTCTCTCTCTCTCTCACACACACACACACACACACACACACACACACACACACACACACACACACACACACACACACACACACACACACACACACACACACAGCCTCCTCCCTCGGCTTTGAGGTTTCTGGCTCCGTCCTATGACTTCATTTTCCTCTCCATGTCCTCCCCCTCTTTTTCCCCTCTCTCCTTTTTTCTTTCTCTCCCTCTCGTTCTCTCTCTCTCGTTCTCTCTCTCTCTTTAAAGTCCCACTGCTCTAACCACACCCAGACTGCTCCCGTTAGAGAACAGATACGGCTGTCTGTCTGACGCCAAGACAGAGGCTGCGTCAAAAAAGTCTCTTTTGTCTCCTTGCCTGTCTCCTTCGTTCTAGTCTTCCTTCACAGCCCGCCTCCCATCTCTCCTTTAATCTCTCCTAGTGTGCGTTGTGTGCCTTCTTTCCTCCGTCTACATCACTGATTTCTTTACCTATCTGTATGTCTCGAACAAACTAAAGGTAAGTTAAGTTTCTTTATCTATCTGTATGTCTCGAACAAACTAAAGGTAAGTTCAGTTTCTTTATCTATCTGTATGTCTCGAACAAACTAAAGGTAAGTTAAGTTTCTTTATCTATCTGTATGTCTCGAACAAACTAAAGGTAAGTTCAGTTTCTTTATCTATCTGTATGTCTCGAACAAACTAAAGGTAAGTTCAGTTTCTTTATCTATCTGTATGTCTCGAACAAACTAAAGGTAAGTTCAGTTTCTTTATCTATCTGTATGTCTCGAACAAACTAAAGGTAAGTTCAGTTTCTTTATCTATCTGTATGTCTCAAACAAACTAAAGGTAAGTTCAGTGTCTTTATCTATCTGTATGCCTCAAACAAACTAAAGGTAAGTTCAGTTTCTTTATCTATCTGTACGTCTCAAACAAACTAAAGGTAAGTTAAGTTTCTTTATCTATCTGTATGTCTCAAACAAACTAAAGGTAAGTTCAGTTTCTTTATCTATCTGTATGTCTCAAACAAACTAAAGGTAAGTTAAGTTTCTTTATCTATCTGTATGTCTCAAACAAACTAAAGGTAAGTTCAGCTTCTTTATCTATCTGTATGTCTCAAACAAACTAAAGGTAAGTTAAGCTTCTTTATCTATCTGTATGTCTCAAACAAACTAAAGGTAAGTTCAGTTTCTTTATCTATCTGTATGTCTCAAACAAACTAAAAGTAAGTTAAGCTTCTTTATCTATCTGTATGTCTCAAACAAACTAAAGGTAAGTTAAGCTTCTTTATCTATCTGTATGTCACAAACAAACTAAAGGTAAATTAAGTTTCTTTATCTATCTGTATGTCTCAAACAAACTAAAGGTAAGTTACGTTTATTTATCTATCTGGGCGTCTCAAACAAACTAAAGGTAAGTTAAGTTTATTTATCTATCTGTACATCTCAAACAAACTAAAGGTAAGTTAAGTTTCTTTATCTATCTGTACGTCTCAAACAAACTAAAGGTAAGTTAAGTTTCTTTATCTATCTGTATGTCTCAAACAAACTAAAGGTAAGTTCAGTTTCTTTATCTATCTGTATGTCTCAAACAAACTAAAGGTAAGTTCAGTTTATTTATCTATCTGTACGTCTCAAACAAACTAAAGGTAAGTTCAGTTTCTGTATCTATCTGTATGTCTCAAACAAACTAAAGGTAAGTTAAGTTTCTTTATCTATCTGTATGTCTCAAACAAACTAAAGGTAAGTTCAGTTTCTTTATCTATCTGTACGTCTCAAACAAACTAAAGGTAAGTTCAGTTTCTTTATCTATCTGTATGTCTCAAACAAACTAAAGGTAAGTTAAGTTTCTTTATCTATCTGTATGTCTCAAACAAACTAAAGGTAAGTTAAGTTTCTTTATCTATCTGTATGTCTCAAACAAACTAAAGGTAAGTTAAGTTTCTTTATCTATCTGTATGTCTCAAACAAACTAAAGGTAAGTTAAGTTTCTTTATCTATCTGTATGTCTCAAACAAACTAAAGGTAAGTTAAAGGGCATGGTGCAGGTTGGAGACCACATTGCATTAATATGTGGAAGGGGTATATAGCAATGGGATTTCGGGGAAAAAAACTTTTTTTCAATCACACATAGCTGCGTTAATTTTTGTAACCAGCAGGGGGCACTGGTCCATTTCATGGAACTACCTTTTGTGATGTCACAGGGATGCAAAATAGTCACCTTTAGGTGACAGTCACATTTTTCAGCCCAAAAATATGAGGATTTCTGAGTGGTTTTATGTCTGCCCTGGTATCTGTCACCTGTTTTCACTCTCCATGACTTTGCATCCCTGTGTCAGCCCCAGCAGAACATTATCCTCTTGTGATGTCACTCCTGTTGTTATGTCACACGCCCATTTATAAAATGCCACCTTTTCCTCCATATTTATACCCTGGGGGCCTGTGGGGGATGTTTGTCTTTTTGGAGTATGTTCACTGTAATCATGAGCCCAAAATGTCAATTCAGATTTTTTTTAACCTGCACCACACTTAAACATTCCACTGTCACAATGGCGAGCAACCCTGCAGTAGGTTTCATTCAGAGCTGAGCGACTAACTTTCTCTGCTATAATAGACGGTATATTACTGTACTTTATACTGAAAAAAGCAACTCAACTTTGCCATCTCTTTCCCTCTTTAACCGATGCTTTGCTGTTGAGCTAGTGGGCCCTCTCATCAGCTGTTACCTTTCTGCGCCCTCCCTCTCCCTCTCCCTCTGCCACCTCGACCCTAACTCTTTCCTGTCCCCAGGGTTCCTACACATTTTCAATTCAAAAAGTCAAAAAGACTTTTTCCAGACATTGATTTGTTTTGAAGATTTAGTCTGGGGTTCAATATGATTTAGGCAGATAGATCTCACCCCTGCTCACTAGGGTCATACTGTATATCAAGCTATAGATGAACATTGTTCTTCACCGTGACACATATCAGAATGAGATGATTGGCGGGGTTCCTACATTTTTTCCATTTTAAAATTCCATATTTTCTCACACCCTGTGTTCTTGACTGGATGGATTTTGGTGGGTATTTGATATAATGCATGCTGACAGCGGCTGGCTAGTAAGAACAGCCCTCTATCTGAGCATTCTTCTTCACATGGACTCAAAGTGGGTCTACAACAGACCACACACTACAATAGACTTCACTATTCTAAAGTTCATCTACTCAGATTTGACCCTACTAGGTCTCCTGTGTGTGATCGATGTAACGTGGAAAGGGGAACTCTTTCACGTCTCTTTTGGTCTTGTCATGTGCTGCACAGTTTGGTTCAAGATATTATTTTTTTCTTAAAGTTTATAAAACGCTCATCGAGCCAGAACAAAACCTGGTTATATTTGGCTGTTCAGATTCCACCTTGACTTTTTCCAAGAATGAGCAAAAAGTATTGATGCTGGGAATGGTGGTTGCCAAAAGAATTATCCTATTAGAATGAGATCTTCTTCTTCACCTAGTTTTCAAAAATGGTTGCACAAAATAATGTCCATCATCTATATGGAAAAAATAGGTGACAGAAAACCTGACCGGACCTGAATTACAACATTCTCCATACTTTTCCTGGCATTTTCTTTTCAAATTCCCAAACTATTGAAGACCTGTAAATGATCAAATTCATTTTTAATACTTTTAGACTTTCCAGACCTGCGTAGGAACCCTGTGTCTCCTATTATCCTTCAGATCAAGTAAGTGATCGGTTGATTGAAAGCGCTCTCGCCTATGATGTGGGTCACCTTGATGCAGAAGAACTACTCTTCCATGCTTCCTCTCCCTCCCATTCCCTTTCATACCCCCCCCACAAGGGATGACGGATGATTCAACGTCCTCCTGAAGCTTCAGAAGAGCTCGCTCTCCCTCTCCCTCTCCTCCCAGCCCTGTTCCTCCCTCACCAGTGCCTTGGCGTTGGGGTTGGCCTTCTTGTCCACGATGACCTTTGCCACCTTGTAGTGTCCGCAGTGGGCGGCTACGTGCAGCGCCGTCAGGTAGTCGTTGGTCACGTCGTCCACCGGCACCTCGTGGTGCAGCAGCAGCTGGACACAGTTGAGGTGGTCACCCTGCGTTGCCATGTGGAGGGGGGACAGACCGTTCTGAAAAAGAGGGAGGGAGGGAGAGAGAGAGAGAGAGTGAGGGAGAGAGAGAGAGAGAGAGAGTGAGGGAGAGAGAGAGAGAGAGAGAGTGAGTGAGGGAGAGAGAGAGAGAGAGTGAGTGCCATAAAGCCAAGGTCAAGAAGATTATTGCAACAACCAACAGTGTGTGAGAGACAGAGACAGACCAATTTGTAAGGAGAAGCAGCTGGACAATAGGGTAAGTGTAGTTGTGTAGTGTTGAGAAAGAGGGGGGCGGTAAGAGAGCAAGGAAGAGAGACAGAATGGACACACACACAGACAGAGAGAGAGGAGAGTGAGGGCCTGTGTCCACCTAGCGTCTTTTCATCAGCTCCGGTGTCTATTTTCAGTTGTTTCCAATGGGGGGAGAGCGTATGCGGGCGCACACGGACATCTAGAGAAAGTGCGCAGTGCCCAGCGTCTATTTTCCCAGCCCTTCCAGCTGAAAATATTTTAACTTTTCGTGTCGGTTGCTCCTTTTCTGGCAACTAATCATATGAAGAAACTATCGCAACAGAGACAGAAAGGCTCAATTGTGGGAGCAGATTGGCTAAACACTTAATATTTCTGGTGAGTGTTGAGCTAAATCACTGTATGTGTGTTGTTTGCTAATGTTAGCTGTCAGCTATCAAGCTACTACCGCACTGAACCAACGTTAGTTTCAGATGTTAATTGTGCGCTGAGATCAGCGCTTCTCAGCGTACTTCCAGCGTTTAACGGTCGGAAAAAGACGCTAGGTGGACACAGGCCCTAAGTGGGAGAAGGACACACAGACAAAACACAGCAGACACACAGGGTGGAGGTGAGATGTACCTTGGTCTTTGACAGAATGGGAGCTCCTCGGTCCAGCAGCATCTCCACCACCTGCTCATGGCCACTCCTGGCTCCACAGTGGAGAGGAGTCAGACCGTCCTGGAGACACAGACACACGGCTAGTCAGAACCGCCGCAGATTAGCTGGACTACATAAGACATTAGACTGATAACCAAAAGGTTGTTGAGGGTGTTTCAGCTGGGAGCTGTTGACTGTTGCACAGTATTACATGTACATAATAAGCTGCACACAGCATCACTGACAAAGTGCCCTTGAGCAACGCACTGCAGCCCTCACTGCAGGGGTAAGGGACAAAGCAGTCAAGCTTGTCCATATCCATGCTGTCATGTGAAAACCTCATGGTCTCTATTTGTGTTTAGAACTGCCACGATTAATCCATTAGTCGATCGACAGAAAATTAATCAACAACTATTTTGATAATCGATTCATCGTTTTGAGTACAATTCTAAGAGAAAAGGTCTAAATTCTCTGATTCCAGCTTCTTAAATGTGAATATTTTCTGGTTTCTTTACTCTTCTATGACAGTAAACTGATATTATCTTTGAGTTGTGGACAAAACAAGACTTTAAAATTTTGAGGTCGTCATCTTGGACTTTGGGAAACACTGATCGTCTTTTTCTGACATTTTATAGGCCAAACAACTAATCGATTAATCGAGAAAATAATCGACAGATTAATCGATTATGAAAATAATCGTTTGTGGCAGCCCTATTTGTGTTATGTCTGCCTCTTTTAATATTTAAATAGCATGTTATACCATGTTATAATTCAGTCCAAATAAAGCATTAGCATGTGTGTGTGCGCGCGCGTGTGTGTGTGTGTGTGCGTGTGTGCATGCGTGTGTGTAATGTACACTGTATACCTTGGTCCGTGCGTCTATCTTAGCCCCTCTCTCCACTAGTAGGCGCACCATGTTACTGTTGCCTCGTTTGGATGCTACGTGC
>NC_139626.1:6528798-6536298 GCF_964638095.1 Poromitra crassiceps | reverse complement strand
TTACTGGCCTCTCTCTCACCACTAGGCTGCTCTGCTGTGACCTTCCTCCTCTGTTACAGGGTGGTTACAGGCCTCTCTCTCACCACTAGGCTGCTCTGCTATAACCTTCCTCTGTTACAGGGTGGTTACAGGCCTCTCTCTCACCACTAGGCCGCTCTGCTGTGACCTTCCTCTGTTACAGGGTGGTTACTGGCCTCTCTCTCACCACTAGGCTGCTCTGCTGTAACCTTCCTCTGTTACAGGGTGGTTACTGGCCTCTCTCTCACCACTAGGCTGCTCTGCTGTGACCTTCCTCTGTTACAGGGTGGTTACTGGCCTCTCTCTCACCACTAGGCTGCTCTGCTGTGACCTTCCTCTGTTACAGGGTGGTTACTGGCCTCTCTCTCACCACTAGGCTGCTCTGCTGTGACCTTCCTCTGTTACAGGGTGGTTACAGGCCTCTCTCTCACCACTAGGCTGCTCTGCTGTGACCTTCCTCCTCTGTTACAGGGCAGTTACAGGCCTCTCTCTCACCACTAGGCTGCTCTGCTGTGACCTTCCTCTGTTACAGGGTGGTTACTGGCCTCTCTCTCACCACTAGGCTGCTCTGCTGTAACCTTCCTCTGTTACAGGGTGGTTACTGGCCTCTCTCTCACCACTAGGCTGCTCTGCTGTAACCTTCCTCTGTTACAGGGTGGTTACTGGCCTCTCTCTCACCACTAGGCTGCTCTGCTGTAACCTTCCTCTGTTACAGGGTGGTTACTGACCTCTCTCTCACCACTAGGCTGCTCTGCTGTGACCTTCCTCTGTTACAGGGTGGTTACAGGCCTCTCTCTCACCACTAGGCTGCTCTGCTGTGACCTTCCTCCTCTGTTACAGGGCGGTTACAGGCCTCTCTCTCACCACTAGGCTGCTCTGCTGTAACCTTCCTCTGTTACAGGGTGGTTACTGGCCTCTCTCTCACCACT
Source organism: Poromitra crassiceps (assembly GCF_964638095.1). Lineage (NCBI taxonomy): Eukaryota > Metazoa > Chordata > Actinopteri > Beryciformes > Melamphaidae > Poromitra > Poromitra crassiceps. Next base: position 6,535,351 of record NC_139626.1, on the reverse strand, counting down.
AGGCTGCTCTGCTGTGACCTTCCTCTGTTACAGGGTGGTTACTGGCCTCTGTCTCACCACTAGGCTGCTCTGCTGTAACCTTCCTCTGTTACAGGGTGGTTACAGGCCTCTCTCTCACCACTAGGCCGCTCTGCTGTGACCTTCCTCTGTTACAGGGTGGTTACAGGCCTCTCTCTCACCACTAGGCTGCTCTGCTGTGACCTTCCTCTGTTACAGGGTGGTTTACTGGCCTCTCTCTCACCACTAGGCTGCTCTGCTGTGACCTTCCTCCTCTGTTACAGGGTGGTTACTGGCCTCTCTCTCACCACTAGGCTGCTCTGCTCTGACCTTCCTCTGTTACAGGGTGGTTACAGGCCTCTCTCTCACCACTAGGCTGCTCTGCTATAACCTTCCTCTGTTACAGGGTGGTTACTGGCCTCTCTCTCACCACTAGGCTGCTCTGCTGTGACCTTCCTCTGTTACAGGGTGGTTACCGGCCTCTCTCTCACCACTAGGCTGCTCTGCTGTAACCTTCCTCTGTTACAGGGTGGTTACTGGCCTCTCTCTCACCACTAGGCTGCTCTGCTGTGACCTTCCTCTGTTACAGGGTGGTTACTGGCCTCTCTCTCACCACTAGGCTGCTCTGCTGTGACCTTCCTCTGTTACAGGGTGGTTACCGGCCTCTCTCTCACCACTAGGCTGCTCTGCTGTGACCTTCCTCTGTTACAGGGTGGTTACTGGCCTCTCTCTCACCACTAGGCTGCTCTGCTGTGACCTTCCTCTGTTACAGGGTGGTTACAGGCCTCTCTCTCACCACTAGGCTGCTCTGCTGTGACCTTCCTCCTCTGTTACAGGGCAGTTACAGGCCTCTCTCTCACCACTAGGCTGCTCTGCTGTGACCTTCCTCTGTTACAGGGTGGTTACTGGCCTCTCTCTCACCACTAGGCTGCTCTGCTGTAACCTTCCTCTGTTACAGGGTGGTTACTGGCCTCTCTCTCACCACTAGGCTGCTCTGCTGTAACCTTCCTCTGTTACAGGGTGGTTACTGGCCTCTCTCTCACCACTAGGCTGCTCTGCTGTAACCTTCCTCTGTTACAGGGTGGTTACTGACCTCTCTCTCACCACTAGGCTGCTCTGCTGTGACCTTCCTCTGTTACAGGGTGGTTACAGGCCTCTCTCTCACCACTAGGCTGCTCTGCTGTGACCTTCCTCCTCTGTTACAGGGCGGTTACAGGCCTCTCTCTCACCACTAGGCTGCTCTGCTGTAACCTTCCTCTGTTACAGGGTGGTTACTGGCCTCTCTCTCACCACTAGGCTGCTCTGCTGTGACCTTCCTCTGTTACAGGGTGGTTACTGGCCTCTCTCTCACCACTAGGCTGCTCTGCTGTAACCTTCCTCTGTTACAGGGTGGTTACAGGCCTCTCTCTCACCACTAGGCCGCTCTGCTGTGACCTTCCTCTGTTACAGGGTGGTTACAGGCCTCTCTCTCACCACTAGGCTGCTCTGCTGTGACCTTCCTCTGTTACAGGGTGGTTTACTGGCCTCTCTCTCACCACTAGGCTGCTCTGCTGTGACCTTCCTCCTCTGTTACAGGGTGGTTACTGGCCTCTCTCTCACCACTAGGCTGCTCTGCTCTGACCTTCCTCTGTTACAGGGTGGTTACAGGCCTCTCTCTCACCACTAGGCTGCTCTGCTATAACCTTCCTCTGTTACAGGGTGGTTACTGGCCTCTCTCTCACCACTAGGCTGCTCTGCTGTGACCTTCCTCTGTTACAGGGTGGTTACCGGCCTCTCTCTCACCACTAGGCTGCTCTGCTGTAACCTTCCTCTGTTACAGGGTGGTTACTGGCCTCTCTCTCACCACTAGGCTGCTCTGCTGTGACCTTCCTCTGTTACAGGGTGGTTACTGGCCTCTCTCTCACCACTAGGCTGCTCTGCTGTGACCTTCCTCTGTTACAGGGTGGTTACCGGCCTCTCTCTCACCACTAGGCTGCTCTGCTGTGACCTTCCTCTGTTACAGGGTGGTTACCGGCCTCTCTCTCACCACTAGGCTGCTCTGCTGTAACCTTCCTCTGTTACAGGGTGGTTACAGGCCTCTCTCTCACCACTAGGCTGCTCTGCTGTAACCTTCCTCTGTTACAGGGTGGTTACTGGCCTCTCTCTCACCACTAGGCTGCTCTGCTGTGACCTTCCTCTGTTACAGGGTGGTTACCGGCCTCTCTCTCACCACTAGGCTGCTCTGCTGTGACCTTCCTCTGTTACAGGGTGGTTACCGGCCTCTCTCTCACCACTAGGCTGCTCTGCTGTAACCTTCCTCTGTTACAGGGTGGTTACCGGCCTCTCTCTCACCACTAGGCTGCTCTGCTGTGACCTTCCTCTGTTACAGGGTGGTTAAAGGCCTCTCTCTCACCACTAGGCTGCTCTGCTGTGACCTTCCTCTGTTACAGGGTGGTTACTCTCTCTCACCACTAGGCTGCTCTGCTGTAACCTTCCTCTGTTACAGGGTGGTTACTCTCTCTCACCACTAGGCTGCTCTGCTGTAACCTTCCTCTGTTACAGGGTGGTTACTCTCTCTCACCACTAGGCTGCTCTGCTGTAACCTTCTCACAATACACAGTATAGTTTAGTTTCAGTTCCTACATGGTATAAACCATCCACCATCATACAGATTTACATTATTTTCCTTATAGAAAAACGACATAGAAACAAACTAATACAATGCATACATGCCACATCATCACCACGATCATTATCCACCTTTCAGTTAGCATTAGAAAGTGAGTCCACACCTGGGTAAATAAACCAGGGTGTGGACAAATGGTCAATGGCCTGCATTTATATAGCTCCTTTATCCAAAGCGCTTTACAATCAGTACATTCACCCATTCATCCACACAGACATTCATACAGCGATGGTGTCATGCTACCACCGTAGGGTGCTGGCACACCAACGGGAGAAATTTGGAGTTCAGTATCTTGCCCAAGGACACTTCCACATGCAGACTGGAGGAGGCGGGGATCGAACCACCGACCTCTTTTATCCAAAGCGATTAGCGGACGACTCGCTCTACCTCCTGAGCTACAGCCGCCCCGGACAAAACATGAACTGAACACACAGACACAGAGACACAGACACACAGACACAGACACACACACACACACACACACACACACACAGACACAGACACAGACACAGACACAGACACACACACACACACACACAGTGAGTATAGTAAATAAGAGACAGCAGAGAGGCTAGTAGCAGCAGTGACAGTCTGTATGAATCATCAAAGAAACGGGAGGAATTCTCACAAGTATAACAACACAAGGATTTGCATATTTGTGTGTGTGTGTGTGTGTGTGTGTGTGTGAGTGTGTGTGTGTGTGTGTGTGTGTGTGTGTGTGTGTGTGTGTGTGTGTGTGTGTATGTGTGTGTGTGTGTGTGTATGTGTGAGTGTGTGTGTGTGTGTGTGTGTGTGTGTGTGTGTGTTTACAGACGAGGCCGACTCAGCGTCTGGGTAAAATCAACCCACACTACACATCAAAGCACCACCTCCCTCAGAGATGAAACACTCTGTGGCCTACAAACAGGAGAGCACACACATGTGCACACGCACACACACACACACACACACACACGCACACGCACACGCACACACACACACACACACGGGGTGTGCCATATCGTATCGTATCTTTATAATTCAATATCATATCGGCAAAGATTAACATCGCGATATCATGATAATAGCAATATTCCTACTTGTTGTAACGGTGTCATACCATTACGCTGTGTAGCGTTATGACGTAGGCTGAAAAGAGGCTGGTGACGGTGGAGGAGTTCATTCCAAAAAAAGGGGGTGACTTCAGTGGTGTGGCAGTGGTTTGGTGACTAAAGAGCATACAACAAACCACGGTAATATGTAAAGGCATATTTTAATATTTGAAGGCAAACTGGCAAACTTATGTTCACCTATAACTCTGTATTTTGTCATATCTTCAAGAATATTGTTATGGCAGACATGCCTTGATCTTATTTTAAGGCCATATAGCCCACCCCTGTCACACACACACACACACACATCCATGAACAGAGCCACACACACACACACACACACACATATATGCAGACACTTGCATAAACATATACACACACGCACATCCCCAGACAGATACACACACAAGAAACATCCTCAGCCATCTGACTCATAACGGATTCAGCTTCACATGGTAAAAATACCCAGAGAGAGCAACAGCAGCAAACAGAAAGAAGATCAAACGCCTTTCTTTTTGATTTATACCTTCAAGGTTGAAAACCACGCGATGCTACAGCATTATTTAGCTTCACTAACACACTAGTAATACACTCAAAACAGACCAATAAGAAAAAGTGGAAGCTAACAGACAGATGTGTATATGACCAGGTATGGTTATGTTAATGGAACGTCACCATACTAGTACTGTATGTGTAATGTCAAACAAAACAAAAAGATCTCAAGCAATCTGACAATGAAGCCTTTAACCCATTGATACCTGATGCAGCATTTGTGTGTGTATCCCTTTAAGACCGCGAACCGCGTCACGCGGTTCGCGGTCTTAAAGGGATACACACACAAATGAGGGATATACACGCAAATGCTGCATCAGGTATCAATGGGTTAAAGAGCTACGGATACAGAAATGATACGGGGTTGGGAGAGGGAGTTCTATCATATCTGGCACTGTGGTATGTATGCTCATGGACAAAAAGACATACATTATTCCATGATCAAATAGCCAGTACATGCATCACAAGACACACAAAATAATCATCTGCAGGCAGAAAGGACAATCCATCACATTCCTCCTCATGGTGTGTTTCTGCCAAGGACGCGGTGCTGAAATGGTTAAAGTGTGAATTATTTAACGCCGGGAGTCGCTTCAAACATAGATATATATTTCCCCCCGCATGAATCATTCATGGCATCTCCCACCAGAGGAGGAGAAGGGGAGGAGGCAAGACGGAGGAGGAGGAGATGAGGAGGGGAGAGGGGGTCGGGAGGAGAGGGAGAGCGAGATGAAAGGAAAGAGGAAGAGGGGGGAGACGTAACGATAAGCAGGGAGGGGGGCAGAGCTGAGGAGACGTGAGGAGGAAAGAGCTGCTATGGAGTCTCTGAATTCTCAAGGTCAGGCTCCTCCAGAACCTGTTATACCGGTGGTTCTCAACGTGGGGTCTGGGAAGGAACCACCAGGAGTCCTTGAAGGGGGTTCCAAGGGGTCCCCAGCAAATCTATCATCGATGTTAAGCGGGAGACAAGTGGGTTTACGTGCAGACACTTGGAGGCCTTGAAGCACTTGGTGAACTGGCAACAGGTAACTTGGAGAACACGGATTAAGCGTACGGTCAGCCGTTGCAAGAGTCGACGGAAAATTGAATTTACGATTGAACACGGAAGATGCATTGGTGAGGAGGGAGAGAGACTGAACGGTCTAAACATCTTCTTAAAGTCCCTGGAAACCAAAATCCACAAAAACGTTCTAACTATGTTATTTAGGGTCTTATGTGAGTAATTGTGTGCCTCAGAAAGTATGAGCCATTACTTTCAACCCAAAGCCTGGATTTCCATTTCCTCATTGAAGAGAGCGGTGCGCGCGGTGCTAAAATGCATGATCTTATCACAAAAAAAAGCGATAAATACTTGATTGATCCAGAAGGAAGTTCTGGTGTACAGTAGCTTACAATGTGGACATAGGAAGGTACAGCTAAACGTTTTCATAAAAGCATGATTAAAACAAACTATCCACCTTATTTTTGAATGCCCCACTGTAAAAAATAATTGTGGGTACAAGGTCCGGTTTAACGTGACTTATTGTTGCAGCTTGCCATTTCCTTTGTTATACTCCAGATATATACGCAGACCCGAATTATAAACCGGAAACTGGAGTCCGTTATAAAAGTTATAAATATAGTCACGTTATAAACAACTAACCAACGCTGGGGGTCCGTATGGAGTGTTACTCGAAATGGTTAAAAGTTAAATCAATTTGGTCATTCAGTGGCGTTTTACTTCCATCTACAGTAACTATTACGCTAGCCGTTAGCATTAACCACAGTAGCCGACTACCTAGGGATGTCAAAAATAATCGATTATAAGATGCATCGCGATGCGGACCTGCACGATTCTGCATCGATTCACAAATGTCAAAAATCGATTATTAAAAAAAAAAAAAAAAAAAAAAAATTACATAATCAAATAAAATATAATGGAAGTACATGCAGTTGTTTATTGTAATTATGGATCATAATACAATGCAATTCTAAATGCACTTTTATTTTAAAAGTAGCCACACAGTGAGAAAAAATAAAGTAAATGGGAAAAGTGAGAAAAAGTGAGAAAAAAAATCATGTATTCGGGAAAAAAAGTGATGCATCGATTTAAGATGCATCGAGATGCATCGATAATCGTTATCGGATCGAATCGTAGCCCTCTGAATCGTAATCGAATCGAATCGTGAGGCCAGTGAAGATTCACAGCCCTACGACTACCCACAATGCATTACGTTATCCCAGCACCCGAATGACACGGCTGTAGAGT
>NC_139626.1:6481298-6523798 GCF_964638095.1 Poromitra crassiceps | reverse complement strand
CATACGCACTCTGACACACAAGACACACGTGTGTTTGTGTGTCTGAAGAGCGTAGTGTGTAACACATAGGCACATACGCACTCTGACACACAAGACACATGTGTGTTTGTGTGTCTGAAGAGCGTAGTGTGTAACACATACGCACTCTGACACACAAGACACACGTGTGTTTGTGTGTCTGAAGAGCGTAGTGTGTAACACATAGGCACATACGCACTCTGACACACAAGACACACGTGTGTTTGTGTGTCTGAGAGCGTAGTGTGTAACACATACGCACTCTGACACACAGACACGTGTGTGTGTGTCTGAGAGCGTAGTGTGTAACACATACGCACTCTGACACACAAGACACACGTGTGTCTGTGTGTCTGAAGGAGAAAGTGACGGCTAAACTGCAATCAAACTCAGTGCTAACATGATTTCTTTGATAATTATTATAATTATTAATATTTTATTTATGATGTCATGTTGTGAGCCGTAGCTCATCTTACACTTAAGAGGACATGAACATAATGTGTACAGATCCCATCTGACAATTGTACATTCACCAGCCTGGGCCGACTGTGACATCATCACGGTTGCTGTGTGTGTGTGTGCGTGCGTGTGTGCGGGTGCGTGTGTGTGTGTGTGTGTCTGTGTGTGTGTGTGTGCGTGTGCGTGCGTGCATGCTGTGTCAGCAGCTCTGCACTGCAGCCCGGCCTGGCCCACATTCAAGTCAGCAGACACAAAAACACTCTCACAGGCACAGACACAAAACGCTCCTATTTTTTGCAATCATTTTAGTTGGAATTCCATCATGTAAATGTGAAAATCATGCAAGTATACAGTCATGTGTGTAAGTCATGTGTGTAAGTCATGTGTGTAAGTCATGTGTGTAAGTCAGTCATGTGTGTAAGTCATGTGTGTAAGTCATGTGTGTAAGTCAGTCATGTGTGTAAGTCATGTGTGTAAGTCATGTGTGTAAGTCAGTCATGTGTGTAAGTCATGTGTGTAAGTCATGGGTGTAAGTCAGTCATGTGTGTAAGTCATGTGTGTAAGTCATGTGTGTAAGTCATGTGTGTAAGTCAGTCATGTGTGTAAGTCATGTGTGTAAGTCATGTGTGTAAGTCAGTCATGTGTGTAAGTCATGTGTGTCATGTGTGTAAGTCAGTCATGTGTGTAAGTCATGTGTGTAAGTCATGTGTGTAAGTCAGTCATGTGTGTAAGTCATGTGTGTAAGTCATGTGTGTAAGTCATGTGTGTAAGTCATGTGTGTAAGTCATGTGTGTAAGTCATGTGTGTAAGTCATGTGTGTAAGTCATGTGTGTAAGTCAGTCATGTGTGTAAGTCATGTGTGTAAGTCAGTCATGTGTGTAAGTCATGTGTGTAAGTCATGGGTGTAAGTCAGTCATGTGTGTAAGTCATGTGTGTAAGTCATGTGTGTAAGTCATGTGTGTAAGTCAGTCATGTGTGTAAGTCATGTGTGTAAGTCATGTGTGTAAGTCAGTCATGTGTGTAAGTCATGTGTGTCATGTGTGTAAGTCAGTCATGTGTGTAAGTCATGTGTGTAAGTCATGTGTGTAAGTCAGTCATGTGTGTAAGTCATGTGTGTAAGTCATGTGTGTAAGTCATGTGTGTAAGTCATGTGTGTAAGTCATGTGTGTAAGTCATGTGTGTAAGTCAGTCATGTGTGTAAGTCATGTGTGAAAGTCATGTGTGTAAGTCATGTGTGTAAGTCAGTCATGTGTGTAAGTCATGTGTGTAAGTCATGTGTGTATGTTTTACCTGAGATTGTGCGTTGACGTTGGCCCCGTGGGTGACCAGCTCCTTTACCACGTCTGTCTGTCCAGCCAGGGAGGCTATGTGGAGGGCTGTGTTCCCTTTCTGGTACAAAAAATACATCTCTTATTAGACTCATTATTAAAATACATCTATAATATCTATTCACGTGTGCATGTCTGTCTGTCTGTTTCTTTACCATTATCCCAAAAAGTTGTCGGTCCTTCGGCATCACAACTTCTTTAGGGCACAAGGCCACATGCCAGGGCACAAAGGCTCTTGCCTAATTGCTCTATTGACATCGTGAAGAACGATTTTTCTGAAATGTGTTCAAATGAGCCAATGACACATCCTTTGCATAGAGCAGCTACATTAAACTGAGACCACTGACGTATTGGACTGTTAGCTTTCTGTGTTGACTCTATGTAGGGTCACGTTCCCTCTTCTGTTACATACAGTGGTGTGCAAGTTCACACTTGACAAGAGCTAGCTCAAAGTTCAGCTCACACAGATTCAGCTCAAAGTTAACCTCACACAGATTCAGCTCAAAGTTCAGCTCACACAGATTCAGCTCAAAGTTAACCTCACACAGATTCAAATGAACTGGTTCACATTCATGCTTCACAATTTAGAATTTTGAACTAAGTTCACAGTCTTTTTTGAGCTGCTCCGAGCAGTAGAATCACAATCAATATTGCAGACAGAAATCGCGGCTCGTTCAGGTTACCGTAATTGGATCTCCTCTCTCCTAGGTCTTCAGCTTTAGGGCTTTCAAAATAAACCCCTTATTGTAACGTTAACCCTAATATTAATTTTGGGTCATACTTTACAGCCACAGTTTCACTCCATATGTAATCTTAACATCACAACAAGTATACTTTGGGACAAGGTTTGCAGTTTCGTTCGTTGAAATACCTTTTTTCTCAAAAATTTAGGTTTTGAATCCCTTTATTCTGAAAGTCAATTGCGGTATTTGCGTTGCTAGTCTGGCTAACTGTGTGCCGCAACGCACAGGTGCGTGTTTTTAATCTTTGCTATGCATTAGACATAAATAAAGGCTTTTTATTTTTCCTATATTTTTTCTGTATCAACATTATTGACAACATGAACATGAAACAGGGACGAATAGAGCAGGTCTAGAGTAGAAGAATACTGTGGTGACAGACACCCATCTGATGAAGACGAGAGAGCGATGGAGAACCAGACAAGTAAAGAAAGAGCAGCGACATAATACAGAGTGAGAGTCAGTGATGGACAGAAAGAGAGTGAGATACACTGATAGGGCTTTCACACCGGCAGGGCTCCGTGCCGGTTCCGGTTCCAGAACCCTAATCTGAACTGGCCGGCGCGTTCAGACCGAAAAAATAATTGGTTCGGAACCTGAAAAGTTGGTTCTCAGCGGAACCAAAAAATAGTTGGTTTTCCTTGGGAACCGTGACATCATCAGTGGGCGTGTCTCATTCTAGGCTGTGAAAACGAGCAGGAAGGAGAAGAAGGCAGTGACAACATGGAGAAAAATAATTTGCAGTGGTCTGCTGAGGAAACCAAATGTTTAGTGGCGATTTGGGCATCTACCGAATCTCAAGAAAAGCTAGAAAGCAGTACAAGAAAGAGCAAGTCATATGCCGAACTTGCAGAAGAGAGGGCCAAGGCTGGGTTCACTCGAACGCCAGACCAAATAATTAATAAACTTAAAAAAATAAAAAATAAACTGAAGAAGGACTACCGAATAATGTCCTCCCACTTTGGTTCCGCTTAAACTGGTGTGAACACGGGCTGGTTCGCCAGAAAGCACCAAGGTTCTGAGACTCCAGAACGGAGCCGGAGCCAGAACCAGAACCGTGTCTGTCTGAAAGCGCTATCAAAGAGACAGAGAGAGAGAGAGAGAGAGAGTCAGGGAGACAGAGAGAGAGAGAGAGAGAGAGAGAGAGAGAGAGAGAGAGAGAGAGAGAGAGAGAGAGAGAGAGAGAGTCAGGGAGACAGAGAGAGAGAGAGACACAGATAGAGAGAGACAGAGAGAGAGACACACAGAGAGAGAGAGAGAGTCAGGGAGACAGAGAGAGAGAGACACCCACAGAGAGAGAGAGAGAGAGAGAGACAGAGAGAGAGAGAGAGAGAGAGAGTCAGGGAGACAGAGAGAGAGAGAGAGAGAGAGTCAGGGAGACAGAGAGAGAGAGAGAGAGAGTCAGGGAGACAGAGAGAGAGAGAGAGACACCCACAGAGAGAGAGAGAGAGAGAGAGACAGAGAGAGAGAGAGAGAGAGAGTCAGGGAGACAGAGAGAGAGAGAGTCAGGGAGACAGAGAGAGAGAGAGACACCCACAGAGAGAGAGACAGAGAAAAAAGAGAGTAATATGCACCTGTTGCACCCATGTCAGCTACAGCAAGCAGCAGCTGTTGCAGTGTTGTCATTCCTACTGCTGCCACTAAAACCTCCACATATCCACTTCCCCTCCTTCCTGAATCTGATCACCTGATCTGATCTATCACCTCTCTCTCATTCTATGCCTCCTGAATCTGATCACCTGATCTGATCCATCACCTCTCTCTCATTCTATGCCTCCTCCTGAATCTGATCACCTGATCTGATCCATCACCTCTCTCTCATTCTATGCCTCCTGAATCTGATCACCTGATCTGATCCATCACCTCTCTCTCATTCTATGCCTCCTGAATCTGATCACCTGATCTGATCCATCACCTCTCTCTCATTCTATGCCTCCTCCTGAATCTGATCACCTGATCTGATCTATCACCTCTCTCTCATTCTATGCCTCCTCCTGAATCTGATCACCTGATCTGATCCATCACCTCTCTCTCATTCTATGCCTCCTCCTGAATCTGATCACCTGATCTGATCTATCACCTCTCTCTCATTCTATGCCTCCTCCTGAATCTGATCACCTGATCTGATCTATCACCTCTCTCTCATTCTATGCCTCCTCCTGAATCTGATCACCTGATCTGATCTATCACCTCTCTCTCATTCTATGCCTCCTCCTGAATCTGATCACCTGATCTGATCTATCACCTCTCTCTCATTCTATGCCTCCTGAATCTGATCACCTGATCTGATCCATCACCTCTCTCTCATTCTATGCCTCCTCCTGAATCTGATCACCTGATCTGATCTATCACCTCTCTCTCATTCTATGCCTCCTGAATCTGATCACCTGATCTGATCCATCACCTCTCTCTCATTCTATGCCTCCTGAATCTGATCACCTGATCTGATCTATCACCTCTCTCTCATTCTATGCCTCCTGAATCTGATCACCTGATCTGATCCATCATCTCTCTCTCATTCTATGCCTCGCTCTTCTGTAGCGGCAACACAGTTTGCTTTCACTCGTGTTGCAATTACTTCAGAAGCTGCGGTGATTTTGCGTAGACCTTGTGTTCGTAAATCCAACCTGACGCTCAATACTAAAATGAGAGGGCGGCTGTTCCAAGAAGCAGAGCGTGCTCTCTTTCTGTAGTGTGAATGAATGAACGGGTCATAAGTCTAGAAACGCAGGCTACTAGCTAGCTAGCCGTTAGCTAACTGCTACACATACAAAGAGCACACTCTTATCTGCTCTCAGGCAGCTCCTCTCCTCCCTTCTCTTCTTTTCCTCGGTGTTTTTTAACCATTTTATCTGTTTATTTGCTCTTGGCGCTCAGCTGCTCCGTCTCCTCAGACGGAGTGCCGAGAGTGCCACTCCGAGTGTATTGAATAACCCAACGCTGTATTCCAACAGCGCTCCCAATTTACGAACGGTCCAGTTTGTGCAGAGTGTGCTCTGGGTGCCCGGAGTGACATTTACGAACGCACCCCTAAAGCCAAAGGTGGAAGTACTAACTACTGTTAAGTACATTTACTCCACTTACCGTAATTGAGTAGCTTTTATGTGCAGTGTTTTTTTTTAAGTGAGTGATTTTACTTGAAGTACTATACTTACCTACATTTTAAAAGTATACTCATTTCATTTTGTGGCTCTCCATAATCATCAGAAACTGGACCGTTGGAAATTGGCCAGTTGTGGAGCCATTCACAATAAATGTGTTTTGGTTGTTTGTTTGTATTGTAATTATTATTTAATCTATGTCTGAATGTGTTAATTGGGGGGGGGGGGGGGGGGGGGGGGTCACATTGTTGGGGAAAAAAGACTGCTCAGCAAATAACAGCAATCTGATTTTACTTTTTGCACTTATAATTTCCCCCCAAATGAAAAGAATCTAGTTTGAACTCTGTCCCCTTTCCTTTTATAATCACATGGGAAAGATAACATCTTGTCTTTATTTCTAGAAAGTAACTCAGCAGCATCTTTCAATCTGCGTTGATTTTAAATGATTTCGTTTTTACTTTTAAAGTATAGGTTTACAACGATAACTTTACTCCTACTACTTAATTCAAATGTCAGCAAGGTAACAAGGTACTTCTAGTTAAGTAGGATGTTTTAGTGTTATTTCCATCCCAGCCTAAAGTCTGTGTCACTGAAACAACTGGTTGCCAGACCGTTACTTGTCCTTTTCAGTGGCCAAGAAAAAAAAACTTGAATCTGAACAGCTTGCTCTTGGGGGTGGAGCAACATTGCAGCGGTGGTGCAGCGAAGACTTCTGCAGTATGCAGTGGGGCTTCTTGGCTACCAGTGCTTCCCTATATAGAGAGGCAAAGTGAACGTCACTTCCTGCTTCAGCACTGTACCAGAGGTTTTCTTCCACAATTAATTTTCCCATAGACATTTCGTTAAATGCTTATAAAAATTGTTTTACTTGGTTGACCCAAACGGTTCAGCTATATTTAGAATCAGGAGAGAACACAGAACATTTCAGTTGGACCAAAACTTAAAAAAAAAAAACATTGAAAAAATATTTTCTTTAAAGAGCATGGGGCAGGTTAGAGACCCCAATCAGTCAATGTGTAGGTGAATTATGGAGGAACTCGATTTTCACATTAAGACACTTACATATACACTACAGTGACTTCTGGGGTCGTTTTACTTTTTTAACTTTTATTTTGACATCTTGGATCCCAAAACTCTGACGTCACAGTGGGGAGTCGCCAGGCATGACCGTCTGTCCCTCTGTCTGTCCCTCTGTCTGTCGTCACTTAGGTCAGGGCTGTCAGTCACACACTATGGATGCTAATGCCGGTTTTCAGGAGGAAGAGGAGGTAGCAAATGTTTATGCACATGCATACGATGGCCTCAGCCTAATTTTGACAGTGAAAGAGAGCAGGAACAGCCCAGCTATGAAACAACGGACCGCGGAGAGAGTTGAGAAATCAAGCGAGGCGAGCGGAGGCGGGCCGAGGTGCGGACTGTAATTCGATACACACACACGCACGCACGCACACACACACACACACACACACACACACACACACACACACACACACACACACACACACACGCGCGCGCGCGCGCGCGCAAAAGTGACGTATGTGTCCACTGTCCAGCCATCTGGCCGAGTTAGAGCCGAAGTCCCGAACACAGTGAGAAAACCTCCCGAAGCTGCTGCTGCAGCGGGGTGCATATTGTCCGGCCAGCCGACCGAGAGGCATGCGAGCCGGGCACAGTTGGGGTGTGTGAGGTGGCTGGCTGTGGAGGTGGCGGTTTCTCCTCCTCCTTCTTTCTCCCGCACAGCAGAGCGGACCCCAGGCTGCAGACAGCGCGGCGCGGCGCAGAGCAGAGCAGAGCAGAGCAGAGCAGAGCAGAGCAGCGGTGCTGTGCTGTGCTGTGCTGCGGAGGAAGGAGCCGCAGCCTCCCCCTCCCTCGAGTGAAGAGAGACGAGAAAGAGAGCGTATCACACAGCGTAGACACACACACACACACACACACACCCACACACACACACACACACACACACACACACACACACACACACACACACACACACCGAGAGAGCGAGAGAGAGAGAGAGAGAGAGAGAGAGAGAGAGAGAGAGAGAGAGAGAGAGATAGAGCGTGTCACAGCGCAGACAAGCACAGTGGGAGGGGAGAGGGAGACACGCACGCGGGAGCCACTCCCCACTGTGACGTAGCAGGCTTTTTCTTGTCAGATTAAAAGTCTCTTATTTCCTTCTGAAAAAGGAAGGTGTTTTTCTCCATATTTTTTTTCAAACTTTTTTTTTTTTTTTTTAATGATGCATTAACTTTTCAAATGGACATAGGGACAAGGTTAAGTATACATTTAGCAAAGGAATTACCCTGCTCCATGCTCTTTAAACCCGCATTTTTTTTACGTTTTGGTCTTTCTTTTCTTTTCTTCTATGTTTTGTTTCTAAATATATCTGTACCGTTTGGTTTGAACAAGTAAAACTATTTTTATAAGCATTTTAGGAAATTGGGAAAAGAAATGGCAGATGAAAAATCTCTGCTACAGTGCTGAAGCAGGAAGTAGGCGGTCACTTCATTGCCTCTCTATTGAATGTTTGAGTGGACCAGATGGGGAGCTCGTGGGCACCGACACTTAATTTAATTAGTATCCGGCAATGGTCTCAGTCGAGGTGAGAGTGAGGTTCAAGTCTTCTTCAACACAGCATGATGTTCAATTTGTAAATGATGGTCCCATTTAGAGTCAAATAGACGATAATTGAGACGATGTTTTGGGGTGTGATTGATAGGTCGCCTGTCCAGGGATCGTGCAGCTCGCCCATCACGGACCAATAGACCTTATTCGCTAACCCTGGACGCACCATATTGTTGACATACCGTCCTGCGCGCACACAGCGCTGCAGCTGACCACTAGTAACAGCCTTATTGTCGTTTCTGTTCCATTACAAAATAGCGATGGTAATGACAGCAATAAAAACCCCAGAGTTGTTGTTTGTATGCTGCCGTTAATGCCTGTAATAATAAACAAACAAAAGAACGAGGTGAACAGACTTTGCTGTGAGGAGCTGTCAGAAAGTTTCACCTGTCTCTCCTAACTATCCACACATCTCCTGTGCTGCTGACGTATCCTCCGTCTCGCTCCCTTCACGTCTGTGGACGGTAGAGATAGAAACAAACCACGGGGACTTTATTGCTGCCATTACTACAGCCATGCCTAACGCAGGTCACCATCCAAACACAACAGGAACGATACAGGTAACGCTAACGGCGGCTAGCTTCCTATAAACCCTGCTCCACATAGGCGGTCACTTGAGAGCTGCAGCGCTATGTCGACAATATGGCGGCGGTGGGCGTGCCAGTACGTGAGTGACGTAGCTGGCCGCGCAGTGGCTCTTCTTGTCCAAATGTGTGTTACTTCTGGCTCCAAATAACCAAGATGGCGATGGTGAAAATGCCAACTTCGAGGATTCAAAACAGGAGTCCAAAAACCAATGGGTGACCTCACGGTAGCTGCATCCATATGTATTATACGGTCTATGGGCGGGACATACCTTAGTAGCTGCGTCCACATTGGCTCCCTGCTTGACGAGCTCAGCCACCACCTCCACATGGCCCTCCTTGGAGGCTAGATGGAGAGCATTTAGACCATTCTGAAAAGAGAGGACACACACACACACACACACACACACACACACACACACACACACACGCGCACACACACACACACACACACACACACACACACACACACACACACACACACACACACACACACACACATTATCAAAATCATGAAAACAAGAGATAAAACACAGTGCATATTATAGTATTTCATTTCTAATAAAATTCTACTAGAAACAGAGTGCGCTCCTTTCTAGCATCCCTCGCTACGCCCCCTGAACTGGCAGTGCTCATTCCTACCCTGCCTCCTCCTAAAAGAGAGAATCCCGCCGCGCTTCAGCGATAAAGACAGGCAGGTCCGGTGCATCACAGGCAGGTCCAGAATCACAGGCAGGTCCGGTGCATCACAGGCAGGTCCGGTGCATCACAGGCAGGTCCAGTGCATCACAGGCAGGTCCGGGGCATCACAGGCAGGTCCGGTGCATCACAGGCAGGTCCAGAATCACAGGCAGGTCCGGTGCATCACAGGCAGGTCCAGTGCATCACAGGCAGGTCCGGTGCATCACAGGCAGGTCCGGTGCATCACAGGCAGGTCCGGTGCATCACAGGCAGGTCCGGTGCATCACAGGCAGGTCCAGAATCACAATTAAGGAAGAAGTCTGGAGCAACTCGGCCCATAGGATGCCTTTTATTTAAGGTGCAGAGTATAAGGACAACGTTTCGACGTCAGTGCGTCTTCACCAGGTACCTGATGAAACGTTGTGGATGGACGGAAACATAATGCCGCCTCCAGCTACACGGAGGCATAAAAATACATTTCATGTTCTTCTGATGTCGACTTGCTGGTACATGTATGTTTTGGATCATTGTTTGACACAGCTGATTTGATGAATGACATGATGTATAAAATTGAACTTGATCTTGTGATTTGAACATGTACTGTTTGATAACTGCACGAGGCTGCAATTCTGTGTGTTCTGTTAGCTGTCAGTTACTAAGCTCACCTGGTTGCAGATGTTGATGTCCACCCCATTCTTCAGGTATTCCAGAGCTTTCTCCAGGTTCCCCGCCCTCGCTGCCCGCAGATAGCTGGCATTTACATCAGTCTGCGGAAAAAGAGAGAGACAAGACAGAATGCTTAGTCATGTTAGCCTTATATGGACCGACGAGAAAGGCTGTTCAGATCTACACTTGTAAAAACCTAGGACAGATATACAGATTAGTAGGAAATGTGGTGAAAAACAGTGAGAGTTCTTCCAAAACCGGAATCCTCCGCATGATATCTCACATACTCTGAGCTTTTTGGACATTTCATACCTGGAACTATCTTCAGCAAGAATTAACAATGCAAAACCAAACACGATTGTAGTATGGACAGATTTAATTTCGAAGTTAAAAGGTCTTCTGATTAGGTGATTATTTTTATTTGATGTCTGCCTGTTTTTGTTTTTGTTTTAATTTATATGGTCAGTTGCAATATCCGGATTGGTGGTAGGGAGTGGGGGGTGGGGAGGGCATTGGGTGGGTAGAGGGATAAGTGGGTTTATAATTATTCATAATTGTATGGTAATCGTATGATAATGTATGTAATGTATGTTTTGCCTACAAAATAAAAAATGAATGATATAAAAAAAAAGAGTTCTTCCAAAACCTATTATACGAAATTCACAAAGTGGAAATCAAAGTATGCACCTAAAATGTGAACAGTGTACTGGAACAAATGACAAATGACATTATGCACTATGCACTTTTGTGTGTGAAAAATAGGTTCTCTTCTGACTCCAACACAAAGGGAACAGCTTGGTTGGTTTCTTCTCGGCCAACACAATTAGGAATATCTTGAAGTGTCTCTTCATCCATTGCAGTATTCCCGATACTGCACATTAGTAAGAGACTATTAGCTTATCCTTCATATTTCCCATCTGAATCGCTGCTATGAAAGAGAAGCTTACTAAAACCCTGGAGGCATGTGTGTTAAAAGCTCTTCAAACAGGGCAAATTGTATTGGGCAAGCCCTCAATGAGCCCACCAGAGTAGAATGAATAGCATGAAATTGAAACGTGTGGTTTGTAGGTCTGAGGGAGAAAGAAATGGATCGAATACTCCACTGTGTCTCCAACCTGTCTGTTTAGCCCAGCTGCACTAGACCATGCCCAGTGTAATACCCTGCAATACTGCAAGGGCCACGCCTATAGCCAAGGGCTTTAGTGTACTGGTTTGATAAGAGGGCCATGCCTATAGCCAAGGGCTTTAGTGTACTGGTTTGATAAGAGGGCCATGCCTATAGCCAAGGGCTTTAGTGTACTGGTTTGATAAGAGGGCCATGCCTATAGCCAAGGGCTTTAGTGTACTGGTTTGATAAGAGGGCCATGCCTATAGCCAAGGGCTTTAGTGTACTGGTTTGATAAGAGGGCCATGCCTATAGCCAAGGGCTTTAGTGTACTGGTTTGATAAGAGTGTCTACAGTGCAAATCAAAATAGATGAAAATATGAAGAGGGAAAATAGTGGAGAGAGGCTGGGTTTAGTTCACTGAACTCATTCAGTTCATTCAGCTATTGGATCTCCTTTCAAAACTTAAAACTGCAGAAATTAATATTGGGTCCAGCCTATTAGGAACTCATTAAGAATGTCATTGGCAATTGCCATGCAGCCCCCCCCCTTCCCCCCCAAAGAAGTGAATGGACGGTGACCTGTCTTTCATACACACTACTGCATTGGGGACAAACACTGCACACACTGTACGCATCATATAGCAGAGAGAAGCAAACATGTACCAAGTGTTGACATCAGATGAAAGATGCATTTCTCGACAGGGCACTAAATATGCTGTGTGTGTGTGTGTGTGTGTGTGTGTGTGTGTGTGTGTGTGTGTGTGTGTGTGTGTGTGTGTGTGTGTGTGTGTGCATGCGTGCATGCATGTGTTTATGTGCCACTGCGTGTGTGTGTGACGATTTCAGGGTGTGGCGGGCCCGTGGGAGTGGGTTAATGTAGAAGGCAGAGAGAGAGAGAGAGAGAGAGAGAGAGAGAGAGAGAGAGAGAGAGAGAGAAAGAGAGAGAGAGAGTATCAGTGGATGTGTGGGGTGGGGACGCAGGCCAGGCATGTGGGTAGACAGAGAGGATACAGGATACAGGTTAGAAAGATGGGAGCAGGATGGGGAGTAGGGGGCGAGAGACCATAGAGAGACAGACAGACAGACAGACAGAGAGACCATAGAGAGACAGAGACAGACAGACAGAGACCATAGAGAGACAGAGACAGACAGAGAGACCGTAGAGAGCCAGAGACAGACAGACAGAGACAGACAGACAGACAGACAGACAGAGAGAGAGACCATAGAGAGACAGAGACAGACAGACAGAGACAGACAGACAGACAGACAGACAGACAGACAGACAGAGAGAGAGACCATAGAGAGACAGAGACAGACAGACAGACAGACAGAGAGACCATAGAGAGACAGAGACAGACAGACATAGAGACCATAGAGAGACAGAGACAGAGACAGACAGACGGACAGACAGACAGAGAGACCATAGAGAGACAGAGACAGACAGACAGACAGACAGACAGACAGACAGAGAGACCATAGAGAGACAGAGACAGACAGACAAAAAGACAGAGAGAGACCATAGAGAGACAGAGACAGAGACAGACAGCGAGACAGAGACAGACAGACAGACAGACAGACAGAGACAGACAGACAGAGAGAGACCATAGAGAGACAGAGACAGACAGACAGAGAGACCATAGAGAGACAGAGACAGACAGACAGAGAGACCATAGAGAGACAGAGACAGACAGACAGAGAGACCATAGAGAGACAGACAGACAGAGAGACCATAGAGAGACAGAGACAGACAGACAGACAGACCATAGAGAGACAGAGACACAGACAGACAGACAGACAGACGGACAGAAAGGGAGACAGTCTCAGATTTCATTGCAGGGCTAATACTGTAGGATGGTTTGCCACACCCATGAAGTCATACATACTGTACACAGGATAAGCATTCTCCGGTTACTCTTTGCTTGTGTGCATATTGACCCAACACACACACACACACACACACACACACACACACACACACACACACACACACACACACACACACACACACACACACCTACACACCTACACACACACACACACACACACACACACACACACACACACACACACACACAACGTAATGTTAGCAACATTAGCCTGCTAACAGTACAGTAGACATTGTAACTCCTTGTTGTGTAGAAACGGTCTTAGTGTTGTCTGTGTGTTGCTGCGCTCCCTCGCTGCAGCATCATGTGTGTTATTGTAGACAGATTAGGAGCTAAAGCTGAGCGCTGAGCTCACTTCCCACTGACTGAATGGAGCTTATCAGAGTTCACCATCTCTCTCTCTTTCTCTCTCTCTCTCACGTGTACACACACACACACACACGCACGGCATACGCACACACACACACACATTTAGGGTGTGTTTTTCGGTGTCGCCATCAATTCCCTAGTCAAGACTAGGGGCTTATACCGGATGCCATTCAGGGACCATGACATCACACATACATACACACGCACGCACGCACATACATACACACACACACACACACACACACACACACACACACACACACATACACACACACACACACACACACACACACACACACACACACACACACACACACAGTAGAAAAAGCATGGAGAAAGAACATTGTTTACAAAAGTGAATTGGTACATCTTCAAAGGGCATTGTTGCTAAATTGTTCAATAATAGTATAAAGTGCAAAGTGGAGGAGAGTGAGGGGAGAAGGCATGTGCTTAAGGTTGTGAACTTCAAACCTACCACACCACCAGAGCAAGTCATTTGGATCAGTGTCGTTGAGACAAGGCCAAGACCCCATGCACTCTGGGCAATCGCTCATTTTGAATCCTAAATCCTCAGTTCTGATTGGCTGCCTGAGACATGTTGGGTGCCATTGTAAAACGCCTGATAAACAAACACTTCTGACTGCATACTAGCATGCACTTAACACAGCTTCAGAAAATGTAAATATTAATGCACAAACCAAAACAACACCTCATATGGTAAATGTATTGCTTATCAACGTCTGATGGCCCGAACACACCATACGCCGAAGCTACCCTGAAGCTATGCTGCGCGGAGACAGTTTCATTTCAGCGTCCTTGTTAACAGGCCAGACCGATCACACCGGCCGCACGCCACGCCACGCTGAAGCCACGCCACGCCCCGCCACTCCACGCCACGCCACGCTGAAGCCACGCTTCAGCTTCTGTTCTACTTTTTAAGCGTGCAGCGCGCTGCCCCCCGAGCAGCCAGGCATGAAGTCAATGCAAGTTGTGAGCGGGGGGGAGGGCAGCGCTGAGGAAAAGAGAGTGCTGCTGGTGTGAGTGTGGCACGGCTCCGTGAAGCGCTGCTTCAGCGCTGCTTCTGAGATGCCTATGGTGTGAACCAGGGCTTAGCTTGCTGTTCAAGAATGATATAACTATGACACAACTTGTGTGGAAGATGAAAACAAATTAGAAATATAAATTATTATATTTAAAAATGCTAAATATGCTGCGTGTGTTTTTTAAATAAAGGTAAAAACAAGACCACGAGGGTCTGTGGTGTGGTGTGGTGTGCTCTGCAGTGTTTTAGAACAGCTGAGGCATTCGTAAGGCACAATGCCAAGCCTTTACATTGGAATGGGGCACCACCACCCTGTGTTCATAACTCTAAAGAGATGATTCTAATTCATGTCAGAGTTCAGCACCACACTGGGCACTCTGGCCAGGAAGTACTGTACTGTTGGGCCAGCAGAGAACATGTCAGAGTTCAGCACCACACTGGGCACTCTGGCCAGGAAGTACTGTACTGTTGGGCCAGCAGAGAACCTCCACTGTTTAGGCGGGCTCAACTTGACACCAAGGTGGCTGCTGTGGCACCAACGTTATATTAACAGCGCCGGACAGACTATCAGGTTGAAGATGTACTCGGCAGAAGATATCTGTGTCATTGTTGTTGCATCTTGTGCCTCGTCACAGCTGAGATCCCAGCAGAGTTCATGAATGATTCTGGTTTTGGTGTTTTGTTCTGAAGGATTGGTGGTAGGGTTCTCTTCTTCTTGAAACGTGCAAAGATGTGAAACTATGGACAGGCAGTATTATTAGCTCCAGTTTGACTGAGAGGAGAGGAGAGGAAGGGGAACACTGCAACATCAGGAGCCAAGACCTTCACATGTACAGGCTGCTTCCTTCAACTAGGGCTGAGAGTGTGCTCACTTTCTCCATGCTTGTCTGGTTTGGTCACACAACCACTCAGGACAAGACTCGGCTGGAAAGAGTAGTACGCCGAGCAGCTAAAATGATCGGCTGTAGTCTCCCCTCACTGTCATCACTTTACTCAAAAAAGAATAATCAGGAAGGCTGACAAAATCATTGCAGACCATTCTCATCCGGCTCACCACCTATTTAACCTCCTCCCATCAGGCAGGAGATACAGGAGTATGAAGAGTAGAACATCTCGCTTCAGAGATAGCACCTACCTCCAAGCCATAAGGCACTTGAATTTGCACTGACACATTACCGTTGTCACTTTAAACTGTATGCACCTTAAACTGTATGCACTTTCTACTGTATATGCTGTAGCTGACAACTGTTCCTGTATGTTTCCTGTCGCTGGCTGCTATGTTTTTTGTTCGTCTCTGAGAGTGAACCAAGACAAATTCCTATCAACTTTTGTTGACATGGCAATAAAATCTTTGAATCTTGAATCTTGAAGCTCAAGGCTTCTGTGCCACAGATATTCTGCTACTGTAGGTTGAGGTTCCCACATGACAACAGTACCAATATATTCACAAGCCGGACTCAATTCTTGTTTGGTTTTCAGGCGAGATAGATAGGTAGTACATAGAGAGAGAGAGAGAGAGAGAGAGAGAGAGAGAGAGAGAGAGAAGCTTTTGACTACCAGTGTGCATACATGCACACATGCACGCACACGCACGCACGCACACACACACACACACACACACGCACACGCACACACACACACACTCACACTCACACTCACACACACACATACCATAGGAATGTTACTGATAAGAGCCCATGGGATAAGACTATGAACTTACGAGAGACTACAGATTCCCCATTCAAAAATAATCTATGTTCAATGTTCTATTTGGTTGAAGATGGCCAACACAATGTATTATCATTTAATGCCACTGTAATGGAAAAGCACATTGAGAAAGTGCAGAGACTTTGAACACAATACTCATTTTTCATAACATTATACCTAAATTCTTTGGCAGCTATTGTAGGGTACACTGCATTTTCACATATACATTAGCTTTTGTGCAACTATTTTTGTTTTATTTTTATCGCTGTTTCAGCATAATATTTGTTGAAATCACCCCCTTAACTAACATTGTCTTTGCAAAGACTTTCTTTTTAATGGTTGTAATCATTGACTGTATGGGTGTGATATTAATTAAGTGCTGACTCCGCCCGCCCGCGCCAGGTTCAGTGTCCGCCGTTAGAAATGACAAGTAAACCCTATCCTGCTGCTCTCCAGGAGGAGAGGAGGGGCTGCACTGAAGCGCTGTGTGTGTCAGACAGACAGAGAGAAGGAGAGAGACATAACACTTGTTTGATTATTATTTTTAAATGACTGGACTTTTTAAATAGGCACTACATTTTATAAACACTGCTTTGTCTGATGTCTGTTTTTATTGTATGTATTAATGTATGTGTGTTTTTAATGTGGAAATGTATTCTTGAGCTGCACTTTATGGAGCCTGTCAAAAGGAGAATTTATGTCACTGTGTGACAGACAATAAAGCTATCTTGAATCTTGAATCTTGAAAATCCGGCAGCAGCCGCACCAATTTGTTGGCAAATCCAAATGGGATTCAACACATTAACATTGCTTCTCATTGATCAGGAAAAAGTCACCAGATTTGTGAATTAAAGTCACCAGGGGGGGTCTGAAAGTAGCTAAATAATCAATATAGCAACAAAGTCGCCAAGTTGGCCACACAGGCTGCAAGGATTGCTACTTACTTCTCGCACGAGGTATTTGATCCTGCCATACATTACAGATGGCATGTGTCGATGTGTGTTGTATCTGTCTCACACACTTTGTAATAGTAAATAGTTCCACACGGCCCAGATGTTTTAGCTGTGTTTGCATGCGACCAGTGACGCCCACTCTGTCATCAATCAATCATCAATCATCAATGTGTTTTGACAATCGGCACATATTGCATTATCCGATCTCATATTTAGGCTGAATATCAGTCGATTCCGATCGCTGGCCGATCGATTGGAGCGCCCCCCATAATCAGCACACTCGCACGCACGCACGCACACACACACACGCACACGCGCACACACGCACACACACACGCACACACACACACACACACACACACACACACACACACGCACACTCGCACGCACGCACGCACACACGCACACGCACACGCGCACACACGCACACACACGCGCACACACACACACACACACACACACACACACACACACGGCTAACAGGCTCAGGCTGAATAACTGAGTGGTAATGTAATGATATGGCCATACAGTCTGAATATTAGGCTAACCCAAAGTCATGATTTTAACTTTTTGTTATTTTATTTGTTATTGTTATTTGAACGTTTCACTCCTCTCCTCCTCGTCTCTTGCTGGGACAGAAGGGATGGGAGGTGCAGGGATAGATAGAGGACATTTCTCTCTAGGCGAGCAGGGAGAATGCAGTGGCCCTGATGTAAAGGTCAGCGCTCACAAGGTGTCACACTGGCAGAGCTGCCAGACAATATTTGCAAGTGACAGCACTTTAGAGTTCTTTGGGAACGATGTGGAGGTGATCGTTGTCTAGTTTGCTCTCTCTGTAACTGCTGAACAAGTTAAACAAAATATGTAAACTAGAGTGGAGTGTGTGACTCTCAACATGAAAGCTGAATGTGAATGTGCATTATCACATGCCTACTACCTGCGTAATGTGTGTAGTGTGTGTAGTGTGTGTAGTGTGTGTACTCCCTGACACATGCTTCAACTGGCTGAACATAGAGACAGTCCGCATGTCTGGGAACGCCCACAAAATGTTAAACGGCTGGAGTGCGAGTGGGGTAAAACCGCCCATATATCTCATGGGCTGACTCACCAAAAGACGGTGCTGCGGCTCTAAACTACATGTTTGGGGGTTCTAGAGCAGAACACAAGACGTCTGTTCAGATGTGCGTTTACTGCGGTGGTTAAATCTCAGATCGTGTCTGCCTGGGCTGGGCTATCAGCTAAATTCTAACTTTGCTGAATGGAGAGAACGGGGGTTTTTACCCCACCCTGACCACGCCCCCAGCTAGGCTGAGCCAGCTAACCCAGCGTCTATGACGAGACGTGGCCTCAACCTATCTGTACTGACGTGGGCTTCATTGTCTCATAACAAACCAAGGCACAAGGTTTTCCCACGAGCACCAGGAAGGAACCCTGAAAGCTGTTGTTCCTCGAATGGCCACTAGAGGCAGGGCTCAGATTAGTCCCGTCGTTCCCGTTCACCCCCATGTTAAAATGCCCCACTTTGTAACAGCGATTAAGCATTTTTACAGCCTGGTCCTTAACACAGTTTTGGTCTATATAGCTAATTTCACCTTTTCATAACAACTGTAGGGGGATCATTTTTTATATATTCTCGCTTGCCAGACTCGCCCAGCAGCAAAGGGGCTGGGAGAGTCTGGCTGGGGACGCTTTCTATTGTGGACTAGAGGGGGAAAATGCTGTTTACAGCCATCCACCCAACGTACCATGCAGGCTGCTGCATTACATAATCCACATCAATCGTTTTCAGCGTGTAGCAACTAGGGGTCGACCGATTATCGGTTTGGCCGATTATTATGGCCGATATTCAGCATTTTGCCGATTATCTGTATCGGCATTTTCATTGGCTGTTTGCCGATATAATAAATTAATTAAAAAATGCGCTATTGGCTCAGAATGCAGCTCTAACAGCCTGTGTGTTTCTCTGTGTTGCTGCTCTGTGTTGCTGCTGTGCAAATGTCCTGCCCACAGCGCTATCTGATTGGTGAGTATTAGCCTATCAGAGGGCTTCTCAGATGAAATCCGAGCTGCCTTGTGCCTTCATTCAACAGCGTGCCGTGTGGGTCTGTGCAGCGCAGCGGACTGACTGACAGTCCGCAGTCCGCAGCAGGCTGCCAAGCTTGCAATAAAGTGAATAAACATCATAGTTATCTAGGCTGACATTGCATAAACACCACAATCGTCTGATCTATCATTCTTATTAGTAGATGATTCGTATGAAGCGCTCCCTGGCTGCATGGCATGCAGTGCAAATTAAGCGTGGAGATATGGTAGGTTTGATAGAAGCGTGAGTTGAAATCCGCCGAATGCACTTTCTTGCAGTGATAAGTGACCATCTGTCCCGCTTTGTGCAGGACTGCGCCGCATTTTCAACACTTTTCACGCGTCCCGCAAATTGAGACGATGTCCCGCATTTGCGCGAGGCAGAGAGAGAGGGAGAGCTAGATAAAGAGAGGGAGAGAGAGAGAGACGAGAGAGCACACGGCACACGGCTTGCACAAAGTGGCCTGCTCGTTAACGTCACTTAACCATCTGCAGCTGTGTGAGAGAGAGAGATGAGACTGGGATCACGGCTCTGCTCGTGACACTACTGTCTGCAGCCATGAGTAGGCATGCAAATATAGGCTACTTAACCATAAAATAGGATACCAACAGCATAAAACTCTCCAATGCTGTTTTAGCAGAATTGAAGACAGCCTCAAATATTTCTCAACAGCATCCTGTCTTTGAGATGTCATTTGCAGATATTTAGTCTCTACACTGCTACAAAGGACATTTATAAATTCCATAAGCTGCTCTAATTAATGTTTTGTTCAAATGAACCTGTAATGTAGCCTAGGCTACTACAGTTACAGTATGGTTCTACTTCAGTATAAGATATAGTAGGCTACATTGTTCTACTAGAAAAGTCTGACTAACTTTATATGGTTGGAAACATGTCGTCTTTCATATCTGAACAGAAGCCATGAATCCCATCCCATATCAGCAACCTGTCCTGTTTTATTGGAGCCTACACACTGTAGTCAGATGTGTTGCTTTCTTACTGTATTTACCGGTTTGATTTGTGGCTGTGTGAACACAAACGAACCAAGGCACAAATGCAACAATTGTATAAATTAAGCCCCTGAATCCAACCAAAGCCAAACGACCTAGAGGTGTGAATACACCCTTGTCTCCACAGTTGATGTTCCCAAGTCTCCACTAGAGTGAGCATACACATGGAAATGGGAACAGGTTATAGGTTGTGACACACACAAACACACACACACACACACAGATCAACACTTTAATGTGAATATTTTCAATTAATATTGCAGTTAGATAAACTGAGGAAAATGCATTTCCACAACGAGTTGTGTTATTTAAAATTTTGACACCAAGATTTTTATTTTTACTGCAAATGTATATCGGTTCCAAATATCGGCTATCGGTCATTTTGATTACCAATAATCGATATCGGTATCGGCCCTGAAAAACTGATATCGGTCGATCCCTAGTAGCAACGAGCTAGCGGCTAGCGCTGCTGTTGTTATTGTTTCAAAGGCAGCGGCGCAGGCATTTGAGCTCGGCAGATTCAACACGTACAGCAGCAGAGGCATACAGATTCAACACGGGGGGCGTGGAAAGGAAATCCAAATATGGTCGCAGCCACAGTCAGAGCGGGTCGGAGCCAATGCAGAGCTTGCAGGGAGCGGAATGGGATTCCCATCCGGCACCGACTGAAATGGTTGGCACCAATGAGAGAGCTACGTCCACCATGCTGCTTCCACCCAGTCACACTATTTTCGCACGCACACACACACACACACACACACACACACACACACACACACACACACACACACACACACACACACACACAGACAAGAGTGTTTCCCATTCAGATGGCCAAGGTAAATATTTGTTTTGGCATCATTGTATGTGCTGTGATGCATGGAGCTGGTGGTTCTATCAGGATCGAATGCTGACAAGCGATGAAAGCTTCCCAGTGAACTACAATGACCACAATTCATTGCAGTTGTGACGCAGCGAATCTGTGCTCCTTTGAGTTGCGGTGTGTCTGTGCTGCTGACACAAACTGAACGGAGAAACAGTCTGAAACATATCGCCTCCATAATCAGACGGAAGTATAACAATCAGCTAATGTTGCAATGCCATTAGCTGAGACTAGATTTAGAGACCTACAGTGTGCAGTACGAGTGCTTGAGAAAATATGAATCACTGGACTCGCTGAGTGAAATGTCAATAACAAGTCGTTAATAACTGGCCCCCTTCCCCCGACATCACATCGCCAATGTAAACGGACAATCTGTGGGAAACACTGCATACACACGTACACAAATACACTCACGTACACGCAAACACACACACAGACCAGACACAACTTAATCCCTTCGAAAAATTTAAATGATTAAGTATGTTTTGTTTGGATCATGATAACCTACCCAGAATAACAAATGGCAATCAGCATCATGTCTAACACTCTTTTTTTTTAAACTCAGATTCCATGATCAGACCCTGTACTGTACCTGTACTGTATCTGTACTGTATCTTGTACGGCAGGAGTTTCTAAACAGCTTCTCTTGGCCAGTGGAGCTAAAGTGCGACAGCGATGCATCAAGCAAGGCTACTCTGTATGCTGCAGCTAAACACAACTGATTTTTGAACTAGGCTGCCCAAAACAGCAACAAAAACCCCGTGAAATGTACATTCTCCCTGGCATTCACTACTACAGACATGCAGAAAAGATCCTATGGGATTTGCTTTCATTAAATACAGTGGGAGCCATTATGGAGCCAGCTCTCAACCAATACTGCTGTCATCAGTACAGCACCCACATAACATGTAACAGAATCAGAATACTAAAAGTATATAAATTATTATAAATATACAAGCTATTAAGAAACGAATCATATTTAAATCTACATGGAGGGGATCAATTGTGATCCTGCAGTGGATCCACAAGATTAGGATGGATAAGAAATGGTGCACTGCTGTGCTCTCACCATTAAACTTTAACTGGCTGCCATATCATAGCTGCCATGCTGTTCCCTCTGCCACCATCCGCCTGGACTGTATTCATTACCATGCTAACGCTAGGCACTTGGACTGTATTCATTACCATGCTAACACTAGGCACTTGGACTGTATTCATTACCATGCTAACGCTAGGCACTTGGACTGTATTCATTACCATGCTAACGCTAGGCACTTGGACTGTATTCATTACCATGCTAACACCAGGCACTTGGACTGTATTCATTACCATGCTAACACCAGGCACTTGGACTGTATTACCATGCTAATGCTAGGCACTTAGACTGTATTCATTACCATGCTAACGCTAGGCACTTGGACTGTATTCATTACCATGCTAACGCTAGGCACTTGGACTGTATTCATTACCATGCTAACACCAGGCACTTGGACTGTATTACCATGCTAACGCTAGGCACTTGGACTCTATTCATTACCATGCTAACGCTAGGCACTTGGACTGTATTCATTACCATGCTAACGCTAGGCACTTGGACTGTATTCATTACCATGCTAACGCTAGGCACTTGGACTGTATTCATTACCGTGCTAACGCTAGGCACTTGGACTGTATTACCGTGCTAACGCTAGGCACTTGGACTGTATTACCATGCTAACGCTAGGCACTTGGACTGTATTCATTACCATGCTAACGCTAGGTACTTGGACTGTATTCATTACCATGCTAACGCTAAGCACTTGGACTGTATTACCATGCTAACGCTAGGCACTTGGACTGTATTATCATGCTAACGCTAGGCAATTGGACTGTATTCATTACCATGCTAACACCAGGCACTTGGACTGTATTCATTACCATGCTAACGCTAGGCACTTGGACTGTATTCATTACCATGCTAACGCTAGGCACTTGGACTGTATTACCATGCTAACGCTAGGCACTTGGACTGTATTCATTACCATGCTAACGCTAGGCACTTGGACTGTATTACCATGCTAACGCTAGGCACTTGGACTGTATTACCATGCTAACGCTAGGCACTTTGGCTGTATTCATTACCATGCTAAAGCTAGGCACTTGGGCTGTATTCATTACCGTGCTAACGCTAGACACTTGGACTGTATTCATTCCCATGCTAACACTAGGCACTTGGGCTGTATTCATTACCATGCTAACGCTAGGCACTTGGAGTGGACTGTATTCATTACCATGCTAACGCTAGGCACTTGGAGTGGACTGTATTCAATACCATGCTAACGCTAGGCACTTGGACTGTATTCATTACCATGCTAACGCTAGGCACTTGGGCTGTATTCATTACCATGCTAACACCAGGCACTTGGGCTGTATTCATTACCATGCTAACACCAGGCACTTGGACTGTATTCATTACCATGCTAACACCAGGCACTTGGACTGTATTAATTACGATGCTAACACCAGGCAGTTGGACTGTATTCATTACCATGCTAACGCTAGGCACTTGGGCTGTATTCATTACCATGCTAACGCCAGGCACTTGGACTGTATTCATTACCATGCTAACGCTAGGCACTTGGACTGTATTCATTACCATGCTAACGCTAGGCACTTGGACTGTATTCATTACCATGCTAACGCTAGGCACTTGGACTGTATTACCATGCTAACGCCAGGCACTTGGGCTGTATTCATTACCATGCTAACACCAGACACTTGGACTGTATTCATTACCATGCTAATGCTAGGCACTTGGACTGTATTCATTACCATGCTAACGCTAGGCACTTGGACTGTATTACCATGCTAACACCAGGCACTTGGCCTGTATTCATTACCATGCTAACACCAGACACTTGGACTGTATTCATTACCATGCTAATGCTAGGCACTTGGACTGTATTCATTACCATGCTAACGCTAGGCACTTGGGCTGTATTCATTACCATGCTAACGCTAGGCACTTGGAGTGGACTGTATTCATTACCGTGCTAACGCTAGGCACTTGGACTGTATTCATTACCGTGCTAACGCTAGGCACTTGGACTGTATTCATTACCATGCTAACGCTAGGCACTTGGACTGTATTCATTACCATGCTAACGCTAGGCACTTGGAGTGGACTGTATTCATTACCGTGCTAACGCTAGGCACTTGGGCTGTATTCATTACCATGCTAACGCCAGGCACTTGGGCTGTATTCATTACCATGCTAACGCTAGGCACTTGGACTGTATTCATTACCGTGCTAACGCTAGGCACTTGGACTGTATTCATTACCATGCTAACGCTAGGCACTTGGACTGTATTCATTACCATGCTAACGCTAGGCACTTGGACTGTATTCATTACCATGCTAACGCTAGGCACTTGGACTGTATTCATTACCATGCTAACGCTAGGCACTTGGACTGTATTCATTACCATGCTAACGCTAGGCACTTGGACTGTATTCATTACCATGCTAACGCTAGGCACTTGGACTGTATTCATTACCATGCTAACGCCAGGCACTTGCCACCTTGGTTGGTGTGAGCCGGGAATGCGGGTGTCACTATGCTCCGATTACCACTACACTATTTTTGTGTCCACCACCACGTTACATTTAGAGTTGTATGTATACTACTGTACCAAACAGATAAGTGGGGACAATTAGAACATGTGAAAAAGTACTTTCATTAGACATCAAATTCGACTCAAATCCAATTTAGTATACTGTGCTGCGACTCATTTACCTGACTCAATCTGTATTGCGCCTGTTCTGATACAGTAGCTCTGACCTATCTGGCACTCGTTGCAGGTCACACAAGCAAACAAACAAACTAAAATCTCTTAAATTTGCAAATTCCCAGGTGGGATACTGTACATACATACCTCCTGCCTGGGTCCTGTGGTAAACCAGAGATGTGCTAGTCAGCAAAGAAAAGGGGAATCTCACCAAGTCAAGGCAGATTTGGGGGTTTTAGGATTTACAAGGGCTCATGACATCTAAATTTAGTGGCATACATAAATATATATATATGGCATATATATATAAATCAGTATAGTTTGAGTTTCTGCCCCTCTCTCTCTCCTTCTCGACCTTAAATTCCCGTGATTATCTCTCCCCTATCTGTCTCTGCCTCCTGCTCTGTCCCACTGGCTCACACACACAAACACAAACACTACAGCATGCAGCACCCTGTCCAAGGTCAGGTGCTCCATTCATGAGTTTAGTTCACCTAAAACATGCACCTGTACAGCATCCACATAGCACGCAGTAAGAGGCTAGACTGAATAATACACTGTTATGTTATGCATGAGAGTCCAAACACTTATGCATACTAACAAAAACACAGGGGCGCACACACACACACACACACACACACACACACACACACACACACACCACACTGCAGCAGAGTGGTGCAGTCAGGCCGAGTTGCTGCTGCTACCCGTCCCATCAACGACCCCCCCCCCTACCGCCACCGCCATAACTGTCCCACCTCATCCAACGGTGCCCCGTCTCTGGACCGCTGACCACAGCTAAAATCCTACTGGCAAAAACCCTCTCAAATCCACGGTCATGTTAGCAGCAGCGCCGTGACGGAGTTCAGAGCTCTGCACGAAGGAGAGAGCATGGAGACTTACTTCTGCCAGACAGTCGGCTGCCTCCTCCACTGCCATGTTTCTCAGCCCGCAGCTGAACGTGTGAAACCTGAGCACTCACTTACTGTAGCTAGCCCTAGCCCTGGAAGCTGGGGAGGGCTGGGAGGGTGGGGGGAGTTACAGAGAGAGAGAGAGAGGGGGGGGGGGGAGAGAGAGAGGGGGGAGAGACAGAGAGAGAGAAAGGGGGAGAGAGAGAGAGAGAGAGAGAGGGGGGGAGAGAGAGAGGGGGGAGAGACAGAGAGAGAGAGGGGGGGGGAGAGAGAGAGGGGGGGGGACAGAGAGCTAGAGACGGGAAGGGGGTGTCTTTGTGAGAAAAACAGAGGGAGAGAGACAGGGTTAATGGAAGACAGAGTTGACGAGGAGGGTGTTTGTGTGTACTGTACTGTACTGTACTGTACTGTACGTGTGTGTGCGTGAGAGAGAGAGAGAGAGAGAGAGAGAGAGCGAGCTAGGGGCATTATGTCACAGCTAAAAATACCTGGCATGGAGAGAGAGAGAGAGAGAGAGAGAGAGAGAGAGAGAGAGAGAGAGAGACAGAGAGAGACAGAGAGAGAGAGAGAGAGAGAGACAGAGAGAGAGAGAGAGAGAGACAGAGAGAGAGAGAGAGAGAGTGCAGAGCTGGGAGGGGGGGACACACGAAGAGTTCTGGCGTTAATCTCAAACCAACCCTCTCTGGAGCAACAAGAGATCAGAGGACAACTACTGTGTGTGTGTGTGTGTGTGTGTGTGTGTGTGTGTGTGTGTGTGTGTGTGCTGTGTGTGTGCGTGCGTGCGTGTGTGTGTGTGTCACACACACCTGTTAACGGTACAAATACAGTGAAGACTTCTTGTCACAGCAGTATAAGCTGCTTTTAATTTTCCAACAGTCTTATTCCTGTTCAGAAGCACTCATTCATTCCTGCTCAAACCCCAACAAGAGAACTGCAAAGTTTTCTAAGCAAAACATGAAGACAAAATGGTAAAGTCACATATTTATTAGTCTTGCTGGCCAGCCTCCTCTCCCTTCCGTCCGAGGAGTCTGGCACCGCAGGTCTCCATAGTGGGATTGCGATGGGCGGCGCTTAGCGGCAGTGCCCTTGGAAAATAGTTTCAAACAATCCAACTTGTCGTTTTCAGTGTGTAGCAACGAGCTAGCGTGTAGGTTTCTGCCGTTAGCTTGCTAGCTAGCGTTGTTGTTTTCACTGAGGCGGCAGGGGACTATTTACAGCAACACACTCACTTACTGTACACACAATGACAGAGCTTCTTAAGCCGGGAGCGGAAATCCGGCAGCGTCTGAAAGCGACGCCTCCAATGGGAGAGCAGAGTAGAGCAGGGGAGGGTTTATCCCAGTTATGGAGACCTGCAGCGCCAGACTCCTCGGACGGAAGGGAGAGGAGGCTGGCCAGCGAGACTACATATTTATTAAACTTACATAGGGATCAACCTCATAGCTCGCCTCCTGCATCGTATAGGTTGTGTGCTTTTGGCAAACACAAGAAGCGTTGCAAATTTGGTTTTTGATAACGCTCTATTTTCACATTAGCTGATTAAATAACATTAGATTAAAAAAGTATATATTTGTGTGTTTTCCCCCTCCACCAATCATCATCATCATCATCATCATCATCATCATAACTAAAAGGGAGCAAGTGGGCTCTGCGATTTTTGACCCGGAAGTGATGTCACTCAACTGGAAGTGATGCCATCAGTGATGTCACTTGAGCAATTGCGACATCATCAGTGATGCAAAGTTGTGATCAGTGATCATCAGTGATGTCATCAGTGATGTCATAAGAGTAGGTGAGCCCGCACAGCGGTCGAGCTGCAGGGCGGGCGAGGTGATGTCATCAGTGAGTGATGTCATCAGTGATGCAAAGTTGAGCAATTGTGCGCTGCGCATGCCAACAGAGCAGGCGAGGCCACGCAGCAGCCGAGCTGCGTGTGCGAGCTGCAGGGCCAGCTCAGCAAGCTGCAGCGCGCGGCCTCGCCTAGGAATAGAACAAGATTCTCTAACACAGTGTGGTTCCCAAACTACTACAGGGGGTAAAAAGAAAATAAAAAAATGCGAAAAGAAATGAAACATTAAAATAAATATGCTCACGAGACACTAATTGCAACTCGTTCATTCATGTCTTATGTTATATTCTTCAAAAGGTGGGTTATCATTGATTCATATAGTTTTCTAAGTACTTGGATTCAGAAATCATGGAAAGGGGTAACTGAAGCCAAAAAAGTCTGAGAACCACTGCTCTAACACAATGCATATTTATTGTAGGAGGTATCTGCTGGACTTACCATATTAGACTCAGCCATCTCCACTGCTCTAACATGATGCATATTTACTGTAGGAGGTATCTGCTGGACTTACCATATTAGACTCAGCCATCTCCACTGCTCTAACATGATGCATATTTACTGTAGGAGGTATCTGCTGGACTTACCATATTAGACTCAGCCATCTCCACTGCTCTAACATGATGCATATTTAGGAGGTATCTGCTGGACTTACCATATTAGACTCAGCCATCTCCTAGTTCCTTAAGGTTGGGCCCACTACACCCGAAATAGGCTCCAGCCAGACTGTGATGCTTGGTTGTCAAAGAGCTCAGAGCTCTACACACGTAACGCTACAACAAGGAGCGGTGTCACACATGTGATATTGTTGTAGGGCTGAATGCCGGTGCGCATGTATATACCCCCCCCCCCCCCCCCCCCCGCCCACACACAGGGTCTGAAATGTGTCCCTGTGCACATCCTATTGTCTTCTAGCTTATCATGTCGTTCCGTTAGCAGAGCCAGTTAGCCAGAGCCAGGGTCACACACACACACACACACACACACAGACACACACACACACACACACAGACATAGACACAGACACACGCACACACACACACACACACACACACACACACACACAGACACAGGCGCACGCGCACGCACACACACACACACACACACACACACACACACACACACACACACACACACGAGGCCCAGGGTCCAGCAGGCAGATTAGCAGGATTTGGATGCTTCCTCAGATATTAAAGGGACAGATAGCATCAGTCAACTAGTTGGAAAGCAACCCAGTCAGTCAGTCAGGCGTAGGTCAGACGTAACCCAGTCAGTCAGGCGTAGGTCAGGAGTAACCCAGTCAGTCAGGCGTAGGTCAGGAGTAACCCAGTCAGTCAGGCGTAGGTCAGGAGTAACCCAGTCAGTCAGGCGTAGGTCAGGAGTAACCCAGTCAGTCAGGCGTAGGTCAGGAGTAACCCAGTCAGTCAGGCGTAGGTCAGGAGTAACCCAGTCAGTCAGGCGTAGGTCAGGAGTAACCCAGTCAGTCAGGCGTAGGTCAGGAGTAACCCAGTCAGTCAGGCGTAGGTCAGGAGTAACCCAGTCAGTCAGGCGTAGGTCAGGAGTAACCCAGTCAGTCAGGCGTAGGTCAGGCGTAGGTCAGGAGTAACCCAGTCAGGTAACCCAGTCAGTCAGGCGTAGGTCAGGAGTAACCCAGTCAGTCAGGCGTAGGTCAGGAGTAACCCAGTCAGTCAGGCGTAGGTCAGGCGTAGGTCAGGCGTAACCCAGTCAGGCGTAACCCAGTCAGGCGTAGGTCAGGCGTAGGTCAGGCGTAACCCAGTCAGGCGTAGGTCAGGCGTAACCCAGTCAGGCGTAGGTCAGGCGTAACCCAGTCAGGCGTAGGTCAGGCGTAACCCAGTCAGGCGTAGGTCAGGCGTAACCCAGTCAGGCATAGGTCAGGTGTAACCCAGTCAGGCGTAGGTCAGGCGTAACCCAGTCAGGTGTAGGTCAGGTGTAACCCAGTCAGGCATAGGTCAGGTGTAACCCAGTCAGGCGTAGGTCAGGCGTAACCCAGTCAGGCGTAGGTCAGGCGTAACCCAGTCAGGCGTAGGTCAGGCGTAACCCAGTCAGGCGTAGGTCAGGCGTAACCCAGTCAGGCGTAGGTCAGGTGTAACCCAGTCAGGCATAGGTCAGGTGTAACCCAGTCAGGCGTAGGTCAGGCGTAACCCAGTCAGGCGTAGGTCAGGCGTAACCCAGTCAGGCGTAGGTCAGGCGTAACCCAGTCAGGCATAGGTCAGGTGTAACCCAGTCAGGCGTAGGTCAGGCGTAACCCAGTCAGGCGTAGGTCAGGTGTAACCCAGTCAGGCATAGGTCAGGTGTAACCCAGTCAGGCGTAGGTCAGGCGTAACCCAGTCAGGCGTAGGTCAGGCGTAACCCAGTCAGGCGTAGGTCAGGCGTAACCCAGTCAGGCGTAGGTCAGGTGTAACCCAGTCAGGCATAGGTCAGGTGTAACCCAGTCAGGCGTAGGTCAGGCGTAACCCAGTCAGGCGTAGGTCAGGCGTAACCCAGTCAGGCATAGGTCAGGTGTAACCCAGTCAGGCGTAGGTCAGGCGTAACCCAGTCAGGCGTAGGTCAGGCGTAACCCAGTCAGGCGTAGGTCAGGCGTAACCCAGTCAGGCGTAGGTCAGGCGTAACCCAGTCAGGCGTAGGTCAGGCGTAACCCAGTCAGGCGTAGGTCAGGCGTAACCCAGTCAGGCGTAGGTCAGACGTAACCCAGTCAGGCGTAGGTCAGGCGTAACCCAGTCAGGCGTAGGTCAGGCGTAACCCAGTCAGGCGTAGGTCAGGCGTAACCCAGTCAGGCGTAGGTCAGGCGTAACCCAGTCAGGCGTAGGTCAGACGTAACCCAGTCAGGCGTAGGTCAGGCCTAACCCAGTCAGGCGTAGGTCAGGCGTAACCCAGTCAGGCGTAGGTCAGGTGTAACCCAGTCAGGCGTAGGTCAGGCGTAACCCAGTCAGGCGTAGGTCAGACGTAACCCAGTCAGGCGTAACCCAGTCAGACGTAACCCAGTCAGGCGTAGGTCAGGCGTAACCCAGTCAGGCGTAGGTCAGACGTAACCCAGTCAGGCGTAACCCAGTCAGGCGTAACCCAGTCAGACGTAACCCAGTCAGGCGTAACCCAGTCAGACATAACCCAGTCAGGCGTAGGTCAGGCGTAACCCAGTCAGGCGTAGGTCAGACGTAACCCAGTCAGGCGTAGGTCTGGCGTAACCCAGTCAGGCGTAGGTCAGGCGTAACCCAGTCAGGCGTAGGTCAGACGTAACCCAGTCAGGCGTAGGTCAGGCGTAACCCAGTCAGGCGTAGGTCAGGCGTAACCCAGTCAGGCGTAGGTCAGGTGTAACCCAGTCAGGCGTAGGTCAGACGTAACCCAGTCAGGCGTAGGTCAGGCGTAACCCAGTCAGGCGTAGGTCAGGCGTAACCCAGTCAGGCGTAGGTCAGGCGTAACCCAGTCAGGCGTAGGTCAGGCGTAACCCAGTCAGGCGTAGGTCAGGCGTAACCCAGTCAGGCGTAGGTCAGGCGTAACCCAGTCAGGCGTAGGTCAGGCGTAACCCAGTCAGGCGTAGGTCAGGCGTAACCCAGTCAGGCGTAGGTCAGGCGTAACCCAGTCAGGCGTAGGTCAGGCGTAACCCAGTCAGGCGTAGGTCAGGCGTAACCCAGTCAGGCGTAGGTCAGACGTAACCCAGTCAGGCGTAGGTCAGGCGTAACCCAGTCAGGCGTAGGTCAGGCGTAACCCAGTCAGGCGTAGGTCAGGCGTAACCCAGTCAGGCGTAGGTCAGGCGTAACCCAGTCAGGCGTAGGTCAGGCGTAACCCAGTCAGGCGTAGGTCAGGCGTAACCCAGTCAGGCGTAGGTCAGGCGTAACCCAGTCAGGCGTAGGTCAGGCGTAACCCAGTCAGGCGTAGGTCAGGCGTAACCCAGTCAGGCGTAACCCAGTCAGGCGTAGGTCAGGCGTAACCCAGTCAGGCGTAGGTCAGGCGTAACCCAGTCAGGCGTAGGTCAGGCGTAACCCAGCCAGGCGTAGGTCAGGCGTAACCCAGTCAGGCGTAGGTCAGGCGTAACCCAGTCAGGCGTAGGTCAGGCGTAACCCAGTCAGGCGTAGGTCAGGCGTAACCCAGTCAGGCGTAGGTCAGACGTAACCCAGTCAGGCGTAGGTCAGGCGTAACCCAGTCAGAAAATGAGCTAGTAATCAGTGAGAAAAGCCTAAAGGTAGCATGTTAAGTAAGCTGGTCAGAAAGTGAACTAGTCGGTAAGCAAGTTAGTCCCCAGTGTTCGAGTCAAAGTCCAAGTCTGAGTCAGCAGAGAAGGGTCCAAGCCAAGTCCCAGTTCAGTCCACATGACCTGAGTCACTGAACATGAGCGTGAATCAATCCACATGTAGGTGGAACACACGTGCCTGGCCAAGCATGGAATTAAATTAAGTTAAGTTAAGTTAAGTTAAGTTAAGTTAACATGTAGGTGGAACACACGTCCCTGGCCAAGCATGGAACTGAATAATGTCACGGTATTATAGCTATCAATACCTTGTGCCAAGTTTCCTGCATGTAGGAACCCCCTTCACCAAAACATGCAATATCCTGGTCGCTGAAGTGGTTCCTCCTCTGGTCGTTAGGGGCACCTGTTCGGAGGGAGGGGATCTCGTTGGAATAGCGTGATCCTCCCACGTGCTATGTCCTACCGGTGAAGCTTCCCCTGTCAGGTGAAAAGAAGCGGCTGGCTAACTGCCCATGTCTCGGAGGAAGCATGGAGCCAGTTTCGGCTCTCCCCAGATCGGCAGAGGGTGGAGCAGCAACCAGGATAAATAAATTAAAATGAGCACTAATGGGGGATAAAAATGGGATAAAGAAATCTGGAAAAACAAAACAAAAAACAAATGGCGCCGATTTCTGGATAAAGCCTACAAAAATAGGTCATCCCTGCGACACTATCGAATGATGGGAATGTGGGACTTTCCTTGGTAGTTTAAAATTACACAACAAATGAGAGAGAGAGAGAGAGAGAGAGAGAGAGAGAGAGATACTTTGAGAGAGCGAGAGAGAGAGAGAGATACTTTGAGAGAGAGAGAGAGAGAGAGAGAGAGAGTGAAAGAGAGAGGTATAAAAACTAGCCAGGAGAGAATAAACAAATTACTCACTCAACAAAATTCTAGTGTTGCAACATACAGGGGAGCACCCGGCCTACATTATAAAAGGAGTAAAGATCTTATTCTGGGGACACATCTGGCATATGAACACCACTCTGACCGGTAAGTTCAAACATGTTTACCTTCATATTTGTAAACTGATATTATACAGCACTATTTAAAAAAAAGAAAGCATTCAGCTGAGAAAAAGGCAAATTTCAAGCGTTTGTTTAATTTTAGTCTGCAGTAAGTACAGGCTTTTAGGAGACAGCTGAAACTGAATGACTTCTCTGTATTTGCTGAATTATATTGTTTCTCTTTTCAGGTTATCCATACTGCCTCTTCATCATAAAACACTTCAACAATCAACCACTGACAAAAGAATGATGGTACGTAACGAACCAACGCTGACGTTTTCTCATCGTCAGTGATGTCACATGGTATGCTTCTTTTTCCCCTCACAATTCTGACTTTAATCTGAGAATTCTGACTTTAATCTCAAAATTCTGACTTTATTTTCAGAATTCCGCCTTTATTCTCAGAATCCTGATTTAAAGTTATAATCTCAAACATTTTCATCTAAAATAATTAAAGTCACTATCTATCTGATAGTGAGCCCATTGACACTGTTTGGATCTCACATGCAATTACCACTCATCACCATAGGTGTCACGCAAGAGAACAAAACTGAAATCTTAGAGATTATCACTTTCACTTTATACTCGGAACTAAAACAAACAAACAAAACACAAGTGACCCTAATCAATAATCTAGTTTTAAATTGTGTGTGGTGTAAAAAAAAGAAAATATATATATATTTTTTTTTCAGGCGACCCTACAGTATTTGAATTTCAGGCGACCCCACTTAGGGTTGTGACCCTAAGGTTGGGAACCACTGCCCTAAGCAGTGCACATACAGTAGCAAAAAGCATTAGAGTACAGGGGGTGGGGGGGGGGGGGCAGAGCCTCCTGCTCCTGAGCAGGTAATAAGCCAAACAAGGTATCCAACTCTGTCCTAACACATGACATATTCACATTACCTGCTCTTGGATGAAATCAGATCAAGGGCTGCCTGCAACGATTATTTTCATTGTCGATTAATCTGTCGATTATATTCTCGATGTAGCAATTAGTTGTTTTTGTCTAGAACATGTCAGAAAATGCTGAAAAATGTCCATCAGTGGCTGCGTTTACATGGACCATTTATTCCCCTTTTCATTCGGAATTAACGTTCAATCCTATTAAAAGTTATCATGTAAACATCTGAAAAAACTTAAATCCGAATGAAAATGGCCAATCCGAATGAAAATTCAATCCGATGTAAGTGGCCGGTTGATTCCGTTTTTTATTCCGAATGAAACCATTTTCCGTTCATGTACACACTTTTTAGGAATTAAGTTCATTCCGGTCTTTCTGCGCATGCTCGCTCCCTTTTTCATCCACTGCTGTCTGGCCTTGCGAGTGGGAAAAGGCAATGGACTGAGGTACAGCGGTTTTCTACTGCCTCCCTTCTCCTCCTCAGCAGACGCAGAATAAGCAGTAGCATATTACTGTCGTGCTGCTGCTTAACACAAACGATCAAAATGAAACAGAAAAGTGCGGTGATAACGTTTTCTTCCATGTTGTTGCTGTTTCTAGCTCGTTGCTCGCACCGGTAAATCGCTGTCCGTTCTCAAGAAGAGCTATTCAGTTGGTTCATGAAATCGCTGGGCTGCGTGTCCTCCAGTGTTGCTCCTGGCCAATCCCGGCGCCACAGGGCGTGGTTATTGCTTATCCTATGTGGGGTTAGAAATCACGCAGCGCTGAGAACTCTGCTGAGTGTTTACTTCTGGTAAACGTAATGACGTTAACATCCTGTTTACGTTTATCCAATCAGAAGCCTTCCCAGCCCCAAACCTTACGATGACTCAAAAACATCAGATTAAAGTTTCTTTCATGTAACCACCTTTTCGGAATTAAGATTTTACATGTAAACTCGCAGGAAAAAACTTTACTTCTGAATGATTTCATTCGGAAGTTTTAATTCTGAATTAAAAGTCATCATGTAAACGTAGCCAGTGTTTCCCAAAGCCCAAGATGACATCCTCAAATTTTTGTCTACAACCCAAATATAAATATACTGTATTTAAATAATTCAGATTTAAGAATTTGCAAACGATTTAGGTTTTTCTCATGAAAAAACAACAACAGATGATCGATTATCAAAATAGTGATTAATTTAATAGTTGACAACTAATCGATTGATTAATTAATTAATTAATTAATTAATCAATGTGAAATTATCATTGCTACCCATCATTTGAACTGGCCAAAAGACTGATATGACACATTCAGTATGTAGTACTATAAACATAAGGTTGGAATGCTAGAACTTTGTTACCAAAATGAATCACATACTTATTGCTTGTCACAAGGAAGCTTTTGTGTGTGTGTGTGATCCATTTTGAGGAAAAGATTTTAGCCTCAAACTATAAATAATCTTGATATGCACATGCCTTGATTTGGATGTCATTGCACATATCCAGCAGCAGTATCTTAGGCCTAGACTGTTTGCACTGCCCACCCCAAGTGACACTGCCTGCCAAATGTTAGAAGGTCAATCTGAACTCTTTTGGCTACATTGGAGTGCAGCATGTTGTGCATACAGCTACACCATGTACTGTAGTACATACAGCTACACCATGTAGTACATACAGCTACACCATGTAGTACATACAGCTACACCATGTAGTACATACAGCTACACCATGTAGTACATACAGCTACACCATGTAGTACATACAGCTACACCATGTAGTACATACAGCTACACCATGTAGTACATACAGCTACACCATGTTGTGCATACAGCTACACCATGTAGTACATAAGACTGGCAAACATGTTCACCAATAAGCTACATAGTCATACTGTATCTAGGGTTGCGTACCAAAAAACAAGGTACCAATATGGTACCAGTACTTTTACAACCAATACTACCGGTACCGAATTGCAACCCAGATTTAGGTGCCTCATTTAGGTGCCATGCCGAGTGAGTGAAATTTCACTGCTGAGTGAAATATCCGCCCTCCGGTGCTCCGAAACGGACGCGGCACGCACCTTCACTAACATTCTAGGGCATAACACATACAATTATTGTTTGAAATCCTCTTTACAGCCTCTATAAATAAAAAAAATAGGTTTAAATATGTTTTAACTTTTTTTTAAAGTACCGTTTCAGGCACTGGTACCGTTTTAGAAGTATCGTTTTAGCACCGGTATCGAAAAATATGAAACGATAGCCATCCCTAGTCATATCCCATTTTTCTCTGTCTCCACTCTTTACAAACTTGATCTTTGACAGAAATCCGTTGATTTTCTCTTTTCAATATTTGCTACAGTTCAAAGTTGTGCTCGCAGTGCTGCTGCCAGTAGCAGTGTATCAGTCCCCTCGACCCATCGACTGTAGTGACGTGTACAGAGCGGGTTCAGGCCAGGGTGGAGTGTACACCATCTACCCAGCAGGGCCCACCTCTCCTGTCCAGGTTTACTGTGACATGAGCCACGAAGATGATACTGCGGAGAAATGGACGGTGAGAGTTGAACCTTCTTTAGTCAAACCTAAACCGCAGACATGAATCAGCTCAGATCTTTAGTTAAACCTCAGACATGAATCAGCTCAGATCTAGACAAGAAAGGCCAAGCAACATGATTTCCTTGCCAAAAATGAAGACGTGATTTCTGCAGGACCAGCACTGGGACCAGAATTATTCATTATTGAATTCATTATTCAAGTGATGATGAGTTTGCATCTTCAAAGACTTCAGACATGCTCTGCTCTACCGCATTCAGAGTAGAAATACAGCTGTATGCAAGAATAAGAAAATCTTGAAAGTGTATTTGAAAGTGATTTGATTCAAGGTCAATTTAAAGCTTTTAAATCAAATTTCCAGTGTGCAATTTAACTGTAAAGACCGAGTGCACAGTAATGCACATAGCATATTTTTGAATAACCCTTATGAATTAGGAATCTACAGTGAGAAATGTGGGGAAATACACCTTTTCTTGTCTCTTTCTTGGTCTCAAACGGTTCCCTTTTCTCTGTCTCTCATCTATCTAAAAACAAGGTCATTCAGAGGAGACAAGATGGCTCCGTGAACTTCTACAGGAAGTGGGATCAGTACAAAAGTGGTTTTGGCAGTGCTGCTGGAGAGTACTGGCTGGGTATGATAGAAATTGCTTATCAACTATAGAGGCCAGTGATTCCCAAAGTGTGGCCCGTGGAGGTGTGTTCTATAAAAAACTGAAATTTAAATATTGGGGGGGGGGGGAAAACCTCCCTTTTTTTCTTTTAATTACCACTGCGTCACTGAAACACATCTTTTGAAGTACCAATTACTTGGGAAATCCAACCAGCACACTGCTCGGAGGGCAATTATTCAAAGGAGATGTTTTTTGTTTTTTTTACATTCACCCGACTGGAGTAACTAATAGAGCTGGGTATTGGTTCAAATTTCAAGAATCGATTCGATTCCGATTCACAAGGTTGCGAATCGATTAATCCCGATTCGATTCGATTCGATTCGGATTCGATTAATTTCAATATCGATTTGGTTAGTGATACCAAAACGTGTTTTTTGAGCTGTAACCTGAATTACATGAATGTCCAGTTATGTAACACAGGGGTTCCCAACCTTTTTTGCGCCAAGTGGGGGGA
This sequence comes from Poromitra crassiceps, assembly GCF_964638095.1. Classification (NCBI taxonomy): domain Eukaryota; kingdom Metazoa; phylum Chordata; class Actinopteri; order Beryciformes; family Melamphaidae; genus Poromitra; species Poromitra crassiceps. Next base: position 6,486,224 of record NC_139626.1, on the reverse strand, counting down.
AAAAGTTGCGGACCGGTTGTCAATTTTAATGGTTTTAGTTACACATATATTTACTCACCAGGTGGTTACAAAGGGTAAATAACAGCCTTTTCAGCTGTCAATAAAGACACTTTCACAATTATGCACAGTGATTTGATTTCAGCCTATATAATTTCTAAAAGTAGATATTAATGATCAAACATTTCCATGTATGTAGCCTACAGTATTTATGTTTTTGTTTCAACTACAAACATAAATAAACATCAACTACCACACACAGCATAATATTTTATCCCGTTTATTATTATTATTTATTTATTTTTATTTAAAAAAAAATCCATCTCTGGACATATGAATCGATATCAAAGGATTAAAATAAAAATCGATTAAAAATCGGAGAATCTATTTTTTTAACCCAGCCCTAGTAACTAACGTAAGATTCAGTCCAATATACGTTGGACTTGGCCTCTAGTGATTGGTTGAAATTCTCCTGGGGGGGATGCCGTCATAGAAATCTCACACTAGGAGATGGAAATGATGAGTGTTGACAATTCAGTCTGAATATCAGGCTCCATTCTGCCTGAATTTGTCTGAATCTTCTTTTCAGGAGCAGTCACTTGACTACTTGATAGGCCCTTTTCACAGCAACCGTTTTGAGGTGGTAAAGCAGGAAGTAAAGCAGATGTAACCAATAACATTAATGAGGGCCCTGGCACTGGAACACGTACACGGAATGGAACCATCATTAATGGTATTGGTTACACCTGGCTGCTTTACCACCTAAAAATGGTTGCTGTGAAAAGTGTCTATGGCAACTACATAACAATGGTGTAAAAAAAAGTCCCCCCCCGCCCCCCAATAAATAAATAAAATAAAATAAACATTTACTGTAGCTTCACAAGACTAATCACCGTTGTGATTGGATGACCACCGCCTCACTGTTCCTCTTCCAGGCCTGGAGACCATGCACCTGCTGAGCCAGGCCAAGAGCTATGAGCTGAGGGTGGACATGGAGGACTTTGACGGCCAGAAGGTCTTTGCCCACTACTCTTCCTTCTCTGTTGGTCCTGAGACAGATGGATACCAGCTAAACCTGGGAAGCTTCACAAAGGGAGCAGCAGGTGGGGACACTGTTTCAGCCTATCCACTGAGGCTCACACGGGGGTAATCTGTTATTTTTAAGAATAAAGTGTTTAGAGATACAAAATTATAAAAAAAAAAAAAAAAGCCATAGTAGAAAGTTCTACATTTTGGTTTATAATGTCAAAATGTTCAGTAGGTCTTCAGCTAACTGCTGCATCAAAGATGAAAAACAAAACCCAAGGCCCTCTTCATAGAAAAAAGATGAAAAAGGCTTTATTCCATTGGTTTGGTTGTAACATTGTACGTTTTTAAGCCGCTCTTTGAACAAGCCAATGGAATAATAAAGGCTTTTTAATCTTTGCCTGGGATTGAGTTTTTCTTCTTTGAGGCACACAATGATGATGGATAATTATTGAAAGTATTACATTATTATTATTATTGGGCTTCTGCAGGATATCTCAAAAAGTTCTGAATGGATTTGCACGAAACTTAGTAGAAAAGCAGATCATGGGCTAACTTAGAACTGATTAATATTGCACGCCCACTGGCCAAAAGGTGGCGTGGGAATGGGTGTGGCCAAACACAAGGAGGTATGCACTCTACCGAGTGCCCTCGAGTTTTACAGTACTTTTACCCTGAAGTGAGTGAACTTCAACTTTCGTTGAAGTTTACTCAGATCAGCGCTTTTACTTGAGTGAAATATTTTCAATATTCTCCCCCATGTTTTACTACACTGAATCATGTGTTGTGATTAATGATTTTTTTTCCGGTTATTCCTCAGGAGACTCTCTGAGTACTCACAATGGACAAAAATTCACCACCACTGACAAAGACCAAGACACGCATAGTTCAAACTGTGCCAGGTTGTGCTATGGAGGATTCTGGTATGCAGCTTGCCATAGTGCCAACCCCAACGGAATCTATACCTGGGGTCCCTCACCCATTGCAGTTGGCGTACAATGGGCTGGTTTCAAAGGCCTAGAATATTCTCTGAAAACCTTTATAATGAAGATCCGGCCACTTACTGGATAGAAATGGATCAAATTCGAAAGATCAGTATAGTCTCTATACAACATTTTAAAGGGATAGGCCACCTGAGTTTGGCTCATTCACCATATGCTCCCTACATAAACAAGAGACACACTGCCTTTACCGCCACTCTGTGCGCAGTATAGACCTTATTCGCTAACCCTGGCGGCACCATATTGTTGACATACCGTCCTGTGCGCACACAGCGCTGCAGCTGACAACTAGTAACAGCCTTATTGTCGTTTCTGTTCCATTACAAAATAGCGATGGTAATGACACCAATAAAAAACCCAGAGTTGTTGTTTGTATGCTGCTGTTAATGCCTGTAATAATAAACAAAAGAACGAGGTGAACAGACTTTGCTGTGAGGAGCTGTCAGAAAGTTTCACCTGTCTCTCCCAACTATCCACACATCTCCTGTGCTGCTGACGTATCCTCCGTCTCGCTCCCTTCACGTCTGTGGACGGTAGAGATAGAAACAAACCACGGGGACTTTATTGCTGTCATTACTACAGCCGTGTGTAACGCAGGTCACCATCCGAACACAATTGGAACGATACAGGTAACGCTAACGGCGGCTAGCTTCCTATAAACGCTGCTCCACATACATGTAGGCTGTCACTTGAAAGCTGCAGCGATATGTCGACAATATGGCGGCGGTGGGCGTGCCAGTACGTGAGTGACGTCAATCGAATAAGGTCTATAGAGCTAACAGTCGTCAAGTTAGTTCGATTGCCATAGAATAGAGGCTAATGGACAGCTGTTCAAAATCACCAAAAACACACATCTCACAGCGACAAAATACTAGGGGTGGGGGGGGAAATCGATACACCATAGTATCGCGATATTTGTTTTGCAGGCCATGCCATGGCAGGCCACCGGGCATCTGCCTGAAGCGCCCGATGTTGCAGTCCTCGCCTGCAGTGGCGTATTGAGTCCAGAGAAGCTTAATAATGTAGCCTACATTTTGGGCAAAAACAAAACAAAACACTGCATGTTTTACTTCCGGTGAGGTCAAGGAAAAGGTAGGAAAAGGAGTTAGACAATATATCGAAATAGCGCAATATTCAATATATCGCAATATCGGCGATATCGCAATATCGCAATACTATAGTATCGTGACTCAAGTATCGTTTTAGTATCGTATCGTGGGCATCTGGTGATTACCACCCCTACAAAATACATGTTGTGCTTCAGGTACTTACTCACCACACGATGAAATATGAATCCAACATGCGGAGAAATGATCTTTTTTAAGGTAAATACATAGCCGGAATTACTTTGTAAACATGGCTGCCCGGCATGCGCGCCATATAGAGGCTCTTTACAGCCAGACAAGGAAGTACTGTAACTCATTTACTCCGAAAATGACGTTTCACGTTAACTATAGGTTAATATTTAATCTCGTGGTGATGTATTTTGGCGCTGTGAGATGTGTGTTTTGGGTCATTTTGAACGGCTGTACCATAGTCTCCATTCTATGGCGATACTAACTAAACTGACTGTAGCTCACTGTATACTGCGCGGAGAGTGCCAGTAAAGGCAGTGTGTATCTCGTTTATGTAGGGGGGTTATTATGGCAAATGAGCGAAACTCCCGAAAAAGTGGCGTATCCCTTTAAGTACAGTAGGCTGGTCGCGGGGAATGTACTGTACTGTCATCTATGTATCCTACTGCTGTGATCGTTATCAAAGGAGGTTTGAAAAAGGACAAATAAATAAAAAAGAAATGTGTGAAGGCTGACAGCATTTTCCTCAAAGCAAGATACACAGGAATCAGGCCACTCCGTTTCTCAGGGCCTAAACCCGCTTCCACATTCTCATATCAGATGAGGCCAAAGATAGATGGATTATTACACACATTATTCTCCTTTGAAATGTTGCATATCAGTTTTTAAAGGTTAATATTGTCGAATGTCCCTTTTTCGATTGGTCAAAGCTGATGCCACAGAGTATCTCTCCTCTCCACATTCACAACATGATGAGCTTTGAATGTTTCTGCTAATAGGATATTTTTCTTTTTTATTAAAATGTCTTAGGGGACATTCAGACCAAAAGCGTTTTTGGAGCTGCCAGCGTCTTTCTGCAGTTCATTCTCTATGTAAGGACACGCTAGACGTCGTCCTCTTTTAATGAACGCACCTGGCGTTTCAGCGCTGGTGGCGTCTGTTGTTTTTGGAGGAGCGCTGTGGGCGTTTTAAAGCTGAAAAAAGTTCAACATTAGAGGAAAAGCGCCCTGCTCGTCTTTTTCACTCATCCTACCTTTTCTCCTCCCGAGGGATTTTCAACCTCCGCTGCTGCCAGAATTGGCAATAATCTGGCTTTCATGTTGACACTAGTGAACAACATCAAACAGACAAAACCAGCTGGTTACCGTCCTTGTGGTCGTTGTGTTCTGATCTGTACGGCACGCGACTACAGGGGAAAACAAACGGAGCGCAAAAAAAACGCTCCGTGCGCTGTGTTTTGTGCACAATGGAAGCGATTTCGACATGATTTTCATAGAGTTCTGACTGAAAAAAAAAAACGCTTTTGGTGTGAATGTCCCCTTATAGTTGGCATGTTCCCAGATGAATAGAGGAAAGGCAGAGGCACGTCCCTCTTCTTTCAAGGAGGGTGGGAGGAGCTCGACAAAAGGCTTCGTTCAAAGCATCACGTTTAAGAGTGAAATACCTCTACACACACACGCACACACACACACACACACACACACGCACACACACACACGCACGCACACGCACACGCACACACACGCACACACGCACACGCACACACACACGCACACGCACACACACACGCACACACACACACAATCCAGTTTAATGGTCTATGGTTT
>NC_139626.1:6471298-6476298 GCF_964638095.1 Poromitra crassiceps | reverse complement strand
CCACCCCAAAAACACACAGATCCCGCCCACACACCCCCCCACCCCAAAAACACACAGATCCCGCCCACACCCCCCCACCCCAAAAACACACAGATCCCGCCCACACACCCCCCCACCCCAAAAACACACAGATCCCGCCCACACCCCCCCACCCCAAAAACACACAGATCCCGCCCACACACCCCCCCACCCCAAAAACACACAGATCCCGCCCACACACCCCCCCACCCCAAAAACACACAGATCCCGCCCACACCCCCCCACCCCAAAAACACACAGATCCCGCCCACACCCCCCCACCCCAAAAACACACAGATCCCGCCCACACACCCCCCCACCCCAAAAACACACAGATCCCGCCCACACCCCCCCACCCCAAAAACACACAGATCCCGCCCACACACCCCCCCACCCCAAAAACACACAGACCCCGCCCACACACCGCCCCACCCCAAAAACACACAGACCCCGCCCACACACACCCCCACCCCAAAAACACACAGACCCCGCCCACACACCCCTCCCCCACCCCAAAAACACACACACACCCCTCCCCCACCCCAAAAACACACACAGACCCCACCCACACACCCCTCCCCCACCCCAAAAACACACACACACCCCTCCCCCACCCCAAAAACACACACAGACCCCGCCCACACACCCCCCCACCCCAAAAACACACACAGACCCCGCCCACACACCCCACCCCCACCCCAAAAACGCACACAGACCCCGCCCACACACCCCACCCCCACCCCAAAAACACACACAGACCCCGCCCACACACCCCACCCCCACCCCAAAAACGCACACAGACCCCGCCCACACACCCCACCCCCACCCCAAAAACACACACAGACCCCGCCCACACACCCCACCCCCACCCCAAAAACACACACAGACCCCGCCCACACCCCCCCCCCCACCCCAAAAACACACACAGACCCCGCCCACACACCCCACCCCCACCCCAAAAACACACACAGACCCCGCCCACACACCCCCCCACCCCAAAAACACACACAGACCCCGCCCACACACCCCACCCCAAAAACGCACACAGACCCCGCCCACACACCCCACCCCCACCCCAAAAACACACAGACCCCGCCCACACCCACCCCAAAAACACACACAGACCCCGCCCACAACCCCCCCCCCCCCCACCTCACATGCACAATCAAACACAGTAACTTCATACACACACATTGCAAGTGTAGATGTTTGGGTTTGCCATGTAAATGACAAAAAGATCCATTTTCATCTCCTACTCTGCCTCAGTTTACAGGGAGCTGACACAGACACAAACACTAAAGCTTAATTTATACTTATTAGAAAGTGTCGCTCAGCACATGGTCGCAGACGAAAAATAAAGTGTCGCTCATGTTGCTGCATTTATGCTTCTCTCCTCGGCTCAACGGTCACGTGACGCTAGAGACAGAGGGAGGCAGAGAACTAGTGCAGACAGCCAAGAGAGGGAATGCTGTCAGTGAACCCACGTCGGAGGCAAGATGTAACTGCAGCCGCATATAACGACACACAACCACACCACTCACCTCCTCTCTCTCTGGGAAGTTGGTCACGGTGTTCTTTGTGATTTTCACGAAGTCATACATCAAGGACATGCTGATACAAATAGCGGGGACTCATTCATTTCATTTCAGCGAAAACTAAAACAAGGAAGTCACGCGCGTGCCCGTCTATATAGCCAATCAGACTTGCGCGACATTATGTGACGTAGTCAGCGACACTAGACATTTCACCAGGTAGCAGACGCTGCTCGCAGACACTTTAAAGTGTCGACTCAAGTCTTCATTTCTGTCGGCGACCGTTTCAAAAGTGTCGGCAGACAAAGCATAAATTGGGCTTAACTCTCTCTCTCTCTCTGTCACACACACACACACACACACACACACACACACACACACAGCATCCTGGAAGCGCCAGTGCACCAGACAGTGCCTCCTCTGACTCCTGATCAACATGATGAAAGATGCAGACATCATTCCCAGCAAGAGCCTAACTCAGAAGAAGTGAACTGACGCATCAAGAGCCTAACTCAGAAGAAGTGAACTGACGCATCAAGAGCCTAACTCAGAAGAAGTGAACTGACGCATCAAGAGCCTAACTCAGAAGAAGTGAACTGACGCATCAAGAGCCTAACTCAGAAGAAGTGAACTGACGCATCACAAATCCACAAGGACATCAGATCTCCTGTCACACTGACAGATGGATACTCAGGTCAGATCATCTGTCACACTGACAGATGGATACTCAGGGGCTGTACGCTCAACAGTCACGTGACACGCTCCGTTCCGGAAGATCACTTCCCCCGTTCATATTCTGCAATGAAATTTTAATTATTAGCCATAATGTCGTAACCACCCGAGGTAGACTTTAGCACGGGTTAGTTAGCTAGTTAGCTAGTTGTGAAACGATGGTACGTACATGGTACGTATGTATATGTTCCTGTGGAAGCCACAGAGATGTACTACACTACCCACAATTCTAAAGTGTACTATCGACGTCTTTGATTGGTGGAGCTCGCTGTATGGTCGTCTGTGAAATTAAGCCTGCGAATTCTCTGAATGGTTTTAAAAACCTCCTGAAAAAATGATTACTGAGTCAGCTAGAGTAATGTGTGAGCCTTTCACTGTAATGGTTTTTGAATTTATGTTGGTTTATATCTCTTGTTCTCCTTATCCTTGATTGTTCTATATTGTTGATTTGATGTTCTGTGTTTCTACTGTATGTCATGTTTTAAGAAGACCAAGGACCATGACGGAAATAAGTCTCTACACTTTTTCATGTCATCCCTTGGATTTTGTTATTCTTTATCCAAAATAAAATCAATCAATCAATCAATCAATCAATCAATCAATCAGTGAGTGGTGCTGAAGGAGGCTGCCGCATCAAATTCTCTCTCTATTGAAAGTAATTTGATCTCACTGTCACTGACTTGCTACGACCGGACCGCCCAAATCAAAGCGCGCAGCCGCACATCTTGACGTACTGACGTAACAAATCAAACTAGTAGGTTATACAGTAGTTCAAGCACCATTAAGCACAAGCACCCAGGCTGATTTTTAATGATTAATCTTTATTTCTGAATTATTGCATACCAAAAACATTTAGTGAAACATTTTCACTTTTAATATGGAGGGGGGGAAAGAGGGGGGAGGGGGGAGTGCTGGCGTGTGTGGGCGGGCACAAATCTCATTTAGGGGGGGCCATGGAACGCGAAGGACCCCCCATGATGCCGACCCCGGCCATGGCCATTGCCATGCCCCCTTTTGGCTAGCGGGCGTGTTTATTATTTGGGCCTTGGCCCATGACCAACCTTTCTACAAACTTTCATGGTGTTAACGTGAATCCTTACGGAAGTGAGGTGCCTTGTGTGATTGAAAACGCCCATTACCCCTTTGAGAGATGAAGCAGAAACAGAAAGAAAGAAATCACAGAAGAAGGAGAAGCAGCGCCGCAGAAGAAGCGCCCGCAACACTAAAGGTCCTTACACATCGGGAGCGTTTTTATCGTGCGATTAATTTGCACGTCAATACTATTACGTTACTGCGGCGTTTATTTTTTCGAACCACGGTCGATTTTTCAGAAATTCGCTTCCGACGTGTACACATCTGTGGCTGTGATTGACAGGTGGGTCAAAACTCGCATCGCAATTTCGTGCCGTATTTTCGCATCGCTCTTGATGTGTAAGGACCTTAACCCTGCCCCTGGCCTGCAGCAGGCCAATCGCAACCATGGACTGCTAGGTGGGGGTCTAGTCCACCTGTTTGTGATTGGAGGGTTCACAGCATTTGACTACACAGTCAAGTACGTGCTGAGGAGCATAGTCCAGGAGTGAGAGAAGCTTCCGTTTGTGCTCCGTAGCAGGTGAGCCATCTAGTGGACTACACATGCAACAACAAGACGTCCTGCATGGTTTTCTATAAGGCCAGGGGCGTTGTCGGGATGGAGCTCGATTCTCTGACAGCAACAGTGTCAGAGAGTCGGATGTTGTCCGAGTTACGTTCCATCCTGGACGTCTCCCACCCACTCCATGACGAGCTGGTCGAGCACAGCAGCACTTTCAGTGCAAAACTGATTCCACCACCATGTTTTCTTTGGTGTGTTTGAGTTTAAGATGAAAATGAAGGGACTTTTTTTTTTTTTTTCTTTACCCGTAAAATAAATATTTACCCCTGTTTAGCCCAATGTTTTTGTGTCTTTTGATCAATCACCTAAATGCTGTATTACATTATATTATATTATATTATATTATATTATATTATATTGTATTACATTATATTATATTATATTAAATTATATAATATAATATTATATAATATTATATTGTATTAGGTTATATTATATTATGTTATACAGTATTACATTATATATTTGTATTTGATTTTCACTGGGTTGTGAGTCAGAAATAAAACAGACAGCCGGGCGTGGAGAACGATGGAATGTAATAATGTAACAGAGACAGTGAGGAGAGACGAGATAGACCGATGTAAAGTCAAGAGGCAGTTGGGCAGATCGATAGAGCACTCTGCCTGCATGGACAGCAGCACCAGCGTGGCTATTTCCTGTCTGCTGACTCTCCGCCCTCATGGCCATCCAGTCAGCTTATAGCTACAGATCATCTGTTTGCATTTGCATCAGACCCTTCTCTTTCTCTTCTGCCGCTCTCAGCTTTCCTACCGTCTCAAAAATATATAAAGATCTAAGTATGGCTAGCCCAAACTCTTCCTCAGCAAGGCAAACATGTAGCGTTAGTTACAAACAATGTTGAGTGCATTGTCCCTTTAATCCCAGAATTGCCTGATGAGCTGTTGCAGTAACGAGGCCAGTGTTTTTGGCTCACATCCCAGACTCCCATGATTCCTGAGTGGTCTCGGTCCACACACACACACACACACACGCACGCGCGCACACACACACACACATACACAGACACAGACACAGACACAGACACGGACGGACGGACACACACA